>NC_140954.1:89052997-89257997 GCF_014529385.1 Adiantum capillus-veneris
GGATGAGAGCTTCATGGTAACTCTCTCTCTCTCTCTCTCTCTCTCTCTCTCTCTCTCTCTCTCTCTCTCTCTCTCTCTCTCTCTCTCTCTCTCTCTCTCTCTCTCTCTCTCTCTCTTTGTGTCACTTCTGACATGATATGTGCAGTCTTGGATTGCTGACAAGGATGAGTTCCTTCGGCGCCGGACTCGAGAGTATCGAGGAAGGCATGCAGCCCTAGTGCAGTACCTTTCAAAGCTTTGCGAGTCGCTGATAGTAGTTTTTCACAATTCCATGTCACAAGAGGGTTCAATAGCAACTTACACATTCAAGACACTATCACGCTTCTTGGGTGGACCGGTGCTGCCCAAAAGTGCAGATAAAGTCATTCTTGTGGACAAAGTGTTTGCTAGAGATTGTTTTGGTTACTGCCCGGGCTATACAGGTGGTCGGGCAGCGTATTACTACACCTACACAGCAATGGCACTAGCTCTTGGTAGACAAAACCCAGATGAACTTTTAGAGTATGGCAAACATCTCATGATTCATTACAAGGGTGACGTGCCAAAAAACAAAATTGAACCTTCAAAATCTTGATACACTTCAAGTAGCAATTGTATAAGATCATGTATTACATAAATTTTGTACAATGTCATCCACTCATAGTATCTTTCTCCACTTGTGATTCACATACACCATTGTCTCTCTCCACCTTCGTTGACTTTCACGAGCTCCGGAGTTGTTGTATGCCATTGATCTTTTAACTTTTTGTTGTTGTAAATGTCTGATGGCTTGTGCTGTTGCTGAATTTGCCAAGACTTCTTTTGCCTGCATTCGATGAATGATTCTACGATAGAACCATTCAAATAGTTCTCTCAAACTGTTAGCCTTGATTCGAGAGCCACCATGTCGTGTGTGCCTGAAATAAGCATTTCTCGCCATGTAATGAGACTTTTCCATCCCTTGGGTATTCCATATTGCCGGGTTCCCATACTTTTGTATAAAATATGGTAAATGATTGAAGATGATGTGCTGGATATGAAAACAGATTAGTTAGAATGTTTTACAGTCACATATTTGCACATAAGAGAGAAAGAAATACACGATAATACCATGTAGTGAGTAATCTGGGTGTCTGTCCATGCTGTCTTGAATGATTTTTTCAGAAGGTTGAGATTTTCCTTGAACTTGTTCATATCACCTTGTGACCAGTCATCTTTGTCGCACATCAAAAATAGGATGTCTATTGATCGCCAAACCTCAGCCTTCGCGTTACGAGTAGTTGGTTCTTGGTCTCTGACTGCAATATGTAGCTTTTTCCAGCTCTGATACTCTACCTTGCTAACATAAGATGTGTTATATATTTTTCCATGTTTTGTTAGCTTCGGATCTCTTGTACCTTGGGGCTTAGATAAAAACCTCCGTGCCTTCACCCCACCGATGGATGGTTTGCATGGGACATCCTTCTCAGCAGTTGATCTCTTTTCATCCCGCTGGATTTTCACATTGCCACCATGAAGCCCCATATCCGACAGTACCATTTCTAAGCACTGTAGGGCTACTTGTCGTTCTGCGAAGTTCTTAATCTTCCAAGCAAACCCGATGTATAAGTAGACCAATTTCTCCACAATTCTACAAAGGGCATGCATTGTACAAATGTGGACATTCACGAGTGGTATTTTCAAAACCGGTCGAAAAGCAGGATCCTCAATGTGACATGTTGGAGCTTTTCTCCACCACTTTGGGTCCATGACCTTTGCAAGCTCCATGCAGAACAAACACGGCGACTTTGCCATTGCACCCATTCCACAATTATACATGCACTTTAATGTTTTGAGGTCACCTGCAAGATGCCACTGAACTTGAAAGTCTCCCCTTCCATCTAGACGTAGTACCTCTCCCTGGTTAGTCTGTCGATCAATCACCTCCGGAATATTAGTTCGATGGAACACCCAATATAGAATCTCATGATCTTCTTTCTTTACCTGCAACACAAAATAAATGAGACTTAAGTAGATGTGAACATTTGAGCTTACCTGAGAATCTCGCTTACCTCAAACGCACCAAGCCACCATCTGTTAGATTTTGATTGAACACTAAAATATAAAGGATCATCACTGGGACACTTTGAGAGGGCTCTATTCATTAAAGTAATAGTAACACGCTCTAGCTTTTTCTCTTTAACAAGCTCACACTCATCCAGTTTTAACACAAAATGTAATACCCCTCGTGACTCTTCAAATGTGATGTTGTAAAACTCCACCATTCTCTTCTGTAATATCCGCAGGTCCATAAAAATATTGTTGAACTCATCATATGCCATGTTTGCTCCATGGCCACTGTAAGTTGCTTTAATATGAAAGGGCTGTCCAAGCTGCTAGTCTCCCTGTGCCTCGTTAAGCTGAAGCCTCTCTTTCCAAACACTTGAGGCTGATGGTAGAAGTTTGGATTTTATACCCTTCCTAACAAAGATGGATGAGACAGACTTTTGGATAGCCGAATATCCTCTTTTGCTTACACCAAGTGAATCAAGTGTGCCTTGTATCTCTTTTGCAGGCACTGAGTTCTCTGAAATAAAGCGGTCCACTACATTTCGTTGTAGGACCTTAAACTTCTTGTCATGTACTATATCTGCTACCAGGCTTCTACTTATAAGTGGCTTCAATCTCTTTCCTATATTGGCTTTGGGGTCAATGTTTTCCTTGTCAGGATAGATTGAATCTCTACATGAAGACAATGCATAAGTAAATAACAAAAAATTTGCTTCACTAACACTATTTAGGCACATGAAAACAATGCATAACAAGAAAAAACAAAAAGATTACTTAACTAAGACAATGTAGCCAACCAAGAAGCATCACCTTAATGCTCGGATTCTTTTCTTGAGACCTCCTGATGCAACCTGCAATGTTTCAAGATTGCGCAATTTCTTCTTTCGGATACGACCACCCAAGATGGTGTCCTTCATTTGACAACTTCGCACCTTTCCTTTCAGTTCTTGTACCTCTGTTTTATGTTGCAAAATGGTAACCTGATCTGTAGAATGTAAATGTGAAAGGCGAACAATCTCACATTGTTGAGCTTGGAGAATGCTCTTGTAAGTTTCAGCTTCTCTTGTAAGAGATTTACAATAACCCAGAGGGCCCTTTTCTCCATCACCAGCAAAGGTCAATAAGCTTGTAGGATTGACAAAAGGTGGAGACGCATAGTCATTGTATTCTTAGGGTAGAGAGAGCCTCTCGTCCAGATATCTATGTGTTTAGCTCCCTGAGCTCTGAGCATGTCTATGGAAGCGGGAGGTATATGTGTGTTTGTTTTACTGCGCTTAATCAATGGTTGGTACTCATTGTCCAAATCAATGTGAAGGTGATATTTGGCTCGTTTCTGGGTAACATTTGTGCCATTTGAGGAGTGCGCCATTAGCCAAATGTGCAGGTTTAATGGAAAGTGAATAGCGGCTGTGCCTTCGTCCCTCCATGTTAGCCTCATTCCCTCCATATTGACGAGGTTCATTCAATGCAACTAAAAAGAGGATTATCCCTCAATCACTACGAACGAATGTTCAGAAGAGTAAGGAATCTACTTAAAGTACACTTTTTGAACTTTTACTATGAAAGACCCAGCTCTTTTATTTGCCATTTTTTCTAGAGAGAGAGTGCAAAAAATACATTTTCTTAGAAGGCCCTCCAAATGACCTCCGAAATTCCCTAATGTACTTATAACACCTTCACATGGGGCACCAAAGAAAGAGAGAGAGAGAGAGAGAGAGAGAGAGAGAGAGAGAGAGAGAGAGTTTCCCCAACAATCTCTATGCCCTCCAAATGCAATTACACAAGAAAAAAAGTGAGTTAGTTCTATGTCAAGAATTGCTTTACGTAGCTATGACATTTTTTCTTATTGAAGTAATCTAATATACACGCGGAACGCAAAAGTTTTTCAGTTTTCTTGAAGGCAACCTTGACGTCTAGCTTAGGTTTTGCAATTTTAGCTGGTTAAAAATACACTAACGTTGTATTGAGTGGGGCGATCAATTTTCCAAATGTGTATCGTGTCACGTGAACTAATTAGAGAGGATTATTAATAGCTGACAGTGTATACTTTTATGTATACATTAGAGGGAGGTGGGATTTGTTTTTTGGAAAACCCAAAATGTGAGTAAATTATATTATAAAAGCACAAAAAATGACTACATATAGACCATGCATAGACCGTGCCATGGCCACCACTCAAATAGCAAAAACACCATCATAGAAGGTTTTATAGGAAGCCCCCCCCCCCCCCCCCCCTAACCTGGGAAACATACAAACAAAAAACTATGGCTTTTATAAGGAGCCACACCTTGTATATCTCACCACTTTACAACACCAAAAAGTAAAATGCATACAACTTGCAAGGGCACCTCTACCACCATATCGGGTGGTCTATCACCCCAGCCTGGCATGTCCCCCGTGTAGTAGTCCCATCAAAGATGCAATAACTGCCAGCAGCAACAACATCCACGAAGGGCCAGGAGATCATTACAAGACAAACTTGATCTAAAACTCAAGCATCACTAATTGATCCTGAGCCGAGAGATGACAATTCCAACACGAGCCTTCTGCTGCCACCAAAAGGACACATGCTCCCGACCTTGCACAACTCCCTTCCAACCAAACCAACCCAAGCCACACCAAGCAGAAGAACAAGTAGACCAACAAGAACCTTGAGAGTACTAACCCCCACCACATCCCCATAACAACAACCTACATCCACTGTACAACAACCAAGCATCCACGACCTTTGTCTACGAAACTATGACAGAATCGAAGCCCATTGACGGCAAGAGGAAGATTTTGCATAGGAAACCAGGCAACCACCATGCCCTTCTCCAAAAAAGGTGAAAAATGCTGCATTTTCACCCACCATTGGGACGGGAAAGGGAAATTGGGTGTCCCCTCCCAGGGCACCCCTGACCTGCAGACACATCCACACCCCTAGCGGCCACCACAACCATGTTCACCTAAAGCTTGCACCAAATGCCCAATCCACAAACACTCCTCCAACGGGCTCCCCAACCAACGAGGTAGTGTTGTGGGTACCAGATGAATAACGCAGACTTGTGAGTGGCATCCCTACTCGAAGGCATCGCAAGCAGGTTGCACATATGGGGAGGTAGGATACTTTAAACAAGCCCACAATGTAGATATAGCATTTATATTAGTGTATTATCAATAATCTCTTGAGTGCACATGGTATAGAGGATATAGAGGACTTTCGATGATTGACTCCCCCAGGCTTTTTTTTTTTTTGCAAGCATAGGTCTCCAATAGTCGCAAAATAGAAGGGCATGACAAACCTTGATAGGTTGAATTCTTTTTACATTCACTCTCTTGCCACCTCAAGTACATGATATGCACAAAGAGGAGAGAATCACTTGTGCATGGGGCATAGAGCACGCACGTGCGTGCACACACACATACACACACATTTCCTGGTAACTTGGCAGCCATCCAAAAGCAACCACATACCATTTTATGAAAAAGGAGAGTTAAGAATTCTACAATGAGAAATTCTTTTTGGCCTGGCAAAGGCCTTAGTATCTATATGGGTGAAGGTAGTTCAAATTTGTTTACTTGGCATGTGTCCCATTAAAAATTGAAGAGAAAGAAAACATTTCCTTTCAAATGCTATTTCCCAAAGTGCTTTCAAAAAAAAAAAATGGCATGTTGAAAAAGACTTCAAAGAACAGGAGTTTGATCCATTGTTTTTTTCCAGAACAAAGGATTAAAGAGTATTCATAGGAGTTTAATCCATAATGTGAAAGAATTGATTTATTTATTTTTTATATATACTCTCACTTGTAAAGAGTCCTTTTATTTAAAGACTTCACAAAGATTCATTTTATTATTATCTAGCTTATTAAAGGCGCTCTAAACCAGCTACTCATGCAATGCCATCATCACCACAAGTGTTGATTGATGAGGAGATGTCCAAACCATTGGAAGAATCTCCTTTGGCTATGGAGATGGGGCAAGTGGAGTACAACTTTTTGGAGATGAGGCAAAACATTGACTTTAATGTTCATGTACACAAGGAGTGGCTTTAGAAAATTGGCCTTTTGAATTATGCCATGCTTCCATGGAAGCATTGGAATAATAATCCAAGCTTGATGAACATTTTAACCCATGTGCAGGATACCAAGGGGAACATATCTGGAAGCTACTGGCTCATCTCTGAGTTGCTGAGAACCATATTTAATTTGCATGACATTCAAGTTACTAAGGCTTCTGATGATCTGATGGAAACAAAGTTTGGTCCTGCATAGGGTAATAGAGGTTATTACCCTATTGCTAAGATACAGAACCCCTTCAAATTTTAGCAAATCAGGTGGTACTTGGAGAGGGTATGTGTGCTAGTGACACTGGAGTACATCTCAAAGGAGAATTATGAAATACTAAATGCTGCTCAGTCGGGGAAGCCTATTGGATGGGTAAATTTATTGTTCAACAGGTTAAACATTGAGATTCACCAAAAAAGAAAGAGAAGGGACAGGACTACAAAGATTGGATCCTTTTTTATAGCCTTATAGATTCATGCCATGAGCATGACCTCTTTGGGGGTAGGTACTCCAGGGAGGATGGAATTGCCATCAATGACAGGAGGAACTAAGTCAAGCAAGGGAACACCCGTGGGAAAAGTGGAGAAGGAACTCAGGAAAACGAAGTTGTAGGACCCAACTCAACACATCTTCAGTCAGTTTGTAGGACCAAGGTATAATCTCGAAAAGTTTAGGGGAGGAGTTTGATATTGACATGGATACACATTTGGCAACTGCTAAAGCAACCCCAAAGTAGGAAACAGTCAGTAGGTTCTCCACTAAACCCTCTTTGAAGTTAAAAAGAAGAAAGCTTGATAATCAGGACAGTAATGACAGAGGAGAGCAGTTGTTGAGAAAATTTGATAATCAAATTGGCATTGTTGATGCTTATAAAGCCTTGTACTTGGTCATGAAGTTTGTGGGATAGTGACAGATTAATTACAATGTTCTTTAAAGGGAAAATTTTTAATTACAGCGTCAGGTTTTTGAATTGCAGAAGATATCAAAGAGGTTAGAGGAGGATCGAAAACTAATTGAGGATTGAGAGGAGTGCATTCAAGGTTTAAAATCAGATTTGGGGAAGGCAAAGGAGAGTGCTATCTTCTAAAAATCTCACTTGGATAGAAGACACAATATTGCAGAAGAGCTTAAAGGCTGTAAGGAAAAGTGGGATGCCAGTATGTCTGCTCAAATGGAGTTACTATCGTATAACTACTCCAAGATTCATTCAGAAAACAGAATTCATTTAAGCAAAATTTCAAGCATGTAAGAAAGTGGAAGTCAAATTGAAAGATATGTCAATGGATGACCTTGATTTGGACGGTTGGTATGTGTCAAGCCAATATGTGGATATTTTAAAGTCTCTAATAAAAAAAAAGGGTGAACACGTATGGTTAGAATTAAGGAAGAAGATGTTTTCATTGGCAAGCATTCCTTATCAAGCATTTTCCAAGGAGGACCAAAGTGTTGAACATATACTGTGTTGCAGAGAAAATTTGAGGAATTAGAGAAGGAGGTGGATGAGTTAAAGAAGAAAATGTCTGCAATAAATTTTCCTGTTGGAATTCATAAAATGGAAACTGCTGAAAGAGTTGATCAGGGGCTTAACACACAGGAAGACTTGTTTACATTGGCCAAGGCACTAGAAACAGAGGAAAGCATGGAGAAAGAAGACAAAGTGCACAGAATTGGAGATGATGGTACATGTTCGTATGATAAGGATACCGAATTCAGTGGCATTATTGCAGAAGTGGTTGAAGAGGTACTTGGAGTCACAATAACAGGACAATCTACTGATGATACGGAAAAAGGGGATCAAAATCAGGAAATGGAAACACACACAGTACTGGGCAAGGATGAAGAAGGGGAGGAAAATATATTTGAACCAGTGAATACCCCTTAGGGGAGTTACCAAAGACTTCAACACTAGAGATGTCTGACTGAAAATTGCTTTTGAACACTAAACTAGGCAATGGGAAGTGTTCATAGTTTTGTGATGTATTTGTGTATCTTGGTTTAGGTACCAGGCACTGCACTTTATGTCATTCAAATCTATGAGCACTGAATTTTGTGAACAACGGATTTTGTGGGTCCAAGTCAAAAAAAATTGAGAAAGATTTTCTACCACCGAGTTGTGGCAGGTGTTAAAGCCATATTTAGGAATTGTCTTACCTTTAGTCAAGTGTTTGTAGATTCAAGCATTATTTAGTCATTTTGTAATGAAAAAGAGTGGAACCTCTTCAAATCAGGGATCGTGGGTTACCCCGATGAGTTGTAACATTTTGGCGAGTCATATGAATGACGAAGAAGAAGTTGAAGCCCTGTGCACTGTGTTTTCATGGTATTCTTGAGTTAACAGTGATGGGGGCTTTTCACAAGCCAAGCTCCCATACCCCTCTTCTCTCGTCCCCACCCCATGAAAACCCCTCTTATGGAGGGAGTGATAAAAGGCATTGGAAAAAGTAAGAAAAAAATAAAGTATGATTATGTAAATATATAAGAAAGGTAAAATAGGCCACCTCATGCCTGCGGGGTAGCCCATCCCCACCTTGCCTCCTTTTTCTTCACTGTTGCCCCACTGGGTGTCCCTTTTCCTCTCCTCCACTCAAAAGGTCAACCCCCTCTCTCTTCCCCTTGTCTTTTCTCCTTTCTCTCTCCCCTCAAGCTACCCCACCTCTCACCAATAATGCATTATAACTCACCAATAATGCACCCTAACTCACATGCAACTTACCCTATCTTCCAAAATAGTATACCCCACCCCCTCTTTCTCTCTCCTATCATATCCCATGACCCAAATACCCCCCTCTCTCTCTAAAGGGCGCCATGTCTCTTGTCTTGTAGCTAAATAACCTCCCCCACACTCACACACACTCAGTTTCACTGAAAAAGGTGCCCACAAACCCATCCCCACCCGGTGGTTACCTGATTTTTCTTGTGTTCACACACATCTGCACACAGATTCACCTCTGAACACACTCCCCTCTCTCCCCTCTTGTAATTACTTTATTCTCCATGTCACCTCTCACTTTTTTTCATTAACCCATCTCTCTCTCTTAGTCTGTCTCTCATGAGACTGCTGTTCTGGCACATATACACACAGCCAGACAAGTGGGGCCCACAATCACATGGCCTATGTAGTTAATGATTTCTTCATTTCTAAATTCTAGAATTCCTCCCCCCTCCTCCCCTATATAAAGAGGGGTCACCATCACACTAAAGACACACACAACATCACCAAAGAACACACTATGCACTGTGTGTGCCTAGTGCACACACACACACCCACACCCACACCATCACCATCACCGCAATCACCATGCTTGTCTTGAGCATGACCTCTACACCCTTGGCTATGGAAGATGAAGGGAAACTAAATGAAGAATGATGGCCATAATCCTCGTGCGAGTCTTCACCATCAACTCCCACCTATCCGCCATGTGCTCTACCACTCTCTCCCTTCTCATTCCCCTACCCTATGCTCCCCATTTCATCGCCTAATTCTCTAAATAAAGCTTGAGGTTTTGTGAGTATATTTTCTTGCAATGTTTTGCCCATGTGAGGTGTGCGGAATCTCCACCTAGTCTTGTGTTTTGGAGTGAGCTTGTGTATGTGTGAAGGGTGTGCGGATTTGCCATCCTTTTGTGATGCCTAAGTACTAAGCCGCTATACTCCCTCCCTCACTCTATCTCTCTCTCTCTCACTTGATCTCATTCCCTTTCCTTTTCATCATTACTCCCAAGCATCCATCTCTCTTGGATGAAAACTTTGTTATGGTGGTGTGTTGTTTGCGTCCTAGCCGCTGAAGCTAGGTGGTGCCCCCTGTTTGCTTTACCATGACAGGCTCAAGGCGCGCCATTCGGTCCCCGGTGTTTTAGAGGCCATCGGGGTTCGGGGTTCGCTTTGCTCCCGTCATTTGGTGCCCCCACTGAGGATCTTTTCATGAAACCCTTCAGTTTACAAGACTGAAACCCCTAAACTATTGTGAATGGATGAATGGCTAGCAGGATTTGCTAATTGGACGACAGAAGAAGAAGAGCTTCAAGCACAACTAGACGAACTCCGCATCTCCATCGAAGCTCGAGTGCCAGGCGTAACGGTAATCGATTTGCAGTGGGAGAGTCAACCAACACGCCAAACCCAGTGGATATACATAGGCCAAGTGCCAAGAAGAAGAAGGAGAAGGTCGAAACCATGTCCGCAACCTACAACCAACCCACAACAACAAAATGGAAGGAGCTCTACACAATAGAGAATCAACACTATTCTACTTTGAGAATCGGGTAACTCAAGTCACCGAGGAAAGAACACCACCCTCTCCCACAAGCTTGGACAGTGACTAAGCACCTCTAAGCTTCACATGAATCAGTACAACCTACCTCAAGACAGATCACACATACCAACACGTGTACGCTCAATCAAGGTAATACTGGATTTGAAGGCTCACTACCAGCACGTCATTGACACCATGCCGGGTGGGGAGCGGTTTTTTGGAGGTTCTGGCATCAGATCAACCATTTGTCTTACCTTTGGTACAAGGCAATGTACCGTTTGAAGTTTTAATCTATGTCCTAGTATAAGAGGATATACACGCCTCCTTGTAAAGAAGAAAAAAACTTTTGCAAGTTAAGCAGTGTGTCTTTCTAGCTCTCTCTCAGTAATCATGGAAAGTGTAGCATTTCCAACATTTAAAGGAAAGAAGGGGGAGGATTTGGTAACAGACTTCCTAGATGACTTTGAAGTAGCATGTGTAGTGAGCAACAAAGATACGGATGAATCCCGGGTTAGAATCTTTAAGCATCTCATGAATCTAGAAGCTAGATCATGGTACAATGCACTTCCACAAGCAACCAAGGATGACTGGGAACCCTTAACAACCGCTTTTAAGAGGTGCTTTGGGGGAGGTACCACTTCAGAAAAGTTGTGGGACAAGTTGAGAGACTTGAAGCAGGAGGGTCTTTTAGAATATGCCACCTATGAGTCCAAATTTGTGGATTTGTGGGAACGGTGGGTTGAGTCACTGGCAAGGGGGGAAGCTGCACCCGATTTCCTAAAAAAAGATCGGTTCACGCATGGCTTATGGCCCCTTCTCAAGGAGAAGGTGAAAGGTAGATTCCCAGCTACGTACGAGTTAGCTGTTGAGATTGCTCGCCTTAAGGACAAGAAGCTGCGAATGAAAGCCAAAGAAACCGAGTCAACAGAAGCAGGAACATCGCGTCCACCAGCAACTACGACAACCACCATACCACCACCACCGGCTCTTGGGGTAAGAGATGAGCAACAAGATATGTTGGCCCATATTACTGACCAACTGCAGAATTTGTATGTCCACTTAATACAACAAGGGAGGAGTCAAGAAAGAGATCAAGACCCTGGAAGAGCACGACGACAAAACAGGGAGTATCATTGCTACAACTGCGGAGAAGACGGTCACGATATGTACTACTGTCCCAAACCACGACAAAAATATAATAGAGGAGGTAGGAGGAACCAATTGTCACCCCCTAGAGAAAGAACACCCCGACCCCGAGCACCACCCCCACCAACACAAATTCTACGTCCACCCCAGACACCACTACAAGCATCCATCCCACCTCTTCCACCAACCCCACCACCTGATCGCCCTGTAAACATCATAAGGCTAGAAGAGAAAGGAAAAGCCATAGTAGTGGATCCACCCAGAGCAAAGGAGAGGGACAAGGGTAAGGAGAAGGTAACCTTTTTAGAACCACTTGAAGCCATGACTGTGAGAAGAGCTAGGAGGGAGAAGGCTACACAATCAGATGATGAGAGAAGCAGGAGAGGAGAAACTAGAAAGAGGCCATCCAGGCCACGACAGAAATTGGCCATCACCGACTTCCAGCTAGGGGAAAGTTCAAAGCCCTATGACCTAACATTGGATGTGGCAGAGCAAGGACCGAAGATTACATGGCCACAGCTGCTACATCTTGTACCTAAAGTAAGGCGACAATGGTCTAAAATGGTAAGTACAAGACGCTCCAAAACAAAGGTAGCCGGAGCAATTTCGGGATGCAACATGGATGACATTCTTCCAATTGTCGACGTAAACATAAAAGGAACGAGGGTTGGAAACACCTACATTGATGGAGGTGCACAAATCTGTGTAATGAGCGAAGCTATGATGCTTCGATTAGGGCTCGAGGTTGACAGGCCTTCTCCATGCAAGGCAAAGATGGCAAACAACGCAAAAGAAAAGTGTGTGGGTGTGGTAAGTGCTGTGAAAATAAAAGCTTTCAACACTGAGGTAGAGGTAGATGGTTTTGTAATGCCTACTAAGAAGGAGGGGTATCCACTAATTTTGGGAAGGCCATGGTTGATGGCCATGAAGGCAAAACAAGACTGGGGTACTGGCCTTCTACGCATGACCGGTAAGAAAGGGGAGACAATCTACTATGACATGAGGATTGGCAAGCAGAAGAAAATGATCTTGGAAACATCGGTAGATGAAACCACTAGCGAATCTTCCAGTTCTGAGGAGGAGACCACATCCACCGACGAAAGTGACAGTTCCATTGATGTGATGGGTATCATTATGAAGGATCCACAAAGGGTAAGCACAACTGGTGATCCATCACCAAAAGGGCAACCCAATGAAGAGGAGAGCAAATCACCTGGCCTAGGAGGAAGTAGGTTGAAGGGTATGTTGTCTACGGAATTAACACTTGAGGAGAAAGATATTTTTTTGCAAATGTTGATGGGATTTCCTAACCTATTCATTGACAACTATGAAAGAATCACGGGCATTACAGTGGTGGAACATCATATTAAGCTGAAGGAAGGGGTAAAACCAGTTGTGCAAAAGCTACGACGACTGGGGGTCATACAAGAAAAGGCACTCTTGGCCGAGGTAAGGAAACTGCTGGAGGCGGGATTCATCTATCCTGTAGAAAACTCAAAATGGGTGTCACCCGTAGTGGTGACGCCTTAAAAAAATGGTAAGTGGAGGGTCTGTGTTGACTACAAACCACTAAATGCAGCTACAAAGAGAGACCACTTTCCTCTCCCTTTCTTGGATGAAATTCTGAATGAAGTAGCGGGTTTTGAATGCTATACTGTCTGTGATGGTTATTCAGGATACTTTCAAATACGCATAGCCTTGGAAGATCAGCTAAAAACCACTTTTAATCACGCCATGGGGTTGTTTTGCATACAGGGTTATGCCATTTGGTCTCACAAATGCACCTGCCACATTCCAAAGATATGTCACATATGTTTTTCAACCGTTCTTTGGAACATCCATAAGAGTGTTCATTGATGATTTTTGTATATATAGCTCCCGTATTTCACATTTAGAAAAGGTAACTGAAGGTTTGGCCAAGGTTGCAGAGCCTAGGTGGGCAATTAAATGTGGATAAATGTCACATTGGGGAGAGTAAAGTCATTCTACTAGGTCATGAAATTTCAGCAAAAGGTATCAACTCCGACCCAAGTAAGGTGTCCGCACTCATAGCCCTACCTTCACCAATGACCGCACGTCAACTGGTCTCTTTTCTACAGAAGGTGAGGTACTTATGTAGATTCATACATCTACTATCACAACTTGTTCTACCACTGCAAAACCTCACTCAAAGATCAACTTTCACTTGGGACAAGGAAAGCGAACATCACTACAACAAGGTAAAGGAGGTCTTAGCCACTCTGCCAACTATCTCACCACCTAAGTGGGATGAAAAATTCTATGTCACCTCAAGTGTTGGTGATGACTCATTGGGGGCTGTGCTACTCCAAAAGGATACGACGACATCTTTCATGAGGCCAATCTACTTCTCTAGTCGAATAATGACAGCAGGAGAGAAAGGTTTCACCCATGTGGAACACTTAGTCCTAGCTCTTAGATTTGCAACTACAAAGTTTAGGTCATATTTGCTACCTAAGCAATTTGTGATTCTAACCACGGATGAAATATTTCCCTATGTTGTACAACACATGGATGTGTCTGCTAGAATTACTAAATGGCTAGTTCGTCTGCAAGAGTTTGACTACACGGTACAGGTAGAAAGCACGACAAGGGAAAGTTTGGGGGGACTCATGACCTACCAAGTCTTTGAAAGGAAGGAGAAGCAATCTAAGGAAGGAGAAGTCCGATTACCTCCAGTACCACCGATGGTAAAAGGAGCATACTCTCTCTACTTTGATGGAGCCTACAAGCGAGCGTCCGACAAAGCAGCTGCAGGCATAGTGGTCTTTGATGACAAAGGGACAAAGGTATTTTCGTTGGGCCAATTGTTAGATTCACATTCTAACAATGAAGCCTATGAGATTAAACCCTTGAAAAATGCTTAATTGATGGGTATTGACCTATAGATACATTATACACCTTAGTTTTTGTCCCATAATCTCATCATGTTAATGAAAGAGGCCTTGAAAGACCAAAATTTTCAATTTTGTGAGCATTTTCAAGATTTTGGTCTTTTGATTATAACTTAAATCTAGTCCCATAACTAGGTTATGAAGCTCAATTTCTTCCTATAATAAGTTTTTTCTTATCCATACACCTTAAAATCTATGCACAATCTTATTTTGATGAGAAGTTATATTCAATTTATGAAATTTTGTTGAAACTGCACTAAATTTTTATGTTTTTTTGATCTTAAAACTTATCATTATAATCTTAATTTGGTATTAGTTTTGGTAAAAGTAAAATTTGGCTATGTTCTTCACCTCGTAGCTGACCTAAGATATGAACGTAACCTCTGATTATTTTTTTCTAGATTCACTAAATAATTATGACAAGTTGCTTGAAAAACTGGATACTTTAGTGTCTCGGGATATTTGAGTGTCCAATTACAGAACCAGTGTTAAGAAGGGAGCCCAACTCAAATTGTGCTCCAAAAATGTGCTCAGAGGGTTACGGATATCTGTAAAATTTTCAAGAAAATTCAAGAAAATGTAATAAATATAAATTAACTTACCTAGTTGTCAAATCTACTAGGCTAATTTGCAAGCCCTTTCAATGATTTTTGTCCGCTTCGAGAGGATTTCAACATCATTAGCATTAGCGGTATTCAATTTGTACAATGAGCTCGCCAATGGTATTGGTTCTAGGTAATCATCAAAATGCAAGCTACTAGTTCCAAGTCCTTCTGGAATGATAATTTTGATGTCGCAAATCATGTGTAAGTTAGTTGTCATATTGGGTTGTTCAGTGAAATTTGTAATTTTGAAGATCGATCTAAGCTCTTATGAGCCGGGATGCATTGACTTGGGAGGCCAGCTTCAAAGGCCTTGGTGGGCAGCCAATTGGTGGCTTTATGCAATAAGGGTGTGAAAATTTCTAAAGCTATAGACATTTCCTCCAAGCTTTTTGGTAGATCTAGCTTCAAAAAATCCAAGAACTTATTCAAGTTCTCTTTCTCAAATAGTAGTCGAGTGGCTAGTGCTAGAATGGCCTAGGTACCATGTGCAGTCGACAAGTCGTCTTTAAGGTTGGGCGGCCAAGGAATTCATAAGTGAGTGTAGATGATAACTTTATGTTGGAGCAACCAGGGTTAGTGAGATTGGGCGGCCAGGGTTTCTCCTCACGAAACTCTATCAGTACTACCTCTTCCACAATAAAGTTTGGTTAAAAGTTAACGTGGTGGGAATGCTCGGGGAGTCCACTATGTAAAAATTGCATATAGCACGTGCAAACAGGAGGTATTTAAATAATCCCTTACTTGTATATTTTCAAGTATCATATGTACCCCTTATGTATGCATTTTTGTAAAAAACTAGTCCTTATGTATGAAAATTTTCACTTTCTCAATTTAAAAACCCTTTATGTAAGTACTTTTTTATGTAAATGTACTTAGTTACAAATCCCTTATTTTGTTTGCACGTGCTATCTTACATATTTCCTAGTGAATGAAGGCTTAGTGTAGCACTATTTTTTTAATAGGCAAATATACAAAATATATTAGCAATCAAGAAAAAAAAGAAAACATCGTTGTTGCAATAAGTGCCGACATGCAAGACTTTAGGTCGCACTTTATGGTGAGCAGCTGGATGTGTGAGGCACTCACTCAAGGGCAAGGCATAGTAGTTAAACATGGAGAGGGTGCAAAGCGCGAGGTTATGGGTGTCGTTAGATTGCCGTCAGCTGGCCACCAATGTAAACAGCTCATCGCGAAGGCAAGGTGGTTGGCTCGAGCATTGGCATCGATAAGATTTGCTATGAGCCAATGGTTATGTTAGCATGCGGGCATTCAGCCAAGCAGCCAGCCCATCTTTGTTCAAATTTGTGCAGTCAACTTCCGGCCTGCTTTCCCAGTGCATGTCTTGATACTCTTCCCAACCAAGGTGAATGGCCCATAGGTTAAGATAACTTCTCTACTGTCGCTATCTATCCTCACTATTGTCTGGTGCTATCGGTGTTGTGCGACCTCAGTCATTGCATTTACTCAATGAGACTTTTGAGAGGGTTTTGAAGTCACAGCAGACAGGTTTTTGCCCGCAAATCTCGCGTAAATGACTCTCAAATCGAGAGTGTCTATCAAGAGTCAGTGATACATATTACTCAATGCTAGGAGGAAACCTTTGTTACAAATATACTTAAGTCTCTTACGCTGAATTCTTGAGCTCCCCTAACACTTTTTCTTGCAAAATTCAAAGTACATTTTTTTATTTAAAAAAATTTGTTATAATTCTCTTCTTCTCCCCCTCTTCTTCTAGCCATGTGTTTCCCACTATGAGAACCTTGATTTACTCACGGTTAAGTGCATGTTTAAATTCCTCAAGCAAAGTTTACATTCCTCAAGAAAACAATCAATTGAAATGCATGATAAAAGAAAAGAAACCATTTAAATAGACAACAGATCAATAATTCAAAAATGGAGCAAATTTTGAAAAATTACGACTTTCTCCACTTGCATCATTAAGAGCATGACTCGATATCAATGTGTAGTTGATCAATTTTCCTCTTCTTTGTGCTCGTTCTGAATACAACTATGCCAATCTCTTTCAGCTAATCATCTCACCATCGACAAATCCATCCTTCCTTACTCTGATTTCCTTGTAAGACGAAACCTTCACACTCTGATACCACTGTTGGGAGCAAGGGTGGGCTTCCACTCGTGGCCATGAAATTCAACCCTTAACCTTGTCTGATGGAGTAGGGAAAAGAGAGAGATAATAGGGGAAGATGTTGACAAAGAAAGGAAAACATGGAGATGTTAACATATCTACCCATAATAGTACACAAGAAGTATAGGAGACAATTTTTTACCCACTCTTACACAAGAAGGTGACACTAAAAACTCCATAGCCCAAGATATAGCTTAAGAGAGGGGAAAGGGAAATATTGAGAGCAACTACACAAGAAAGGCCTAAAATCATATCCCCAAACTCCACAACTCCATAGCACCCCTTCTTTTGGAATTTGGTATTTAATTTATTATTTGAGTTTTGGTGTGCCAAAATTGGAGGCCCTCTTTTACAACTACTCCACTTTAGTACTTAAGTGGAGCACATCACTTATTGCACGTCCCTTAAGGGTGAGTTCTCACTAGAGCTACTTAAAAGCAGCCATAGTGGCTTATTGAATAAAAAGTTTAAAATAATGTGCAAAGGTAAAATGATTGAGAGGGTTATTATTTGTCGGTGCCTTCTTGTCAACTCCCAAATTTCTATCTACAAATCATCATCAACTCACTATTATAAAATTAAATAGACAGCACATAATTAACCATTAAGCTAGCTATCTCAATTGTAGTTAACCACATACAATAGAGGGTGCACAATCTCTAAATGAGAGAGAGAGAGAGAGAATAGTTGCAGGCTTGAATTTTCCAATAGGGAGAGAAATATTGATTGGGGGGGAGACAAAGAGGGTGGATAATTGAGGGGTTGAATGCTAGCATGTGTGTGTGTGTGTGTGTGTGTGTGTGTGTGTGTGAGAGAGAGAGAGAGAGAGAGAGAGAGAGGAGAAGAAGAAGGAAAAAAAATCCAACTCACATTCCAATAGACTTCAAAAATCTAGTTGAGGCTAGAGAGAGAGAGAGAGAGAGCTTCTAATGCCATAGGAACACATCCAGAGAACTCAAAGCTCTAACTTGACAATTCTTAAGTTGAGCTGGTTTTTAGGTATAATAACATTTGAGTGTGATAACCAATATATCATAAAATCTTTTATAGTTTCCTATTTTTATTCAATAAGAGAGATCTCAAAGATCTACCCTACAAGTATCAAACTCTAAACTCTCTATGCATGTGGATGTAGAGAGAGAGAGAGAGAGCTTTTACTATCATAAGAACAATCCAAATTGATATCGACAAGTGTTGATCTCAAGTGTGTGTGTGTGTGTGTGTGTGTGTGTGTGTGAGAGAGAGAGAGAGAGAGAGAGAGAGAGAGAGACATAGTTGTCATCTTCTTGGAGTTACTACAAGGACTACAATCCATCATCCTTGCTTGTTTTTGTGGGCACATT
The DNA here is from genome assembly GCF_014529385.1 of Adiantum capillus-veneris. Taxonomy (NCBI): domain Eukaryota; kingdom Viridiplantae; phylum Streptophyta; class Polypodiopsida; order Polypodiales; family Pteridaceae; genus Adiantum; species Adiantum capillus-veneris. The sequence continues at coordinate 89,071,476 of NC_140954.1, forward strand.
GACATGCACCTACAAACATGTGTGTGTGTGTGTGTGCATGTAGCCCAATGGCCATACTTTTCTTGACTGCAACAATGTGCGGGTCATACACTACCTGGCTTGTATATGTTCTATTATTTTTCAATAAATAAAGAGGTCAAAAAAACATTGCGCACAGGGTCTGTTTTCACTGACTCTCGCAAGGATTTTTCTAGTCATGGAGGGCATGCCCAAACCCTCTTACTTAGAGATGGTGGTAGGGTCCCTAGGGTTGACAAAGGACCCATTGCTTGGTCATGCGAAAAAACTTGGGTTGCATTTATACGCCCATTTTTAAAAACATATATGTATAAAACGTTATTATACGTCGTAATTTTGAATAATCTTTGAATACCCATATATTTTTCTTTTGATCAAAAGATATTGTGATCGACAGGTCTTTTGATCGAGCAATATTTCAATCAAAAGATCTTTTGATCTAAAAGAATACTTATTAAATGAACATTTTTCAATTCCAATCAAAATCAAGGACTCTCTCTTGCATTCTAAGATCTTGAGAGACTACTAGTAGGAGAGCTCACTTACCTGCAGTGCAACCACCGGTAGGAAGAGAAATATTTACATATAATTTTCATATAATTTTCCACTTCTATTTTATAAGTACTAACTTCTTTTTTTATGTTGTGCCAGACTTATATGGTGTAGCAATTTTCTGTCACAACAAAGTTGGCTTGCAGGCTATAAGCCACTTCGTGGTGTGCAACCATATGGCTCACTCCAGAAGTGAGTAGAATTTAGTCTCTCTTCTCATGTTGTGCAACCATATGGCTCACTTCAGGGAAGGGTTTTAGGATAGAACTAGATTCTCACTAGTGTGGTGCAATAGTTTATCTCTCACCACAGAGCTGAGTTAGAATTTAGTGGTCGACTTATGAAGAGCAGTGAGCATGATGATAAACCTCTCACTTTAGAGTGACCTATAGGATTCTCAATTTTAGATCATGACACATCCTTGTTTATACTGCATAGAGATGCAAGAGTGTTGCTCCAAACAAGGAGTGGAGAGATGCATACTTTATGCCCTCTTCATTTGGGTGACACACATGACTTGAGCTCCATAGAAACGCCATTGGTCATCACTAGATGACTTGGTGTTGTCTTGGATGTAGATACATATGATGTCTGGCCTACATTTGAGATTGTTGATTTGTCCGCCGCCGCTGATGGTTATGTTGTAAGTTCCACACTTCATCAGGGATTATATTAGGTCACATTGTTACTATTACTACGTAGAAATATGAGGGTTATGCTCATCAACCTAAGAGTGGAGAGATGCATACATATGCCCTCTTCATCTTAACATGATGGACATTACCCTTGTACTATCTAATCCATATATATTCCATTGTTCATCACTAGATGACTTGGTGTTGTCTTGGATGTAGATACATATGATGTTTGGTCTAAATATGAATTTGTTAAGCTATCCATTGATGGTTGTGTTGTGAGCTCCACACACTTCATCAAGAATTAGATTGATTAAGCTATCAATCAACATGACAACAACGTTGGTACAACTAGATTTGGTTGGTGTTGAAAGGTGTGTGCTATGTAGGACTGGAGATGTTGAAAGGTATGGAGCAAAGTGCTAAGGCAAGTATATAAGGCCTGGGTAGTTGAAATGTATGTATAATGTGGTTTCTTAGCCAAAAGAACTCTAGGAATGGCCAATTTCCGTTGGTAGATCCAGGTGTTCAAAGTGATGAATTCATGCTTTGGAAGGTTCCAAACGGATGGGGTAAGTGAGAACAAATGGGTCGGGAAAGTTTTAGCAAGTAAACATATAGTACTTGAGATGTGGGTCATGTTGGTATCTTGATATTCCAATCGGACCTCAAACAGGAAAGATGTTGCAAATTGATGGGGGCCAACTATGGACCAAATAGATTGCATTGGAAAGTGGGTAAATTGGGAGTTTCAAGCCTCTCTATGGTTTCAAAAGGAGTATGCACTAAATGGAGATGACCAAAATTGACAGATTGTCAAATAGAGTCACAAGGGCCAAGATATGGCAGGTTGAAATTTGTGATAGATGATGGCGCGGTAGAGCCAGGTAATTTTTTCCAATTTTGGTCGGCTTAGTTGGATGGCCTGGCAAAGCTGGAATGCAACCAAGATGGGGGAGATCAAGACTGGAAACGTGCGATTCCAAATATACTTTATGGCCCAGTCATTGGATCCTTGAGTACCAAATGGTAGTGGTTTAAAGTCAAGGCAAACAAAGAGCTTTCATGAAAATTTTAATATGGAAGGGACCACAGTACCTTTTTGCTAACTTAGCATAGTACTTTTGGTGTCCCGTAGGATTCTTGCCCGTCGTGTGCCTTAATTGAGCCTTGGAAAATTTAAGTAAGACCCAATCATTTTTTTTAAAGGCTTGGGCTCTTTTGTGTTTGTTAGCAGCAGCCTTTTTCCTTTGCTGTATAGCATCCTTAATCTTTTGGAAAGATTCTTGTAGGTCTCGACTATATTCATTTGTAGCAATGATCGTACCGTGTAACTTAAGTAGCAGGGAACTTTTTGATCTTTTCAATTACCTCAAAAGGTGCTTTTTCTGTGGAAGTATGTACAATGTTGTTGTAAGCATACTTCACTAAGGGTAAGTACTTCTCCCATTGGGATCTTTGATCTACTTCCATTACATAGGCTTTTAGTAGGTCAAGAATTGTTAGGTTATCTATTTCACTTTGGCCATCCATTTGCGGGTGATAGGCCGAAGAGAAGTTTAGCCTTGTCTCTAAATTCTCAAAGAGACCCTTCCAGAAATAACTGGTCATTATAGGATCTCTATCTGACACTATGGACATTGGCAAGCCATTTAGAAACATACTCTTGTATGTTTGATTTCATGGTAGGCCAATAGAAATATGTTTCAATCTCCTTTAGGTAGACTGAATCCCTCTATTCCCCGCATAAGGAGGAGCATGAGATTCATACATTACTTTCTCACGTAGTGAGTTAGTAACGCATATTCTATTGCCATAGAGAAGATAACCATCTTGTAAAGTAAATGGTTCCTCTTTCTTCCCTAGTGCAAGGGTTGAAATCACATCTCTAAAATCGGGATCAATAGCATACTCATCTATCATAGAAGATAGATCATTGTGAGTTTCTATGGAAACTGCATTCACTCTTAGTCGTCTTGAGAGTGCATCGGCTACTTGATTATGCTTGCCAGCAATGTGAGCAATATGAAAATGAAATTGCGAAAGGAAATTTTCCCACCTGATTTGTTTGTCGGAGAGCTTGGTGTGCGTCATGAAGTACGTAAGACTTTGGTGATCCGTTCGCAGAATGAAAGGAGTCCCCAATAAATAGTGCTTCCATGAGTGTAAGGCATGTAGAACTGCGAGGAGTTCCTTTTCATATATGCCTAGAGCTTGCTCAACAGGGTCGAGCCTTTGACTTTCATAGGCTATGGTGTGCCCTTCTTGGAGAAAAACAGTTCCAAGGCAATCACCACAAGCGTTACATTGGACCTCAAATGGATTTGAGAGATCAGGTAGTGTAAGCACAGGTTGAGAGATAAGCTTTTCGAAAGCATTGTTCTCCTTGGCAGACCATGTATACCTAACGTTTTTCTCTGTTAGGTCATGTAATGGTCCTGCAATTTGTGAGAACTTTTCAATGAAGCGTCTATAGTATGCACACATACCTATAGAGATTCTTAGTTCATGAAAATTCATGAAGATTCCTTGGTTTAGGCCATCCATTTATTACCTCTAACTTTGATGGATCCATTTGGATGCCATCTTGAGAGATAATGTGACCTATATACTGAATCTCTTGCAATAAAAATTCACTTTTCTTTTGATTAACATAAAGTTTATTCTCTCTTAGAACTTGAAGTATTACCTAGAGGTGCTGCTTATGTTTGTCTAATGAATTAGAGTAGATGATGATATCATCAAAGAACAATCAAGTAAAGATTTGGTGAGGCTTGAATAGCTTCTTCATCAAGCGGTTGAATGTGGTTGGTGCATTGGTCAAGCCAAAAGGCATGACAATATATTGTCCCAACGTAGTGCGAAATGTGGTCTTTACAATGTCTTAATCAACTATCCTTATTTGATGATAGCCACTTTTTAGGTCAATCCTACTGAAGTAGGAGCTTATCGAATAGATCTTCTACCCGTGGAACGGTAAACCTATTATTGATAGTGATCCTATTTAGTGCTCTATACTCAACACACAAACGATATGTGCCATCTTCCTTTGCACTAATAGCACAGTTGAGAAAAATGAAAATAAGCTAGACCTAACCATGACCTTCTCAACTAGCTCATGCACTTGCCACATAATCTCCTCTTGTTGAGCTTGAGAAACTCTATAAAGAGGTTTATTAGGCAGTGAACTTCCTGGAAGAAGTTCAATTGCATGGTCATCATTGCCTTGTTTAGGAGGTAGTTCACAAGGGATGTCGTCAACAAAGACTTCTTGAAACCCCTTGAGAAAATTGGATAACTATAATTCCTTGTGTGTGTGTATATTTTCTTTTGCTAAACATTAGGTTCATTTTGAAAATATTTAACAAAAATCATGTACACTGAAATAGAGATCTTTATTGGATTTTTGAAAGCTTGCGTATGTACAATGGGTATGGTATTACCCATTTCTTTGGAATCTATGTACATATCTTTTTCCCTGAACCTAAAGTAGATTCTCCTTTCAAGGAATTTAACATTGGCAGCCATGCAATCAAACCATGGTGCCCTTAGGATTACATCCTCATGCTTGAGAGAAGAGATAAAGAAGTCCTCTTTGTCCACATAGCTTTGGACATGGAGCCTCAATTTTATGATTAAGGGAGTGACTGAAGCTTCTGGCCCCTTGAAAGCACCGTTTGCGGGTAGGACATCTTCCATCTCGTAAGCTTGTATGCCTAGCTTGGTGGCCAACCCTGTGGATATGAAATTATGAGTAGAACAAGGGTCAAAGAGAATAAAAGCTTCATGTTCTCTTACCTTTCCCCAAGCATGACATAGAGGAGATCTTTTGTGGTGAGTTTCCTTCTCTTGGATTTTGACCAAGGTAGCTCTAGGAGGTACATGGCGGGTGTTCTGTTGGGGACAAGCACGGTACGCATGCCCTTGCTCGCCGCACTTGAAACAACGGTTATCCTTGCGATAACGATCAAGCTCTTCAGGAGAGAGGTTTGGAGAGAGTGCCACTAACCACAATTGAAAGGGTAAGCACACAAACGTAGGCCAATGATGGAGCTTCATAAGGGGGCCAAGTATCATCAATTGCAGATCCATCAAGGCCCCAATTCGGGGTGGAGGTAGAGCATCTATGGGAGTTATTTTGGAATTACAGACTACTTCAAGCTTGAGCCATGGGTCTTGGACCACTCCTCAAAGTCCTCCTCACCTGTGAGTGGTAGTGTTGTATTAGCTTACCACAGGGGCGAATGCTTGCCAATGGTGGTTGTTTCGCCAGTTGCTGCTATTGCAGAGCTTTGCCGTCTTCTTGGCTTGACCTCCAACATGGCGAGCGTCCTGTGCCACGTAATTCTCCTCATGGTGGCATTGGGGGTCACTTTGCGTCGGCGTGGGCTCCCCTATTAGCCCGAAGGTGTGGCAATATTGGTGGTTTTGTGCTCGTGGGCTGTTGTGGTGATATTTCGTCTCCTGTGCGGTTCTCTGATGGTTGAATCTCATGTTGAGGTGGCGATTCTACTCTTTCCCACCGGCTTCTTGATGTTCTGCTCTCTTGTGGCTTCTGTTGGTGGTCTGGCTCGGTTGAGCAGAACCCTGATTGTTTTTTTTTTGGATTATGAATATAATCTACCAAAAAAATAACCTAATATTCTGAAATTTCCTCTTAACAAAACGAAGGAATGGAATTTTGTATGTTTGGAAAAATGATTTTTCTCGAACATTGCACCAAAACCACAAGTAATTAAGTAAGTAACCATTGTCTTATGTATACTCATTCCTTTGTGAGAGATAGTTGACACTTGTTTTCCTATCTATCTATACTATTATAATGAGGAAGGGATTCCGACCCCTTCCCCCGAACACGTGGTGGAAGTAGCTCGATTGGGCAAGTGTGCCTTGGCGTCCAGCAGCGGATAGAGACTGCAGGAAAAGACTCAAGAGAGAGAAAAAGCATGGCTTTGCAACACTGAAGGCGGTTGACCAGAGGACCGTTCGGGTTAATGATGCAGCAGAAAAGTCATGCCTGTCGTGCCACGTGTCACCATGAGCTTGATCCGACAACTTCCAGGAAATGTGCCTTGCGTGAGGTGTCACAGTAGATAGGCAAGACTCAAGAGCAATCACACAATCCCCATGACACACACACACACACACAAAGAATTTCGAGGCCCAGGTCCACACCTCTAACGGCGTTGCGTACTATCAAACCCGACATAATGGGTCATCGAGGAGGTCGATGAAGAGAGAGGCTCCACGATCAGGCCCCTCAGGCCAATAGGCACCCATGCCTTGGCCGCTGCAGCCTTTGGTCTATGTGAGAAAGTTCTTTCCCCTACGTTAGCCGAAAGTTTTGCTATTGCTGTGGGAGAAGGGTCTACCTCATGATCAGCTGCCCCTCTAATTTGTGGAAATTCCCAAAATACCCCTCAAATTTCATTGTCTTAAATTCCCAAAATGCCTTTAAAACTTTCAAAATTTCCCAAAATACCCCTGGTTGTGAAATTGAATACCTCGAAAGATTAAAAAATTTGTAGCTTTTCTTAAACAAACTGATTGTTTATCAATACAAGATGCTAAAACTAAAATTTGAGTTGGTTATGTAGGCTTTGATGGTCCTTTTCTGCGAGGTTATTTGTGACAGTTACATGCTAAGCACTCAAAAACGGATCTCAACTGTCAAAAGGGAAAAAAGGTTAGGAAATCTTGAACAATTAACCAAAATAGATACAAGGATATTTTGTGAATTTTTGAAATTTGAGGGATATTTTGGTAGTTTTTCCTAATAATACACTACAAGAGGTACTTCACATTAGCAACGCTTAAAAGTGAAAATGCACGACGTCGCTATGGGCATCGTTAGTTTATTTGTAACATAGCGACGCTCGTAGTGACGCACATAGTGACGTCGACAAAGGTAAAAAATAAACCGAGAGCGTCCGAAAACTCAGATCTTAGATCTGATTTTTCGACGCTCAAACAAGCAAAGAGATAACCCACGCTCTCCCTCTCTCTCTCTCTCTCTTTCTTCTCCACACAAACACACACACACATACATCAGGAGAGGAAGGAGAGCTAGGTATGCTCCTTCCCTCTCCTCTCTCTCTCATGTTCCCTTCCCCTCTTTCTCTCTCTCTCTCACACAAACACATTGTGTTTTTGAGAGAGAGAGAGAGAAATCACATGCATAAACAAAACACACACACACATACACACACATGCATAAACAAAGAATGCATACACACACATTGAGAGAGGAAAAGAGAGAGAGAGAGAGAGAGAGAGAGAGAGAGAGAGAGAGAGAGAGAGAGAAAGATATAAAACAAAGCGAGAGAGAGAGAGAGGGAGAGAGAGAGAGAGAGAGAGAAGAAGAAGAAGAAGAAGAGAGTTTTAACGTCGTAGGAAACTATCCCAAGAGACCTTAAAGATCTAGCCGACGAGGAGTTGAACTCAAGACCTGTTATTCAAGAGAAGAATGGCATAACCAATCTACCATACTTGGGTGATAGAAAGGTTATACCATTTTCCTCTTTTTATTGGCACACACACCCACACACACACACACCCGAGAAGAAGAGAGTTTTAACGTCGTAGGAAACTATCCCAAGAGACCTTAAAGATCTAGCCGACGAGGAGTTGAACTCAAGACTTGTTATTCAAGAGAGAAATGGCATAACCAATCTACCACACTTGGGTGATAGAAAGGTTATACCATTTTCCTCATTTTCCTCTTTTTATTGGCACACACGCACACACACGTCCACACACACACACACACACACACACCCGAGAAGAAGAGAGTTTTAATGTCGTAGGAAACTATCCCAAGAGATCTTAAAGATCTAGCCAATGAGGAGTTGAACTCAAGTCTAGTTATTCAAGAGGGAAATGGTATATAACCAATCTACCACACCTGGGTGATAGAAAGGTTATACCATTTTCTTCTTTTTATTGGCATACACACACCCACACACCCGAGAAGAAGAGAGTTTTAACGTCGTAGGAAACTATTCCAAGAGACCTTAAAGATCTAGCCGACGAGGAGTTGTGAACTCAAGACCTATTGAACAAAGAGAAAGAGAGAGAGAATAAAAAACCAAAGAGAGAGAGAGAGGGGGAGAAGACCAAAGAGAGAGGTAAGGAGAGAAAACAAAGAGAGAAAGAGATTATGTTAAAATTTAAATTAGATTAGGTTAGATTACATTTAAATTTATGTTTATGTTGAGTTTAAGATTAGATTAGATTTAGATTTACGTTAGATTAGATTTATGTTTATTTAGGTTAGATTAGATTAGATTTAGGTTTATTCTGAGTTAGATTTACGTTAAATTAGATTTAGGTTTATTTTGAGTTTAAGATTAAATTAGATCTATATTTATGTTCGATGGACTAGCTTTTTTTAGATTTAGGTTAGATTTTAGTGCATGTCAATGAAGGTGCGCTCATGATGTTAAGCATTGTATGAAAAACACTAGCTCATATGAAAAACACTAAAAAAGACTCCGTTTTCCTACACGAGAAAATTTCATGCACTCACAGCCTCGACAGTCCATGCGGACCAGCAATTCCACCTACATGTTCGAATGCTGTTGTCATACAATAAGCCGTCATGATCAGCCAATGAAAGAGAAAATTGAGCCTACACAAAAATTAGTGATGCAAGATGATGATTCCAAGGGTCACACACACACACACACACACACACACACTACAGCCCCTCAAATCTAGAGTAAGAATTGAGTGCTTTGAGCAGGCATCCGCTGCATTGCAAGAATGGTGTTACCTGCATGCTACAGACAAAGATCTACTGTGAAAAGATGTTAAGATGCTGTGAAATGCTAAAGCTAGAGAAGAGGCAAATTAAGGGTTTTGTCCACTACATGCACTATCATGTAGACATTGGTGTGTAGATTTCTTGTACCCACGAATATAGGCATTGACCAATAAAGATGAGATTATAACCCGAGTTCTGATCTCCATGCACCTCTAGACCGAGGTGTGAGGGGACTAGACATGACTAGAGAATGTGAGGTAGTTTACAGTGTGAACAAAGAGAGAGAGAGAGAGAGAGAGAGAGAGAGAGAGAGAGAGAGAGAGAGAAGACAGAGGATGCCAATAGAAGATTAAATTTATGTCCACTTTATAAGGTTTTCACCCTCATTATGAGTAGTGACGAGGATGTGGGGCCGTCCAACTGAAACACCTATCTCTCAACGAGGATCTTATGTCCTTGTAATCAATGCAAGCATGTCGTGCGACGGACAAGATGCGTTTCTTTGCAGCACGTTCGTGAATTTGGCAAGTTCGATCCATCTATTATAGATCGAGTTGTTGCCAATTATAACTCGTCGGACTCTGATGCTGGCCAACAGGCAGCAATCTTGCAACCCAATAGACGTGCTCACAGGCACTTTGGTCAAGCAGCATATGTGAGGCCACAAGATGTAGCCTCTGACAGCTCGAGAAATGATCATGCAGACCACATTCCCAACAAGGCAATGTTGGAGTCCGAGATCGATGAAATGATCGAGACGATCATGGATTCAGAAAGGCTTATCTATGATGATATGAAAAGTGAAGCTAATACACCATTGAATGATGGAGCACGTGTGTCTAGATTGAAGGCGCTCCTTGCTCTTCTCAACATGCAGACAAAGTTTGGATGGAGTGACACTAGTGCCACAGCGCTTTTCAGATGATCTATTACAATGTGTTTACTTTAATAAAAAACTCTAGATGTATAATGATCTGATAGATTTTTACACAATTATGGAGTTTTTTTTTTGCTGTGTAGATTGCTCAAAGAGCACATATTGCTAGTTGATAATGTGATGCCAGTTTCCAGAGAGGAAGCAAGAAAGATCTTGCAAAACTTGGGAATGGATTACAATTCGATCCACGCTTGTCCTAACGACTTCATTCTTTCAGAGGGGAATACATAGACATGGAGAAGTGTCCGAAATGTGATTCTGAGAGATATCGAGTAGATCTCCATGAAACAAAAATTCCACAAAATGTTTTGCTACATTTTTCTCTGCTTCTTGCATCAAGCATTTCTTCGAATGTAAGTCCATGGCATGCCTAGCATCATGGAATGAGGAGAATAAATCTTCGGATGGTGTGCTACGGATTCCTGTAGATTGCACAGCCTAGAAACATATAGATGAAACATGGTCGGATTTTTCCAGGGAAGCTACCATATTGGCCCTGACTCATGACCAATCACTTGCTCGATCCAATGCACATATTCAAGAATGTGGGTAAACTGCTATGGGACCATCTAACCGGCAAGAAAGATACTTTGGGAGCCACCGTTGACCTTAGAAATGTGGTCGTATGGAGCAATATAGGCCGCAGACCGCATCCGATGGATCAATAAAACTCCCTAAATCGCCATGGATTTTCATGGGAGCCCAAGAACGCAAAGTAAAAGAGAGCATTCGATCTATGCAGACCTCCACTAGCCTAATGCACTCACTCTGAACGTGTTTTACTAAAGAAGGAAAGCTTACCGGTTTAAGTCACACGACTGACATAAAATGTGTCAGGTGTGTTCATACTGGAATATATCATAGTGGGAATTGTGTAACAAATTTGTGTATGGACTTTAATATAATTGTTGGACGTGTTTTGCAGTTTATTTTACCGGTGGCCATTGAGGGATGTTTGTCTCTTGAAGTCCGTAACACAATCTACAAACTTGCGAAGTTGGTGCAATGGATCTCACAAAAGGAGATCAACGTAGACTCCATACCATTTGCCAAACTAAAGACTGTGGAGGTTGTGTGCATGTTTGAGAAACACTTTCCTGCTACCATGCTAACCATTCAGGTGCATCTTCTTGTTCACATACTTGATGAGGTGGAAAGCTAGCACAGTATATTCCAGATGGATGTTCTTTTTAGAACGTTTCATGAAAATGCTAAGGGATATGTGCGTCAGAAGGCACGTCCGGAGGGCAGCACGGCAGAAGGTTGGCTGGTATCAGAGTCCATAGTGTACATTGGAGAGTGGCTAGATGAATTTGATAAAGCCCGGGACACGCGATGGAAAACCATAGATGATGAGTGCATATTTGAGATTTTCATGTGAAATCTCGGTGTTGAGAAGAAGATGATGGAAGATCTAGAGGATAAAATCAATCGATTTTTCATGCTTCACAATCCAGTGATGCAAAAGTAGATTTCACAATATGAAAATGCAAAGCAAGAGCGACAAAGGGCACGAATCGAGTGGAGACGGGGAACACGACCACCGATGCACTACCCGACGGGTCTAGAGAGCCTACCAACATTCATGAGCTTAAGATGGTTGCACAACCAATTGAAAAGCTCATAATAGTGCGGTGAAGAAGTGACTGGGGGAGGAGTGGGAGTACTCTCGGGATTGCGCGACCAAGGTAATTTTGCAATGTACGACTTGTGACTTCTTAGATGTTTGAACAACCACTCATAATCTTTGTTGGTTGTAGTATAAGTCATACACAGTAGCATGGTGTAAAGGTCGACATTTTAGGGTGGAATGGATCAACAAAAAGCTTTTTACTCAAGATTGCGGAATCATGGCAAAGTTTGAACAATCTAGTCGACGAAGGTCCTCTGATGCAGATCCTGTGGTAGCGGAACTCACTTACTTCGGCACGCTACAAGAGATTTTAAGGATCGATTATAGAGGATTTTTTGTCGACTTTTTCGACGTGCAATGGTTCAAGATAATCATGGAGGGTCACAATGCTACTGTGCATAAAGGAGAGTCTGGTTTTCTTGAGGTAGATTCAACTAAGAAATGGACTGACCTAAGAGACACTTTCGTACTACCCGAGCATTGTGAACAAGTAAGTATGTAAATAGTTAACATCCAATTGTAGAAGTTATGTGCTTGGAAGCTCTCATGTAAGTTATGTGTCTCTGGCAGGTGATATTCCATCCTACAATGTCTGCATCAAACTGGTGGTACGTCATAGAGGTAGCCCCTTGTAGTGCACGGACATATGAAGGCTACCATGTACCAATCACAGTAGCATCAATGGAGGAGATCAAAGAAGATGCTCAGTCAAAAGCCGCTGAGGTGGTGCCAGACGAGCATCAAGTTGCTACTCTCTATGGGGTGCATGCAGAGGATCTACAAAATGAAACGAAAGATATATGTTTAAACGGAGAGCTCTATATAGATATAGGAAGTTATGTTGAGCTTTGTGAGGATGAGAGAGAGACCTCTTAAAGCCATAAATATTGTATTTGAACAATTTTTCTCCATTTTATAATATATATTGTATTCACGTGGCTTTTTATCCATTTCTATCTATATGCGTCATTGCGTCATTGTATTTAATGGTCTTTGCACCCACTCTAGGTACGTATGCTCTAGGTATGTTCTCACAAGCAGGGATGAAGAGCACTGCGCTCCGAGTCCGATGGAGCCTGAAGCTGCAATCGCAAAGGTCTGCTCAATATAGATGCTGCTCGTCCCACCGCTAGATCTAGTTGATCGGGTGAAAGAGACACTAAGAAGCACTACTACTACTTCTCAGCGTCTCTTTCACCCAATCAATTAGATTTAGTGGTGGGGCAAGCAACTTCTATGAGCAGAACTTCGCGATGCAGCTTCAGTCTCCATCGCACCCGAAGCGCAGTGCTTTTACAAATTCACAGAAATTCAACGAAATCTCTCTACACAGGAATTCCTCCCCCTTTATGAGTCCTCTCTCTCTCTCTCTCTCTCTCTCTCTCTCTCTCTCTCTCTCTACTTGTCCATGTTTTCTTCTCCATTCATTCAATATTAAGTTTAAATGTTCGTGTGTTTAATGCAAGTATGGATGATGATGAGTTTCTTTCTTCTTTGTCACCCCAGCAGAGACAGTGGTACGTGGAGCGTCATCACTCTGGAGCACCGTCATGCGTTCCTACTCCTTTAGCGTCTCCCTCTATTTTGGAGCATTCAGCACGCTCCGAAGCTTCAGTGGCGATGAGACGATCTTCACACTCGTCCAGGCACTGGTGCTCTAGTGGTGGCGGCGGCGGTTGTTGTGGGGATGTCGTCGTCGATGCATCGACACCGCCTCATGTTCAAAGAGACTCTTTACCCTCCCCTTCTTTGCCCGCCCCCACACCAGCCACAGCATTGCCATCTATACCAGGTTTTGTGCGGCTGACGGCCGTTGCTAGCAGCCATACACCACTAGCTACTCCTCCAGGAGTCTTTCCAGTCGACAGTCCTCGCTTTGGGACCCAAACTCCAGTAGAGACACGTGACATCCATACCCCCATCGACACGCCACTAGAGACTCCTACGGAGGCACCCAGGTTCACGCGTCACCGGCGAGAGGGCTTGCCTTACTCCGTCGACTTTAGCGGCAACATCATCTTGGATGATGAAGGCAAAAGGTGATCTCGTGCATGCGCAGTCTTTGATCTTAGGTGTTTAGACACTACATACTAAACACCTGGAGTAAAGTACCAAGTGATTTAAAAGACAGAGTCATTAGCATGATGCATGATAAGTTTCCTCTTTCAACATGGGATGACCGCTTCAATAAAGACCTTATGAAGGTTTGAATGCACGAATACTAGAAGCACAAGCGTTACAATGTGCAAAAAGCAATTAAGCATGGGTGGAACAGACCAGATTGGCTGGCCAAAGAAGATTGGAAGAATGTGAAGAAAGCTACGCGCGAGAATCCCGACAAGTGGAAGCAACAAAAGTAAGCAGCCAAAGCGCGAGTAGTGGCAGGGAGCTCGCACCACTTGGAGAGCGGCGAGTGGGCATCATTTGAGGCCGATGTTGTAAGTGTTTTCGTATTGCTCTTTAGGTTTGATAGTTTAGGGTTTAGGGGTTTTTAAATTCTAACATAATGGATTCTTTGTATGTTTTGACAGTGGTCGATGACAGGACATGACCCCACACCGTACGAGCGCGAGTACGCAGGCAGGAAGGGCTTAAATGCCCTGATGTACATTCTGAGTTCTCGCGGCGGCATGGTTAGTATTAGGGTTTACTCTTTTCTATTTGTTGTATTGTTTAATAAATTATATGTTTATACTTACAGAAAGTTGTCTGTCTTTTTTTTTTTTTGCAGAATCCGATAGATACACCACTTGGATTCGATGAGACGTCTGATTAGACGACGTTAGTCTAGCCGTACTTAGATAGTAGTAGTTTCCTTTTGTCATAGCATACGTATCATGAGATGACATTTATACGTCTTTTTGTAGCTATTGGAAAACCATGTATATTTTTTCAATAATGATAATGGTGTTGTGACTATTACATTTGCAAAGTTTAACAATCAAGTGATTTTGCCTATGATGTGTACAATTGTCATTGATTTACTTTCATCAATTTACTTTTGTCAGTTTTGTATTTTTATTTTGCAAAAAATACTATGGACGATGGAGTTAATGGTTATATTGTATTGTGGATGACTACTTTGGGTCTATATCTAAGCTTGCACTTTCTTTCAAAGGTAAATCTAAGCTTATCTTGGATTCATTTAGGTTTACTCAATTCTTGAAACATTCAACATGGGTGATGAGTGAATGCCCTGCCACCAAAAAACATTTGTCTCAGGCGTCGCTATATAAGGCTCTGCAACATCGCTATAAATGTCGCTATAGGTGGCCTGCAAACATTGCTATGATCGTCGCTCATAGCGGCGTTCTCATATCGACGCATATAGCAATGGTTATAGCGACGCTCTTGTATCGATGCTGTTAGCGACATCGAGGAGTATAAAAACCCAATGTACTTCGTCGCTAATAGCGTCACAAGTGCACACAACCGTAAATCCCTCATCTCCAAACGCCGCATTGCATTGTTGGATAAAGGCCAAGACTTTGTTTGTAGCACCAAAGGTGCCATCGTAGGTAAGGAAATATATGCTCTTTCCTCCCTCTTTAAACTTCTTGAGCTTGGACGACCTCTTCCATGCGGCATAGGATTTCCTATGGCCTCTTCTTTTTTATGGTTTAAAGGTTACGCCGTCACTTTCTTCAGAAGATGAAGAATTTGAGAAAGATGGAGAAGAGGGTGACCTCTTTCTCACCTTTTTCTTACCTTGATCTTCTTTGTCTGCACCATCACTTTCATAAGAGGAAGAGGATGAAGAAGATGGAGAAGAGGGTGTACTCTTTCTCGCCTTTTTCTTCTTTTGATTTTTGTCATCCCTCTTTGAATTATGGTGTAGAGAAGTGTGCGATGGTCTTCTCCATTTTGGAGGTGATGGAGAGCGCTTAGCCCGCCATCTTCGTGGAGCCATCTCCTCCAAGGTGGCAAGAGACTAACTTCTTTCTCGTTCCTTCGGTGGGGTCTCTTGAGTTATCCTTTGAGAAGGAGATGCATCATCAAGAAGCAAATTTTTGAGCCCTTCGTATAGATCCTCTTCTTCTTCCTGAATCAGAGAGAGGCCTCTTTTAGAAGTCTTGCAAGGAGGCTTCCTAGGTGCTCTCTCGTGATGGTGGGGAGCTTGGAGAATCCCATGAGCACGAAGCTACCGTTGCACTTCACTTTGGAGGGATGGATTGCCCATGGCTTGTTGAAGCCTAGAAACAACATAGTTAACAACCATTCGGGCATCATTAGTAGCCTGCTCATTAGCAAAATCAAAGTTGTCAACATTAATTTCACTCTCTTTACTATTATCAACCATTCTAACAACTTTTAGGTGTAAAATTTTTAGGTATACTTTGGCACTTCAAGCCCTAGTTGCTACTCCTCTTTACCATTTTAGAAAAAGAACTCAAGCTACTGTACCCGTGGCTCGAATACCATTAATTGCAAGGAATAGAAGAGAGGGTCGTTCAACACCAAAACAGCACCGTCTCCTATCAAGCTTCTAATAGCTCAATAGTGGCTAAGCCGTAGGCAAGCCCCGTAGGACTCCACTATTAAGAACATAGCTCTCAATGGTGATGCCCCGTTATCTACAAGAAGGCAGGCGCAAACACTGCAAGGATGAAAATTCCCTATTCTACTTACTCAAATGCAATTAATAGTACCAACCATTTATAGCTAGCTTGAGGACCTCCCTTCTTGAGCAAGAAAAGAGAAACCTTGTGCTCTAATACAATGTAACATTTAATGGCCTAGTAACTTGATGAATGGCATGAACATAGTGAGCATTTCATTAGAATAGATTCCTAATGAGACTAACAAGAGTGCTTGGGTAGAGAGAGCAACAAAAAGTATAACACCTAGTTAGATACAATGAACAATACTTCAAAAGAGAGAGAAATTAAGCTATTGACAACAATTAAGAACCGGATTTGCATGGAGCCGGTCCCCCCTCCAAAAGGCTTTGTATTATGGTTTCTCCCATCAAGAGAGACATTTTACAATACAGTTCTTTGTGTTCCTTCAATACTAGCTAGTGCAATGAAGATGGAAACTTTCAAAAACTAAGCAAAACACTTATTAAACACAACATCAATTCCCTCACGGTCTCAAACCCAAGACCTTACACACCTTTGAAGATGGTGAGAGCTAGTGGGGTATGAGAGTAGATTGAGAGGAAGGAGTAGTCTTACGAGAAAGATGTACATCTCCTCACATATCACTCATATTAGCATAGCTTAGCTTAGTAATTAGCATGGTAGAGGAGATGATTGAAACTTGGGTCTCGGTTGGATTTACATCACAAAACCAAGAGTTGGTGGTGTAGGCCTCCCTTCTCACAAGCTTGGAGTAGGTGATAAGCTTTCCATTAAAGCTTGAGAAGGAGAGAGAGAGTCTTCTTACTCCACACATGGACTAGTGTGAGTGTGTATGCCATAATGCCTTTGAAAAATCAGCCCCCTCTCTCTCTTGGTCGACCCCTCTTGCTATTTTCTCATGCTCACACCCTATTGGCCATGCTAGACTTAGCCAATGAAATTTAAGCAACATAAGTGATAGCCTTTTGACATGTGTCCCCCTTTCCCCTTTTGTGAGAGCTTTAGGTGATTAATTAGTGCAACTAAACTCTCATTGGACCCCTTTGTCTCCTGGCCAATAGGAATCAGGCAAGCCATTGGGCTGTTGAATGCTCATTGGACCCCTTAGGAGACTGTCCAATAGTTTTCTAGAGAGCTTAATTCCTATTGGTTCTTTTATTAAGTGTTTTTAAATTAATTAAACTAGATTTACTCTAGCCTAATTCTCATTGGTCCACCTCCATGGCCATCCAATAGGATTTGAATACACCTTGTGGGCATCTGGGCTAGGGAGCTGATATGTGTCTCTCTTTCCCTTTGTGTAAAGGAGCTTGTGTGTGTGTGTGTGTATGTGTGTGTGTGTGTGTGTGTGTTTCTCTCTCATCTCCTACTTCTAGGCCTCACCCCCTCCTATGTAGGGATGCACGAAGACTTTTTGATCACACACAAAGCATCCAATTTTCCTATGCTTTTGACCTTTGCACACAACCTTTGAATTTTGGAACCTTAGCATTTTAAAAGTTCGAATGGGCTGAACCTTAGGGTCTTTTAAGCCCATTGTTGCACCTTGCTCTTTTGCAGATGGTCCCCCCTTTGGATCGCTATTTTCCCTCCTTTGGATCCCTATTGTGGCCGGTCTGCCAACTTAACCAATATTCTAGCTTTTTCTCCCTTGGCACTTCCCCATATTAAATGATCAGTTTAACATGAGAAAATCATTTAGGAGAATTAGATATTAGCTATTATGACACATTGCTCACACATTGTCTGACAAAGCATGTAGTGGGAAATGTTTCTTTCATTTCATACACAAAGATTGGTACTCATAGTATGAGCGCTCTTACTCTTCGTAAAATAGGTCAGTGTGTTCTTCATATGAGAGGGAGCCCAACGAGGTAAACATTTATAGGTTTCCCACAAGTACCCCATCCCATCATGATGACATATGTATTGGCTTTGAGTGTGATTGATTTTTTATTGCCTAGATGTTTGGAGAGAGTGCCACTAACCACAAGTGAAAGGATAAGCACACAAACGTAGGCCAATGATGGAGCTTCATAAGGGGGCCAAGTATCATCAACTGCAGATCCATCAAGGCCCCAATTAGGGGTGGAGGTAGAGCATCTATGGGAGTTGTTTTGGAATTACAGACTACTTCAAGCTTGAGCCATGGGTCTTGGACCACTCCTCAAAGTCCTCCTCACCTGTGAGTGGTAGTGTTGTATTAGCTTAGAAAAGAATGTACATCAAGCCTCA
Source organism: Adiantum capillus-veneris (assembly GCF_014529385.1). Taxonomy (NCBI): domain Eukaryota; kingdom Viridiplantae; phylum Streptophyta; class Polypodiopsida; order Polypodiales; family Pteridaceae; genus Adiantum; species Adiantum capillus-veneris. The sequence continues at coordinate 89,089,834 of NC_140954.1, forward strand.
CACATGATATCTAGTGTATTTTCTATTTTCCTTGGATCGCAAATTGAAGCTAATGTTGTGCTTGGCAACTCACAAATTCGCTATAACTGCATGCTAGATGTACATCAAGTTTGCTGTATGAGTTTTAGAATTCTTCCACATGCACATACACATCATCAAGTTGAGGATGCTTCGAGAGTGAGGGTTTCACCTGCGTGGATTTCGCGGGTGTGGCCACTAATGGAGGTCATTGCAAGGGAGGTGGGCAACGCTTTGGGCCACGCTTCGGTGATGTCGGTTAAAGATGATGGCATTCGCCTCTGCATCAGGGACCTACTCCGGGTGGGAGTGTCTGGCTGGCAGCTCTGTTTACGACTCCCTCCCTCTCCGACCCTTGCATTTCGCCCCTGTTATCACAGGGGCGAATGCTTGCCAATGGTGGTTGTTTCGCCAGTTGCTGCTATTGCAGGGCTTCGCAGTCTTCGTGGCTTGACCTCCGACATGGCGGGCGTCCTGTGGCACGGAATGCTCCTCATGGTGGCATTGGGGGTCAGTTTGCGTCGGGGTGGGCTCCCCTATTAGCCCGAAGGTGTGGCAATATTGGTGGTTTTGTGCTCGTGGGCTGTTGTGGTGATATATCGTATCCTGTGCGGTTCTCCGGCGATTCTGCTCCGGCTTCTTGATGATCTGCTCTGTTGTGGCTTCTGGCTCGGTTGAGCAGAACCCTGATTGTTTTTTTTTGGGACAAAACAGTGTTCAGGATAAATGTGTCTCAGCGTAATATCATGTTGTTTTGAATTTCAAAAATCCCGTTGAGAGCAAGGGAAAAAGAAGAAATTCCGCTTCAAAATTGACAAGTGTAAAACCCTGAAAAAATAACCTAATATTCTAAACTAGAGTGCTTCGTTAGCTGCGTTCCCATTGAATTGAGATTGAACAAAATATTGGAAACTGTGTGTGAGAGAGAGAGAGAGAGAGAGAGTGAAGCTTTGTGTCCATATCAACATCTTGGGTAGAGCCACATGTCTTCAAGATGAATGTGTAGGTGGTTTCATTTCCTAGAAATAGACTAGAGCTTTCTCTTGTGGAAAATCTTGCAATCAGTGCATTGCAAGAGTCCACACTCTAGATAGGCAATTGAAAACATCCTAGAGCTTTTTGGCCCTACTCCTGTTGTGCGTATCCCACGACCAATGCATTCCAAGAGTCTACACTCCGAATAGGAAGCTCCTCGAGCACTTGCAGAGAGACACATCCCTTCAAGATGTAAGCATAGCCTTCAAGACAAAAGTATAGGTGATTGAATTTCAAAACCTCCATAGACTTGATCTTCTACTGCACGAAAGAGATAATTCCCATCTTTAGCCATCCGTTGCACCCCCACACCTTTTTGAGTGTCTAGTTTCAACTTCAATCTCTCTCTCTCTCTCTCTCTCTCTCTCTCTCTCTCTCTCTCTCTCTCTCTCATTTTCTTATGGGCGAATTGCAACCTTGGAGATGAAGCTCTTTGATGATTTTACACTCCTCCACTGTTGCAAGAGGATCCACTTGCTGTTTGGATTGAGCTAGATGCAAGAGATAAGCCCCAGCTTTCATGTCGGGAGCTTGGAATTATGGCTGATGACGATGAGAGAGTGGAAAAAGGAAGACTAGCATTAATCTTTGACCACTGCAATCCAGATTCAGTTGCAGCAAATGATGGTTGATTCATTCACATACCTTGTACATGTGAGGATGAACCAGTAAAACAACGGAGCCTCCATCAAGCTTACATGAAGGTAATGGAAAACCTTCAGCATTGCTTTGGTCTTCTCGACATGCATTTGTTGACAACACAACAGCCTCCAGCTGTGAATTCCCGTGCCCCACAACAGTACATTCTGCAATTGTCAGAGCATTTCCACTGCATGAGCCTACCTCAAATTGCCTGCAATAATCAAGAGACTCCTTCTCACTCTACTCTGATTAAAAAAAGCACTTCTAGTAGCATTTAAGGTCTCACTAATTTCTTCATAGTTTACCACAACATTCTCCACCAATTTTTCATCTTCTACCAAGGGATATACCTCTATCTGTTCATTTGAAGGGTCATCAAAATTTGATGGCACCGATTCCTTTGAGTCATCTTCTATGGTTGAAGTTGGTGAAGTTGAATGTGGCGGTGGGAGAGGAGGAGGGGACGAGGGTGGGGGAGTAGTTGTGGATGAGGAAGATGAAGTTGGTCTGACATTTGAGGAACCATGCCCTCGTTGGATTAGCACACGGATGTGTGGGATTATCAGAAAACAGTCGGTAAACAAATGAGATTATGTATGCTCATTGAAGTGAAGGCCAATACCACTCATTTATTTGTTTCCAAATGCTGAAAAATTTCTTTTGAATTGACAATCTGCGGTCAGATGATAAGGATAAACCCTCAATTGTATTGCAATCTTGCTCGAGAAGAGGCAACAAAGGTAACAAATTAACAGCATCCTTATCGTGACCTAATCCGAGACGTCTGCAGAGAGCAAGCTCATAACTCTTCAAGACAACAAACCTCTGTCAAAATAATTTGTGGGTGATGTTGCAAGAACCAGGAAACCTAGCTTTGCTACCCACAAAGAGAGAACCAAAAAATTTGAGGAAACTTCAAATTGTGATGAGTTGAGTTAGCAAGTCAGCAAGCAAGAAAATGGCAAGAAACGCTTCAAAAAAGGAAACCCACGATCAATGTATTCCAAGAGGTGACATTCTAGACAGGAAGCTCCTTAAGCACTTTTTGAATTTTCTGAAGCGCAACAAATTTGGCATACATATCGACCAAGACAGTTCCAAGCATGACATCTTTCTCAAGCGCACCACATTTGCATACATATCAATCAAGACAATGCCAAGCACAACATCTTTTTCCAACAGACTCAGACAAACAATATAATTGTGAATTTTTGTCCATATCAGCATCTTGCACCACATGCCTTCGAGATGAATGCGTAGGTGATTGCATCTAGAGAGAGGGCCTCACTTCTTATCTACTGAAAATAGACTAGAGATTTTTGGCCCTGTCCCTGTGGGGCGAATCCTACAGTCTGTGCATTCCAAGAGTCCACACTCCGGATAGGAAGCTGAAGATAGCCTAGAGCTTTCTGGCCCTACTCCTATGGTGCATATCCCACGACTAGAGCATTCCAATGCTCTTGCATTCTGGCTCTGCTCTTGTTATGCACATCCCACGTTCAGTGCATTCCAAGAGGTGATATCTTGGACATGAAGCTCCTCAAGCAGTTTTTGTGCTTTATCAAGCGCACCACATTTGGCATACATATCGACCAAGGCAGTGCCAAGCACAATATCTTTCTGGCCCTGGTCTTGTTATGCATAGAGCCACATGCATAGGTGATTGCATCTGCTGAAAATAGACTAGAGCATGCTGAAATCAGTGCATTACAAGAGTCCACACTTTGGACTCTTGAAGCGGCTATTTTTGTGCACATCCTGCAATCAGTGCATTCTGAGAGACGACATTCCGGACACGAAGCTCCTCAAGCACTTTTTGTTCTTTCTAAAGCACACCACATTTAGCATACATATCAACCAAGACAATGACAAGCATGACATCTTTCGCAACCCCACCACATTTGGCATACATATCAACCAAGACAGTACCAAGCACGACATCTTTATTCAAGAGACTTGGACAAACAATATAATTGTGATTTTTTTTGCCCATATCGGCATCTTGCGCCACATGCCTTCAAGATGCATGCATAGGTGATTGCATCTATTGAAATCAGACAAGATCTTTCTCCTATGGGGAAAATCTTGCAATCAGTGCATTCCAAGAGTCCACACTGCGGATAGGAAGCTGAAATCAGCCTAGAGCTTTCTGGCTTGCTCTTGTGGTGCGTATCCCGCAACCAATGCTTTGCATCCGTTGAGAACAGCCTAGAGCTTTCTCTTGTAGAGAAAATCCTGCAATTGGTGCATTCCAAAAGTCCACACTCCGGATAAGAAGCACCTCGAGCACTTTTTGTCTGCCACATGGAGCAATGGGGAAGCAGATTTTCAAACGGGGATGTATTCGCAATGCGACATTCCATACAGGAAGCTCCTCAAGCAATTTTTTTTTAAATTTCTGAAGAGCACCACATTTGGCATACATATCGACAAAGTCAGTGCCAAGCACGACATCTTTTCCAAGCCCTCCAGATTTGGCATACATATCGACCAAGACAATGCCAAGCACGACATCTTTTTTCAACAAACAGTATAATTGTGAATTCTTTTGCCCATATTAGCATCTTGCACCACATGCCTTCAAGATGCATGCGTAGGTGATTGCATTTGCTAAAAATAGTCTAGATCTTTCTCCTGTGGGAAAAATCTTGCAATCTCGTAATATAAATTTGAATGCACACGATGGATAAAAATGTCACCAAGTCATTGCCAAGCATGACATCTTTTCTCAACAGCCTTTGACTAACAATATCCGCCTGAATGTTTATGCCCATTGCATAGAGTTACATGCTTTCAAGGCATTGCCAAGCACAACATCTTTTCTCAATAGCCCTAACTAATAATATCATCCTGAATGTTTATGCCCATAGCAACATCTTGCATAGAGCCACATGCCTTCAAGATGCACCCGTATGTGATTGCATCAGGAGAGAGGCACTCGCTTTAAACAGCCTAGAGCTTTTTGGCCCTACTCTTGTTGTGCGTATCCCACGACCTGTGCATTCCAAGAGATGTCGTTCCAAGTGATCCTTACAACACGTTACAGATGATGACATCCCAAAGAGAATGCCCAGCAAGAACTTCTCATGCTTTCGTGAGGGTAGACGCGTATTGCTTGCGAGGATGCACTACACGCTGACACTAATGGACTAATGTTGCTTGCGAGAGTCATGATCAAATTCGCTATATACATTTGAATGCACGCAAGGCATCCCAAGCACAACATCTATTCTCAACAGCCCTTGACTAACAATATTAGCGTGAATGTTTATGCCCATATCAACATCTTGCATAGAGCCACATGATTTCAAGGCAATGCCAAACATGATATCTTTTATCAATAGCTCTTGACTAACAATATCAGCCTGAATGCTTATGCCCATATCAGCATCTTGCATAAGCCACAAGCCTTCAAGATGCACATGTATGTGATTGCATCAGGAGAGAGCCTCTAAACTTTGGCCCTTTTTGGAACAGGCAGCATTCGTGCCTTTAGTAACTTGGTTGGATCTAGTATAATATGGTTGAGCGATTGGCCTATGTGTATCCCGCAACCTGTGCATTCCAAGAGACGCCGTTCCAAGTTGTTGCAGATGACATTCTCTCCGGATTCATTATACAAATATAATGCACGTGATCGATAAAATAAGCTGGGTGTGATGTAGGCTACCACGTGGAGCAACGGGGAAGCAGATTTTCAAAAGAGGCTGCTACGCTAACAAAGTAAATATTCTGAAATTTCCTCTTGACAAAACGAAGGAATGGAATTTTGTATGTTTGGAAAAATAGTTTTTCTCGAGCATTGCACCAAAACCACAAGTAATTAAATAAGTAACCATTGTCTTATGTATACTCATTCCTTTGTGAGAGATAGTTGACACTTGTTTTTCTATCTATCTATACTATTACAATGGGGAAGGGATTCCGGCCCCCTCCCTCGGACACGTGGCGGAAGCATCTCGATCCAGCAAGGGTGCCTTGGCGCCTAGTAGCAGACAGAGATTGCACAAAGAGACTTAAGAGAGAGAAAAAGCATGGCTTTGCAACATCGAAGGCGGTTGACCAGAGGACCGTTCGGGTTAATGATGCAGCAGCAAATCCATGCATGTCATGCACGTGTCACCATGAGCTTGATCCGACAGCTTCCAGGAAATGTGCCTTGCGTAAGGTGTCGCAGTAGATAGGCAAGACTCAAGAGCAATCACACAGTCCGCGCGACACACACATACACACACACACACACATACATACACACAGAGAATGTCGAGGCCCGGGTCCACACCTCTGACGGCGTTGCGTACTATCAAACTTGACATAAAGGATCCTCGAGGAGGTCAATGAAGAGAGAGGCTCCACGACCACGCCCCACAGGCTAATAGGCACCCACGCCTTGGCCGCTATAGCCTCTGGTCTATGTGAGAAAGTTCTTTCCCCTACATTAGCCGAAAGATTTGCTATTGCTGTGGAAGAAGGGCCTGCCTCATGATCAGCTGCCCCTCTAATTTGTGGACATTCCCAAAAATTTCATTGTTTTAAATTCCCAAAATGCCCTTCAAATTTTCAAAAATTCCCAAAATACCTCCAAAGATTAAATAATTTGTAGCTTTGTCGCTTTTCATAAACAGACTGATTGTTAATCAATACAAGATGCTAAAACTAAAATTTGAGTTGGTTATGTAGGCTTTGATGGTCCTTTTTTTGCGAGGACAAATTACATGCTAAGCACTCAAAAACGGGTCTCAACTTTCAAAAGGGAAAAAAGATATGGAAATCTTGAACAATTCAACCAAAATCGATACAAGGATATTTTGGTAATTTTCCATAATAATAATAGGGGAAGGGATTCCGGCCCCCTCCCCCGTCCATGTGTAAGCAGGAGATAGATTCGGTGAGTGTCCCTTGGAGCCTAGCGACACGGGCAGACAGTGTAGAGGGGCCGGTAGCAAGCATGAGACGATGTGCACGTGCAGAGAGAGAGAGAGAGAGAGAGAGAGAGAGAGAGAGAGAGAGAGCCTTAATGAGTGCAAGTAGCCTAAACACCGGCCCTAGAGTAAGAGAGACGGGAGAATGCATGACCATTGACACAAGAGAGAGAGAGAGAGAGAGAGAGAGGGAGAGAGAGAGAGAGGTCTCGAGAGCAGTGTTCCTAAAAAGTGCATCTTTGCTTAATATCGTGCCGTTTTCAGTTTAAAATATGCCGCACTACACACACACACACACACACACAGAGGCTCACAGCCCCCATAGCTCTGTAGTCTAGAGTCCCAATGTTAGGGAAAAATGCGTCTCTCTCTTAATATCGTGCCATTTTTGCTGGTTCAGAGCAAGGGAAAAAGGATAAATTTCTCCACGAAATAGAGAAAAATCACGCAAAAAACCCCAAAAAATTGTGCCGTTTTTGCCGGTTCAAAGCAAGGGGAAAATGAGAAATTTCGCCCGGAAATAGAGAAAATCATGCAAAAACCCAAAAAAATAACATAATTTTATAAAATTTCCTCTTGGAAAATTCAAGGAAAGGAGTTTTATATGATTGGTCTGGATTAGTTGAGATGGTAAGAGAGTCGCGCATGTGTTGTGAGTGCACTTGTATGGTCCACTGTGGGACCGTGAGTGTGAAAGGGTGCTGTTGAAAGCCGTGGACATTGGATAGTGGCATTGGGCACTGTTTTGAACCCTCATTGCCAACATCCTTTCCAAATGCACAAGCATTGAGCAATGAGCAATGAGCAATGATCAATCAGCATTGCCCCCGTTGTAGACTAGCTCCAATCTAGCCTAGGCCTACTTAGCAACTCCAAGGAAGGCGGGCGAGCCGCGAGTGTACGTTAGAGAGAGAGAGAGAGAGAGAGAGAGAGAGAGAGAGAGATGTGAGTTGCACCATGCATAAGCGAGAGAGAGAGAGAGAGAGAGAGAGAGAGAGAGAGAGAGAGAGAGAGATCTGTGAGTTGCACCATGCATACGCGAGAGAGAGAGAGAGAGAGAGAGAGAGAGAGAGATTTGTGAGTTGCACCATGCATAGGCGAGAGAGAGAGAGAGAGAGAGAGAGAGAGAGAGAGAGAGAGAGAGAGAGAGAGAGAGAGAGAGAGAGAGAGAGAGAGAGATCTGTGAGTTGCACCATGCATAGGCGAGAGAGAGAGAGAGAGAGAGAGAGAGAACTCTTACGAGCTCTTGAAACATATACTTTGGTAATTTTTCCTAATAATAATAGGGGAAGGGATTCCGGCCCCCTCCCATGTCCATGTGTTAGCAAAAGAAGATCCGGTGAGTGTCCCTTGGAGCCTAGCGACACAGGTGGACAGTGTAGAGCGGCCAGTAGCAAGCATGAGACGATGCGCATGTGCAGGAGAGAGAGAGAGAGAGAGAGAGAGAGAGAGAGAGAGAGAGAGAGAGAGAGAGAGAGAGAGAGAGAGAGAGAGAGAGAGAGAGAGAGAGAGAGAGAGAGAGAGAGAGCCCTGGAGTAAGAGAGCCGGGAGAATGCATGACCATTGACACAAGAGAGAGAGAGAGAGAGAGAGAGAGACAGAGAGAGAGAGAGAGAGAGAGAGAGAAGACTTGAGAGCAGTGTTTCTAAAAAATGCATCTTTGATTAATCTCGTGCTGTTTTCAGTTTCAAAAAAGTCGACACTACAGAGAGACAGACAGAGATAGATAGATAGAGATAGAGAGAGAGAGAGAGGCTCACAGCCCCCATAGCTCTGTAGTCTAGAGTCCCAGTGTTAGGGGAAAATGCGTCTCTCTCTTAATATCGTGCCGTTTTTGCCGGTTCAGAGCAAGGGAAAAAGGAGAAATTTCTCCAAGAAATAGAGAAAAATTACGCAAAAACCCAAAAATTGTGCCGTTTTTGCCGGTTCAAAGCAAGGGGAAAAGGAGAAATTTCGCCCCGAAATAGAGAAAATAATGCAAAAACCCAAAAGAATAACGTAATTTTATAAAATTTCCTCTTGGACAATTCAAGGAAAGGAGTTTTATATGCTTGGAAAAATGATTGTTCTGGATTGGTTGAGATGGTAAGTGAGTTGCACATGTGTTGTGAGTACACGTATATGGTCCACTCTGTGGGACCGTGAGTGTGTGAGGGTGTGATTGGTCCATTGAAAGGCATGGACATTAGATAGTGGCAATGGGCACTGTTTTGAACCCTCATCGCCAACATCCTTTTCAAATGCAGAAGCATTGAGCAATGAGCAATGAGCATTGCCCCGGTTGTAGGCTAGCTCCAATCTAGCCTAGGCCTACTTAGCAACTCCAAGGCAGGCGGGCGAGCCGCAAGCGTACGTTAGAGAGAGAGAGAGAGAGAGAGAGAGAGAGAGAGAACTCTTACGAGCTCTTGAAACAGATACAAAATTGCAAGCTGTCAACCTCCCACCCAGGTAGGCACCTGATTGCGCGCGCACGCACACATACGATGATGAAATAAAATGATATAGCTCATTAATATTGGGAAGAAAGAGGGGAGACCGGTTGCTTAAACAATTCAACACTTGCTCACAAACATCACCATCAACCTGTCAACCTCTTTCTCCAATTTCCAAGCACACACATACCTAGACTATGACACACACACACACACACACACACACACACACACTAAAAGCATAGAATTGACAGAGACAAGCTGTAAGAGGGTGTAAGAACATGGAAGAGAAGATGTAGACCTAGTGAAGGAGTACAAGCAAACACAGAATAGCTTAAGAGAGGAGAGATGGAAAATTGACAGTATCTACACTAGAAAGGCCTAAAATCATAGCCCCAAACTCCATGGCACCTCTCTTGTGGAGTGGCTATTTGATATGTTGATTTATTATTGGTGTCAAAATTGGAGGCCCCTCTTTTACACTTTAGTAATGAGTGGGACACACTAGTTATTGCATGACCCTCTTAGGGTGGATTCTCACTGTCCTATTTACAAAGGAGCCATAATGGCTTAGCCCCAAACTCCATGGCACCTCTCTGTGGAGTTGGTACTTGATATTTTGATTTATTATTGGTGCCAAAATTGGAGGCCCCTCTTTTACACTTTAGTTTCACTTTAGTGATGAGTGGTACACATTAGTTATTGCATGACCCTCTTAGGGTGGGTTTTGAGTGTCCTATTTACAAAGGAGCCATGGCACCGCTCTTGTGGAGTTGGTATTTGATAACTTAATTTATTATTGGTGCCAAAATTGGAGGCCCCTCTTTTACACTTTAGTTCCACTTTAGTAATGAGTGATACACAAACACTAGTTATTGCATGACCCTCTTAGGGTGGGTTCTCACTGTCCTATTTACAAAGGAGCCATAGTGGCTTATTTCTAAAATACTGTGCTAGGATAAAATGACAGAGAATTATTATTTACGGAAGCCTCCTCGTTAACTCCCAGAGTTCCAATCTACAAACCATCATGCACTCAATGTTATTAAAATTCAGAAAGAAGCACATAATTAATCATTAAGCCAGCTATCCCGATTGCAGTTAACCATATGCAATAGGTTGTGCTCAGTTTCGTAACATCCCTCCCACCAGGGATAGCAATTGTCCTCAGTTTCTCTAAAAAATCAACTGAAGGTAGGGGTCCTCTAAAAGGCCTAAAAAGACTAATGTGGAAAGCATTGTCAATGTGCCAATGTGAAGGTAGGTCTAAATGAAATGAAACATCATTTATCACATCAAAAAATCTAAAAGGACCGTAAAAACAAGGAGCAAGTTTAACAAAAACATTAGTATCAATACTTTTGATCCTTCGTTTTTCAATGCGAAGTATAACATAATCACCTTCTTTGAATTGGTGTGCCTTGTGGTGCTTGTTAGCATGCTTAGTGTAAAGTTCTTTTGTGAATGTTTAATGATAGAATGCACACTTGCATAAACATCATGAAAGTCAGCAATGGAATCATCAGTGGCACGCACAACATTAGAAAGACGTGAAGCAGAGTAGGAAGAGAGACCATATACAACTTCAAATGGAGATTTACCTATGGAAGTGTGAGTGGTGTTATTATATGTAAATTATATAATATGCAGATAACCATCCCATTTCTTGGGTTGAGAAGAAACATAAGCTTTTAACAAGTCAATGATGGTGCGATTAGTGACTTCAGTTTGACCATTAGATACAGGACGCAATGCAAAAGTAAAATCAAGTGTGCTTCCAAGATTTTCAAAGATAGTAGTCCAAAAAGCACTACAAAATTTGGAATCTCGATCAAATATTATAACTTTAGGCAAACCATGATGTGGGAAGACAACTTTAAGAAATAGAAGTGCAGCTTGATGTTCTGTGAGTGTTTTCTTACAAGGAATGAAGTATACTTGTTTAGAAAAACGATCACTAACAATCCAAATCATGTCATGTTTGTGCATTGTGAGTGAGAAACCAGTTGTAGACATGTAGTAGTGTTAGTGTGTATACGCGATTCACCAGGGGCACTTTTCTCCCACTGGGTTTTTCCCCCTGGACATCTGGTGTGAAAGGACACCTTATCTCTTAGGGTTTCATATAAGCTTTGTAGCTCTAAGTTTGTATATACACTATTATTCTAATACAGAGAGACAGACTACAGAGATCTCGTACTCAAGCTCTGTGTCTTCTCCTTCTCCATCTTCTTCCTACTCTGAGTTGTTGTCTTCCTTCTGTTTCCTGTTTTATCATCTTCAACAATTGGTATCAGAGCAAGGTGATTTCCAGAGCCTCTACTTGCGTTTTCGCGTCCGCGCGCGCAATCGCAGTTTTCAGGCAGTTTTCGGAAAATTTGCTCGTGGGAGCATCTTCGACGTTCCGGGAGTATTCTAAGTAGGTGACCTGAAGTTTTATCCCCCTTTCGAAGCCGTTCAAGCCATCAAAATTTTGTTCTGAGCAGCGTAGCAGAAGTTACTTTTCGGAGGCGTTTAGATCAAGAGGGTGTGCTTTTTGACAGATTTTCTTCAGGTAAACAGTTATTTTGGGAAGCAGCTTGTCTTAGCTTTGTGCTGAGATTTTGTGTAGAGTTTTGCTTGGATTGGAGAGGAGATTTGTGAATCTCTTGGAGGTTCTTTTGCTCTCTTGTGTGCATCCACAGTATGGCTCAATCTACGGAGAAAGAGATTTTTGGTGCGTTTACATCCGAAGACAAATTGGATGGTACCAACTATTCTCTTTGGTCTTTTATGGCCAAAAATGTTTTGGTTGGTAAAGGATTGTGGGATTATGTATCTGGAGATGAAGTTCGTCCAGTTAGCATTGCACCTGCCACGCCTGGTCGTGGTGCAGCTGTTGGTGTAGGACCCTCACAAGTCACTCCAGAGCAAAAGAGATGGGATACTAAAGATGCACATGCTATGGCTGTGATTGCCTTAATCATAAAGAGGACAATCACACCACATATCAGATCTTGCAGAACTTCTGAGGATGCTTGGAACACTCTGCAAGCTATGTTTGGAGGAAGAAACGCTGCCAGAATAGAGTTTTTGAAGAAACAACTTGACAAAATACAGATGGACGAAGATGACGATATTGTCGAGCATCTTACAAAAATCAGGGATCTTAAAGAGCAATTGCTTAGCATTGATGAAGTGATTCCAGAGAAGGACTTGGTTTCCAAAACACTCAATTCACTACCACCATCTTATTTGACTTTTCAGACTTCTTTGACTCTGTCTTTGCGAGCTAATCCTGAGCCTCTTCATTTTGAAGAGTTAGTGGCTTTGCTATTGCAGGAGGATCAATCACGTAAGAAAAAGTCTTTACAGGTGGATGGTATGGATCATGCTCTTGTTGTACAGAACAAAAACAAGGGTAAAGAGAGTGCTCATTACTCCAAGTCTAGTGCAGGACAATCTTCAGAGAAGTCTAAAGGTGATTCCGACAAGTCCAAGAAGAAAGGTAAATGTCACTACTGCAAGAAACCTGGTCACTACATTAGTGAGTGTAAAAAGCGAATTGCTAAAGAAAAGAAGAAAGAGTCAAGTTTGGTTGTTTCAGCTTCTGGTGATTCTTCTACAGCTAAAGAAGAGTCTGCAAACTTTTTGCAGGATTCTTATGCTTTTGTAGTATGTTCAGATTTTTCTGCTTACAGTGTTGACAAGACACAAATGATTTGGTACTTTGATAGTGGTGCATCCAGGCATATTACTTCAAGGAAGGATTTGTTTTGTTCATTGGATGCAGCTCCAGCAGGAAAGAAGGTGACATGTGCAAATAATGCTTCTTATCCAATCAAAGATGTTGGTAAGATTTTGATTACCATTTCAGATGGTTTAGATTTATGCTTGCCAGATGTCTTATATGTTCCAGGGATCAAGAAGAATTTGTTGTCTGTATCCTCTCTTGCAAAAAATGGTCTTCGGGTCATTTTTGAGGATGACAGATGTGTTGTACGAGATCGAGAGAATGGTTATTCTCTTATCACTACAGGTACGCTGGAAAATAGACTATTTGTGCTAGATCGTTATGAAAAGCAGATTCAGGAATGTATTGCAGAAACAAAGACTCAGGCCATGCAGGATGCTGAGTTGTGGCATGCTAGATTCGGGCATGTTAGTTATGGCAGTTTGATGACTTTACAACGTCATAATATGGTGCATGATTTGTCTTTATTGGAGATTCCACCAAGACATGTATGTGAAGGTTGCGTTCTTGGAAAGATGCACAGATTTTCATTTTCGCAGGATGGTTCAGTTAGAGCGACACGAAAGTTGCAGCTTGTACACAGTGATGTATGTGGTCCTATGAGGACGCCATCTATAGGAAACAACCTTTATTTTGTGACCTTCATTGATGACTTTTCCAGGTTTTGTTGGGTGTATCCACTCAAAGCAAAGTCAGATGTGTTTGCAGTTTTTCAACATTATGTCGCCATGGTTGAAAATGAAACAGGTTGCAAAGTACAGACTCTTCGTACCGATCGAGGAGGTGAATACATGTCAGGTACATTTAAGGATTTTTTGGGAAAGAAAGACATTAAACACCAATGCACTATGCCATACACACCACAACAGAATGGTGTTGCAGAAAGGAAGAACAGGTCTTTAATGGAGACGGCTAGATGTATGCTCAAAACTAAGAGTTTGCCTCATAATCTATGGATGGAGGCAATTGCTTGTGCAGCACATGTTTTGAACAGGTGTCCTACTCGTGCCTTGAAGACCATTACTCCATTTGAAGCTTGGTATGACAGAAAACCTTCAGCCAGTTATCTTCGTGTTTTTGGTTGTCTTACTTATGCTCACATCCCTCAGCAGTTACGTGGGAAGCTTGATGATAAGGCAATCAAATGTATATTTGTGGGGTACAATAGTGGAAGTAAAGGTTATAGACTTTACAATCCTGCTACAAACAAGATTTTTGAAAGTCGTGATGTAATTTTTGCAGAAACTACTGCTCAACCTATGGTTGCTTTTGATGTACCTCTTATGCAGACACATGATGTATTTGAAGGTTTGCTTCCTTCTTTTGTGGAGAATCAAGAATCACAACAGGTTGATAATCTTGATCAATCTTTTGATCAGCATGTGACACCTCATGATGTAGAGGAAATTGTGCGTGAAGAGCAAGAAGTTCTCAGGGAAGAAAGAACCTTGCCTAAATGGGTTCAGAAAGCTTTGCAGGATAGCAAGTTGGATGCACCGTTGCCACGAAAAACACGTGCTGGTACTACTTTTGGCAGAGAGCAAGTAGATTTGGCTTGCTTTAGCACTCTTTGTGATGTAGATGAGCATGATTCATTTGAACAAGCTTTAGAGTGTGCTCAGTGGAAAGATGCTATGCAGCAAGAAATTGATTCTATTCATAAGAATCATACATGGGATCTAGTGGACTTGCCTACAGGTAAAAAACCTATTGGTACAAAGTGGGTTTTTAAGGTAAAAAGGAAACAAGATGGTACTGTTGACAGGTACAAAGCAAGGCTTGTGGCAAAAGGCTATGCGCAACAGAAAGGCATAGATTATGATGAAACCTTTGCTCCTACTTCTTGTGCGTCCACAGTTAGATCACTAGTTGCAATTGCTGCTCATCATGGTTGGAAAGTGCATCAGTTGGATATCAAAACTACTTTTTTGAATGGTGATTTGAAGGAAGAAGTTTATGTAAGTCAACCAAGTGGTTTTGTTGTAAAAGGTCAAGAGCAAAAGGTATGTAGATTGCGTAAAGCTTTGTATGGTCTCAAACAGGCTCCAAGAGCATGTTATGAGAAGATACATACTTATTTGATTGGCCAGGGATTTCAGAATAGTCCAACAGAAAGTACTTTGTATGTCAAAAAGAGAGATGGAGTTCTCATTATGCTAACACTTTATGTGGATGATATGCTTCTTACAGGCAATGGTGCAGATGAAATTGAAGCGTTTAAAGATGCTTTGAGAAAAACCTTTGAGATGTCTGATCTTGTTTTGCTACATTATTACTTGGGTATTTAGTTTGTGCAATCAGAGGATGGCATATACATGTTGCAGGCAAAGTATTTGCATAAAATTTTGGACAAGTTTGGTATGAAAAATTGTAAACCAATCTCTAAACCTGTAGAAACTGGATCAAAGTTGAGCATGCACGATGCTAGAGAACCTTTTGATGTACATACTTATGCAGCAGCCGTTGGTTGCTTGATATATTTGGCAGGCAACACTCGTCCAGACATTCAATTTGGGGTTTCACAAGCAAGCAGATTTATGCACAGCCCAGGTATGCATCATTGGCAGGCTGTGAAGAGCATACTTCGTTACCTTTCAAGTACCCCTAATCTTGCCATGTTCTTTCCAAGGGGGGATATGTATGGAAAGCACAGTTCTATGCAGCTTCTTGGTTACAGCGATTCACATTGGGCTGGTGATTTTGACACACGACATTCCACAAGTGGCAATTGTTTTTTCTTGGGAAATGCATGTATATCTTGGCTAAGCAAGAAGCAACCCACAGTGGCTACATCACCTTGTGAAGCTGAGTACAGGGCAGCTTTCACGGCAACAGTTGATTGTGTATGGATACGCAGGTTATTGGCAGATCTTTGTGAGTATCAACAGGAACCCACTACCATTTTCACTGACAGTCAGAGTGCTATGGCATTTGCAAGGAATCCAGTATTTCATGCAATAACAAAGCACATAGAGGTTCACTACCACTATGTCAGGGAAAGGCTACATGCAGGGGAGATCACACTAACTTACTGTCCTACACAGGATAACATTGCAGATCTATTTACGAAGGCGTTATCACGAGAAAAGTTTGAAGCTTTCCGAAAAGCTTTGGGCTTACTCTCATACACATGATGATCTGCTACCTTGTACGGATTCACACTATCACTACACGGGGGATTTGTAGACATGTAGTAGTGTTAGTGTATATACGTGCTTCACCAGGGGCACTTTTCTCCCACTGGGTTTTTCCCCCTGGACATCTGGTGTGAAAGGACACCTTATCTCTTAGGGTTTCATATAAGCTTTGTAGCTCTGAGTTTGTATATACACTATTATTCTAATACAGAGAGACAGACTACAGAGATCTCATACGCAAGCTCTGTGTCTTCTCCTTCTCCATCTTCTTCCTACTCTGAGTTGTTGTCTTCCTTCTGTTTCCTGTTTTATCATCTTCAACACCAGTAACAAAATCCATTGAAATGTATTCCCAGGGTCTTTTAGGAATGGGGAGAGGGTGTCAAAGTCCCAATTTCTCACATGTTGTTGCTTTGATCTTTTGGCAAATCAAACAAGTTGAAACATACTATTTAACATCAATTCTCATAGTAGACCAATAGAGATCACGACATAAATTTTGAAAAGTTACAGCAAATCCTCTATATCCAGCATAGGGTGGCTTATTCAATTCTTTAATAATTAATGCACGAAAAGGTTTAGTCACACACAATTTTTGTTTGAAATAAAGGAAGTTTTCTTGAATAGTGTATTTGAGAAATGTGTGCACAGAATGGTCAAGCATATGAAACCATGTCGTTATGAGGTCATCATCATGTGCATAAGTGTCAGGCATAGTGTCAAATAAAGTTCTCGTAATGATTGATAGATTATTAAGTGAGGGTCTTCTACTCAAAGCATTAGCTACAACGTTTTCTTTACCAAACTGGTATTGAATGTTGGGCTGAAAATTTTGAAAAAGCAGCCCACTTAATATGTCTATCATCTTTTAAGGATTGAGAAAGTAAATATTTGATACTTTGTTGATCAATTTTAATGATCAAGTCACTACCCATTACATAGTGTTTCCAGGTTCGCAATGCATGTACCACAACAGTCAATTCTTTATCATAAGTATTGAACTTTGTTTCAGAAGGTTTGAATTTACGACTTTCAAAAGCAAGTGGATGATTATCTTGCATAAGGACTATACCGATACCTTTTCCACTAGCATTAATGGCTACAGCAAAGAATTGTATTTCAAAATCAGGCAGTTGCAATACAAGTGCATTAATCAAAGCGTGTTTAAGTGCATTAAATGAACTTTCTTGTAAATCAGTCCATTCATAAGGTGTGTTTTTCTTCAATAGGAGAGTCAAATAATGTGACTTGTAAGAAAAGTTACAAACAAATTTCTTATAATAACTACAAATACCGATGAAAGAACGTAGCTCATGCAAGTTTTTGGGTCTAGGCCTTGACTGAATGGATTCAATTTTCTTGGGGTCTACATGTATTTTCTTACCCGATACGATGTGTCCCAAATATTCAATTTCAGATTGGAAAAATGAACTCTTTTCAGGAGTCAAGTACAAGTGATTTTGTGCAAGCAGATCAAATACACGTGTTAAATGCTCTTTATGTTCTTGTTTTGATTTACTAAATACAAGAATGTCATAAAAAAATACAATCACAAAATCTTGATGGTCAATGAAAATTTTGCTCATCATGCGTGTGAATGTGGCTGCTGCATTTGTCAAGCCAAATGGCATGACAAGAAATTCATAGTGTCTCGTTTGTGTTCTGAAAGCAGTTTTGTAGACATCATGTTCAAACATTTTGACGTGATGATACCCTGATTTTCGGTCAATTTTGCTAAAGATCTCTGCCCCTTTTAGTTTGTCTAATAGATCATCCACTCTAGGAATAGGGAACCTATCCTTGATGGTGATGTTGTTTAAAGCCCTGTAGTCAATACACATACGAAAAGTCCCATTTTTCTTCTTAACAAGAAGTATTGGAGCTCCCTATGGTGAACTTTTAGATCTTATAAGTCCTTGATCAAGAAAGTCAGTGATTTGAGTTTGTATCTCCATGTGTGCAGTTGGATTTACACGATAAGGTGCTCTACAAGGACGTTCACTACGCGGGATAATATCTATTTTGTGGTCTTCTAGGCATGAAGGTGGTATTCCAGGTGGTAGATCATACATGAAACAATTTTGAAATTGTGAGAGAAAATCATCATGCAAAGAATTATGTGAGGTTTCGGTTTCAGCAGAAATTTGATTTACCAACACTAGATATGTTTTCCCTTGTTTTTGAATGGCTCTTTTGGCTTGAGTGTGAGAGAGGAGTGTGAATTTTTGGTGTGCTAGTGTTTCTTGGATGGATAAATTTTTATTATCATGTGTGAGAGACATTGTACGTGTTTTATAATCAATCAACGGATTAACTTCATGACAAAATGGCATTTCCAGAATCATATCAAGACCATGCAGTGGTGCTACCAAAAATGTACGTGCTTGTGTAAATTCACCAATGCAAACTTCAACGGTAACTTGGGTCTTGCAATTAAAATGCTCATTATTAAAAACAATTTTCATCTTGTGAGGTGATGAGATTTCAGACAGAGAGAGAGTTGTTGTGCCAAGCGTGTAGAAATAAAATAATGGCTACTACCATCATCTAACAAAATTGTGACACTTTCACCCTTAATAGTGCCTTGCACTTTAAACAAAGTGTGAGGAGATATAGGACTACTTGGAGATGGGTTGTCATTGTGATCATATTTTGGATGATATCCCTCACCGTGATTGGCTTCCACTTCGTTGTTGTTGGTATGAGCATCTTCGATGAGGTTAATTGTAGCACCGTTGGGGCGATTCTTGTAGAAAGGTCTTTGGTTTGGGTTTTGATTGACTCCATTGGATTGGCCATTGGGTTGGCCATTGCCCTTAGCAAGACCATTTGGGCACTTATCTGCATAGTGACCATAATGAAAGCATTTAAAACACTTCACCTTTTTGTTACCATTAGAATTCTGAGTAGGGCATTGGTTGGAGGAATTTTGGTTCTCCTGCTGTTGTGCGTTGTTGTTTTTGTTTTTGTTTTTGTTGTTGTTGCCATACGGTTGAGAATGTGTAGCAAAGTTGTCAAAGATGCATGTCTTGAAAAAGGTACGGCTTTGATGTGTGTTTCTGTCAAAGTTAGTAGAGAAAGGAGGTTTCTTGTTACGGTTAGTGTTAGCAGTTTGATCAGTGGGAGAGGGTTGTCCACCTTTCTTCT
The DNA here is from genome assembly GCF_014529385.1 of Adiantum capillus-veneris. Lineage (NCBI taxonomy): Eukaryota > Viridiplantae > Streptophyta > Polypodiopsida > Polypodiales > Pteridaceae > Adiantum > Adiantum capillus-veneris. The sequence continues at coordinate 89,108,900 of NC_140954.1, forward strand.
TCTCCGCATTAAGGACCAAATAAATATCCTTTGATAGTGAATTTGGTTCAAATATATCTACCTCAACACCAATTTGTAGTACTAAGCCAGATATATATTTACACTTTAATTTCCTGCAATTGACATGTTCAATAGCTTGTAATTGAATCAAACAGTTCCAAAAACGATCAGTATAGCCTTGGAAATCTTCATTTCAACCTTGTCAAATTAAATCCCACTGGCGTCGTACTTTAGCTTTATACTGTGTGGAAAAAATTTGAGGTAAAAATAACTTTTTGAATGCATGCCATGTACGTGGTATTTTCCTGTGCTGTTTGGTGGCGTTCGACCACAGTGCAGTGCTATTGGTGAGATGATTGATGCACATTCTACCATTTCACATTCGAAAAAGTCTTCATCATGAAATAGTCATCTAATTGACTAACCCATGCTAGAACCACGCTAGCATCTTTAGTGCCATCAAAATCCTTGAAAGTAAAGGCTTTTTTGCTAATTTTGTTTTGCTTGGGTGCCAGTGCAGATTCTATGCGTGTAAAATGCAATAATGTATCTTCAAGCTCTTGCCTTTGAATGAGTTCATAGGTGAGGGATTGTTGCAGATTGGCAAGCTGTTTAGCAATTGTGGGTGCTTGTGGAAGGTGTGCCATGATTGCTTGCTTTTTTTTTTTTTCTAAATGGCTATATGGAGATTTATTTAGATGCAGTATGGAAAATAAGTGAGAGAGTAAAATAAATAACAGAAATGAAATGTACTTAGCTTAAGATTGCATTGGTGTCCAGTCCAGAATGACAATGCGCTAGAAATTGCCAAAAAAGTGAGCGGTCAGACCGTTCGTCTGCGAGTTGTGCTACCATATACATGTGGTAGTGATGTGTGTAAACACACTAGGACCACCGGGGCATTTTTTCCCTCTTTAGGAGATTTTTTCCCATGTGCATTGTATATACGCCCATCACTCTAGGGCTATCTATCTTTCCATTGCACACTAAGTAATACACTCTTTGTTGTGTGCCTTGAGCTTCCTTTGTCTTCTCCAAACTGTGTGTGTTTCCCTACAACCCTAGTTCCAACAATTGGTATCAGAGCAGGTTGCGTCCTCCCGGGCTTAGTTGCCAACAGCTCCCGCGCACGCCTACTCACTTTCTTTGATTTCAGTGAGATTTGGCGAGCGTTCGTAGGTCGACAAAATTCTTGGGCAAGCTCTTGGTCTGCTTAGATTTCTTATTCAGGCTCATTTCAGCCTCCATTTCCACTACAGGCAGTACTGCATAGGCTATTTTGTCATTTTGTGCAAAATTTCTGTCAATGTCGTTTTTTACATAACAGGTCCCTTACATTCTTCTACGTTTTTGGTATATGGCACGCGTTGTTCCCGCTTCGTTTCACCTCTTTCGGGCAATTTTCACATGAGGCGTAGCATTTACCATGGCTGACAACAACACAAATGTGTTATGTAGGTCATCGAAGAGCACACACACAGAGAGCCAACACGAAGAAGGAGATAGACACAGTGTATGGCGGGGCGGTACTCACACTACAATGTGTAGTTATGAGTATAGTTATTATGAATGAGTAAATGAATGGTTGTACATGGGCGGCTGAACAACGGGCAGCCGGGCACACGGGCCTTTAACCCAACAATCTCCCACTTAAAGGCAGTGTGCCTTTAAAGTGGCCAAAGTACAGCAAAAGAAGTCAAGCCATACCCATCAGCGATCTACAGTGTGCAAACCGCTGTGAGGCTAACGACTTCGTGAGTAGATCAGCAGGGTTATCGTCAGTGTGTACCTTGACAAGCTCTATGCGCTTGTCCTCTAGCACCTCTCGTATGAAGTGATACCTCACCTCAATGTGCTTTGTCTTCGCATGGAAGACAGGATTCCGTGCCAACGCTATGGCACTCTGGCTATCACAATGTAGAATCGGAGCATCACAAGCCATACCAAGATCTCCCACTAGTCGTGAGAGCCATACGGCCTCCTTGGCAGCCTCAGTGGCATCCATATATTCAGCCTCTGTAGTGCTCAAAGCAACGCATGGCTGTAAACGTGATGCCCACGAAACCGGTCCACCTGCAACTGTGAACACATAGCCGCTAGTAGACTTCCTTGAGTCCACTGACCCTGCATAGTTTGAATCTGTATATCCGCAAACAGACATATCTTTCTCACCATAACATAGGGACAACTCTGAAGTCCCTCTCAAGTATCTGAGAATACCTCTCACTGCATCCCAATGACGCTTGCCCGGGTTAGACATGTACCTGCTAACCACACCAACTGCATGAGCAAGATCTGGACGCGTAGCCACCATGGCATACATCAAGGAACCAATAGCTGACGCATAGGGAATCTGAGACATCTCTGTAGTCTCCAAATCTGTCTGAGGGCAGTCATCATGGCTGAGTTTTACATATGGAGGCAACGGGGTACTAATGGCCTTCCCCCCTTCCATATGAAAACGCTCAAGCACCCTGTCAATGTACTCTTTCTGACTAAGAAAGAGCATCTTGCGAGAACGATCACGAGTGATCCGCATACCCAAAATATGACTGGCATCCCCAAGATCCTTCATGGAAAAGGTCTCATGTAGCCTATGTTTCAAGGCATCCACATCAGAAATACACTTCCCTGCGATCAGCATGTCATCCACATACAAAACCAAAACAATAAGACTACCATCTGCAGCCTTGCGAGTATAGAGGCATGGGTCCTCATAACTGCGTACATAACCCAATGAACTCATGAATGCATCAAACTTACGATACCATTCACGAGATGATTGCTTCAGCCCATACAAGGTCTTAAGAAGCCGGCATACCATCTTCTTTGAGCCATGAATAACAAACCCACTTGGTTGCTCCATGTACAAATCCTCGTGCAAGTCCGGATGTAAGAAAGCTGTCTTTACATCCATTTGCTTCAATTCCATGTCTTCTGTAGCTACCAAAGCAAACAACATACGCAAAGTAGACATCTTCACCACTGGGGAGAAGATCTCGTCAAAATCAATGCCCTTCTGTTGCTTGAATCCTTTAGCCACAAGCCTTGCTTTGTACCTAGGCTTTGCATCCATTGAACACAGTTTTATCTTGTAAACCCACTTGCATGGTAGTGCCTTCTTACCCTTTGGCAAAGGAGTAAGCTCCCACGTTTCATTTTGGATCAACGAATCCATCTCTGACTGCATAGCCTGCTCCCACTTGAGCTTGTCAAAACTAGACATGGCCTCATCATAACATGATGGCTCCCCGCAATCAGTCAACAATACATAATCCATAGAAGGCACAAAACGCTGAGGCTGTCTTGCACGCCGCTCTGAACGCCTCAAAGACTATGCAGGAGGTGCATCTGGCTGTCCCACATCTACATGATCTCCCAACAAGGGCTGATCTGGCTGTCCCACATCTACATGATCTCCCAACAAGGGCTGATCTCCCACTTGAGGGTCAATGGGCTGCCCACGAGCAGCCATGGGACCATCATACCGATGTCCATCCTCCTCAAATATCACACGCCGAACCTCAACCGTTCGCGGTGATGCTCTATACATAGAGTCCTCATGAAAAACAACATCATGGCTGCGCACAATCTTCCTGTCAATAGGATCCCACAATCGATAACCCATCTCACCAGAGCTACCATAACCCAAGAAGATACATCTCTTGCTCTTTGGATCCAATTTGCTACGTTTTGCCTTAGGTACATGTACATAAGCTTCACAGCCAAAAACACGAAGGTGACCATACGAAGGTGGCAAACCTGTCCATACCTCTTCAGGCACTTTGAAGCCCAAAGGAACACTAGGTGAACGATTTATCAAATGCACAGAAGTGGCAACAGCTTCAGCCCAAAATCCATTTGACAAACCAGCCATAGAAAGCATACTACGGACTTTTTCCTGTATAGTCCTGTTCATGCGCTCTGCCACACCATTCTGAGGAGGTGTATAGGGAGCACTAAGCTCGCGCCGTATACCCTTCTCAACACATAATGTTGTGAAAGCATGAGACATAAATTCACCCCCATTGTCCGTACGTAAGCACTTCAACTTACAACCTGATTGGTTCTCAACAAGAGCCAACCATTGCTTAAATATATCAAACACCATATCCTTCTTACGAATGGGGTATGCCCATACCTTCCTGCTAGCATCATCAATGAACGTAACAAAGTACATAGCACCTCCAAGAGAAGCATTGGGCATCGGCCCACATACATCACTATGCACCAAAGCTAGCTTTTCCAAAGATCTATGTGGAACACTTTTCTTATGAGAAGACCGAGCATGTCGACCATAAAGGCAATGCTCACAAAACTCAAAACCACCAAAATCTGAAACGGGAATGTAATCCGCACGTGCCAACAACTTCATACCTTTTAGTGACATATGCCCCAAACGCTGATGCCATAAAGAAGCAGGAGGTTGCTCAGTGATCCCCACAATGTGATCAGCCACACTAGCTACACAAAGGGAATACAACGTATTCCTCTTAGCACCTTTAACCAAAACAAGGCTGCCCTTAGTGATCTTCCAACCTCCATCACCAAAAGATACATTGAAACCAAGTGAATCCAATTGACCCACACTAATCAAGCTTTTTGCAAGAGCCGACACATGACGCACACGCTGCAAGACAAACGTAGTAGAGTTTGGCATAGCCAAATGAATATCCCCAATGCCATGAATCTGCATAGAACGCCCATCGGCAATTCTGACAGTACCTGTGCTCGAAGCATCATAGTCATGAAACCACGACCTATGAGGCGTAACATGAAAAGAAGCACCACTATCAATGACCCAATCCATAGGCATACTACGCTCATAAGTGAGAAGAAAAGCGTCATCAAAATAGGATGCAAGCAACACATCACCAAGCTCTTCACTAGTAGCACTAGTCGGAGCACATACATGGTCATCTTGAGAGCTACACTCTCCCTGTGTTGCATTTAACTCCTCAATCTTGACATTGGATTTAGGCTTGTCCTTAGCATCATGGTCTTTCTTCTTACCATCTCCATTTTCCCTTTTCCACTTGTAGCAATCCTTTTTGAAATGGCCTTTTCTACCACAATGGAAACATTCCACATCCTTTTTACTTGTGCCTGCACGGGACCTGCTTCTAGATTTACCCCTGTTGGACTTATACTTGTCCATAGTCCTGCCTCTGACAACCATTGCACTAGAAGACTTATTACCTGCATTATTCTTTCGATTAATCTCTTCCGTGAGAAGACTAGACTCCACATTAGTACTTGTCAACTCATTCGCAGGAACCGAGTTACTTATGGCTGTCCTAAATGTGTCCCATGACTCAGGCAACGTGACAAGTAAAAACATAGCTTTTACATTTTCCTCAAACGTAATTTCCTGCGTAGCAAGTTGGCTGAAAATTGTATTGAACTCATTCAAATGCGCATTCATGGAAGCACCTTCCTCCATTCGCAAATCAATAAGCTTTTTAATCCAATACACCATAGAAGCAGCCGAATGCTTATCATACATATCGCAAATCCGCTGCCATAGCTCATAAGCTCCACCCTGTGCATCTTTCACATTGTAATAAACAGACTTTGAAAGGGAAAGCCTAATGGTAGACCTGCACATCTCATCCAACTCCTCCCAATCATCCCTCTCTACGTTCTCTGGCTTAACTCCCTGCAACTTTAGAGGTCGAATCTGTTTCTTCTGCACCAAGACATCCCAAATCTGATCTTTCCAATATGAGAAGTTAGCACCATCCAACTTCTCAATATTGAAAACTGTGTCCTCTTTAGTGCCCATTACAACAAGAATGCAACAATGAGAAACCTGTAACCAACCAACAAACTGCCACAACAAAGTAGTGTTGCAAATCTGACAACACCTGCTGCTCAATCAAAGAGCAAACGCATAGAGTATAAATCAGCCCATAATATGGTCAAAAAACGTACGTAGAAATCCACAAACAAATGCATAAACCCGTGACACCTGTAACTCAACCGGCCTAGGCAAACTGTGCCACAAAATGCATCAACAATGAGCTGTCATAGAGGCATAAACATACTCCATGTCTGAATAACCACAATAGAGACATAAGCTGACCAAGCTTACACAAATCCGTGAGCATAAATGGATCCAAGTGAGCATATAACCAATGCACAAGCTCAGCGAAGTCCAATCTCTACTGTCAACCAAGTACCTGTCCGTACTCAAACCGCAACACTGCAAGCAAGAGCAAACCCGCTCTATGTATAAGTGAACCAAATCTCCACAATATCATGCATAAAGAGTTTCTGTCAAACTGCCATATCCACATCCATCAACATACATAGATGATGTAAACCTGTAGCTCAAGAACACGCATAAACAGACTGCCCAGAAGAGTAGAAGCTCCCACTCAAACCACAACCATATGCATGGCTGTCCCACAGTCAAAATACATGTTTTGTAACCACAGAAGAAACCTGTATCCAAAGCTCCCTGTAACCTGTAACCTGTACCCGTACCTGTACCTGTACCTGTAGTCGAAGAAGACAATGTCGCCAAACTCCCACTCTATCTGTGTGTATGAGGCCACTCCAAGAAGAGGCTACACACTCTCAAATGAGCTGTGGGCTCACGTAAGTGGAAGACACTACAACAATGGCACTTGTAATGGCTATGGAAGCTCTGGCAGCAGAAAACTACCAAAGAGAGATGAAAAACGTAGCTCCTAGTCTGTAGCTCGGATGGGATTTCTAATGGCACGAACGGCTCCGAAAGGGGGGTTAAACCCCAAGACGCCTGCCAGGACGCCTGGAGAAAATACTCGCAGAGTGCTGAACCTTCCAATGCCAAGCTCAGAAAAACCTTCTGCTCTTTGGAAATGCGCGCGTGCGCGAAACCGAAAAACGGCAATGAAACAACAGCAAGTTTCAACACACTCAACAATGATGATGAAGCTCTCAATGCTCTCACTACCAAGCTCTGATACCAGTCGTAGGTCATGAGGGCAACAACTTCCCGGGAGGTCACCCATCCCAGTACTGTTCTCGCGCATATGCGCTTAACTGTGACGTTCCACAAATTGGTCTAGCCATCCAGACCCCAAAACCTTAAGGTGTTAGGGACCTCCGGTCTAACCAATTTATGCAAGCCTCATAGATAGACACCACTTTGTCACCACAAGTTGGGCTTACCCCAACAATCGCCCCCTTAAGCCAAACTTGGGACTTTCCCATCCCCTTGAGTACCAACGTGTTCCGTCTTTTTCTAGGCTCAGAGGTTGAGAGCTTCAACGTGGCCGGGAGCTAGCTCAGAGGTTGAAGTCAACATCAACATGTCCTGTTCCACGGACTCAGAGGTTGGACTTTGAACCATGGCTCTGATACCAGTTGTAGGTCATCGAAGAGCACACACACAGAGAGCCAACACGAAGAAGGAGATAGACACAGTGTATGGCGGGGCGGTACTCACACTACAATGTGTAGTTATGAGTATAGTTATTATGAATGAGTAAATGAATGGCTGTACATGGGCGGCTGAACAACGGGCAGCCGGGCACACGGGCCTTTAACCCAACATGTTCAAGATGTTTGTTGCTGAGGAGAGATTGGATGGGGTCAATTACCCTATGTGAGTTTACATGATGCAACATATTCTTGTGTCAAAGGGCATCTAGAATATTGTGCAAGGCATTGATGTACGTCCTGGTTCTGAGGATGTAGGCAATGTTGAGGATGTTGCAGGTCTTGCTGCAAGGATTGCTGTTGTTAGAGTTGTTTTGCCTACAATAGAATAAGCTCGTTGGGATGTAAAGAATGTGCAAGCTCATCCGTTGATTGCATTGTCTGTGAAGCGCACCATTGCTCCTCACATTCGTTCAGTGAAATCTACAAAACAGGCTTGGGATATTCTAGCTGGTCTTTATGCAAGCCGAGATGAGGCAAAAATTGCATTGCTGCGTAAAGAGCTAGAGTCGAAGATTATGCATGAGGAAGATGATATAGACACTTTCCTTTCTAGTATCAAGGATATCACTGAGCAACTTATTTCTACAGGTATAGTCATTTCAGACAGTTTCCTTGTGTAGACTGTTCTTGATGCCTTACCAGATTCTTACCAGACTTTTGCTAGTACTTCGAGACTTATGACCCAAGGAAATCCTGAAGTTGTCAAGTTTGATGCATTATGCACATTGTTGTTGCAAGCGTGACTTTCCAAAAGAAATAGGACTAGACAGTGTGCAGCTGAACAAGCTTTTATTGCTGCTCAAAGAAAGAATGGTAACAGCAATGCAACAACTTCTTATGGTTCTTTTGCGAGTGGAAAATCACATGTTCCTAATGCTTATGCTAGCAGCAATTTGTCTGGAAATACCAGTGATAAGGGCAAAAGGAAGATGCGTTGCCATTATTGTAAAGCTAATGATCACTTGATCAAGCAGTGTCCTAAGTTAAAGGCCAAAGAGGCTAAGAAGAAAGAGGGTCGTTCCACTGCAAATGTTGGTTCCACTAAAAATGCATCTATTGTTGAGTCTTCTGTGAAAGGAGACTGTGATGCTAATGTTGATGCAGAATGGGCTTTTAGTGCATAGTTGTCATACAATATCTAATATCTAACCAACCTAAATGATTTTCTCATATTAAACTGATCATCTAATGTGGGATAATAAATGGGAACAATGGTTAGAATATAGACATGTTCTTACGGATCTATCTCAACACGGAGCCAATGGTAAAGGGGCCCAAATGAGAGATGGTCTGTCAAAGATCAAGGTTAACCAATGGAGCTTAAAAGACCTTAGGATTAGCTTCATTAAAGACCTCCAATGGTTAGTGTTAAAAGTCCTTTGACCTTAAGCAAGCTAGGGCTAAGCTTGAGGTGGGAACCCGACCTAAACTTGTCTTTGACCTTAAGCAAGCTAGGACTGTGCTTGAGGTGGTAACCCGACCTAAACTTGATTTTGACCTTAGGCAAGGCAAGCTAGGGCTTAGAGCTTGATGTGGGAACTCCACCTAAGGTGCTTGTCATGTTTGATGACTAAGGTACTTGAGGTACTTCTCATACTTAATGAGGAAGCTTCTTGAAAAGCTTTCTATGCATGGGGGGTAGGATGCTTGAGTCAAAAAGAGACCCTACACACTTAATGAGGAAGTTTCTTGAGAAGCTTTCTATGCATGGGGGGTAAGATGCTTGAGTCAAAAAGAGACCTACACACTTAATGAGGAAGTTTCTTGAGAAGCTTCCTATGCATAAAAGTCCCAAAGTTAGGGGAATCTTTGACCTAACCTTCCACTCACCCAAGGGGCACCTCTTTTCTAAAAGGGCACTTGTCAAAAGACTACCCATGTACTTGACTGCACGCTACATGTGATTGGCTAGGGGGAGAGGGGTCCAATGAGATTGAAGCATGTGGAAAAGCTACCACTCACCCAAAGCAAGGAGGTGGGGTGCTAGGGGGATATACTCCGCACACACTCATTTGGAAGGGCATTCTCACTTGGTGAAAGTTGAGGAACACCACCTCCTTCTCCAAGCTTGTGAGAAGTGAGAGCCTACATCAACACTCTTGGCTATGGAATGCAAATCCAACCAAGAGCCATGCTTCAATGCTTAAGCTTGCCATCTTCTCCATCTCCATTACTATGCTATTATGTATGCTAGCAAGAAGAGTAATGATAAGTGAGGAACTATTTCTTTCTCCTATGGAATGTTTCTTCTTCCTCTTCCCTACCCTCATTCCCCTCTGCTTGGGATAGTTAATGATTTCTACAAGTTTATGTTATGCTTGTGATGCATGAAGCTTTCCATCTTCATTGCATCACGTAGGTCACAAGGAACACAAAGATTTTACTGTATCAAATCTCTTTTGATGGGAGAAACTATAATACAAATGCCTATTAGAGGGGGGACTGGCTCCATATGAATCCGGTCCTCAACTATTGTCATGTTCTCTAAACTCTCTCTCTTACAAAATTATTGTTCACGCCCAGTTAACTAAGTACTATGTTTATGTTGCTACCATCAATTAAGTTCACCCGCTATGCTCACAAAGTAATCCCTCAAAAATGCTTCACCTAATTTCCTAATTCCTCTACTCTCAAAGTTCATAGGCCATTTTCATTACATAGTGGCACTTACAATCCTGTTGTCCATGATGCATGCATGTCAGTTGCTGCAGATTCACATGTGTGGTATTTTGACAATGGTGCTACAAAGCACATTACCTCACATCGTGAATTTTTCACCTCTCTCGAGTCTGCCCTCATGGGAATTCCGACACTTATGCCAACAATGCCTTTTATCCGGTTCAAGGATTTGAAAAGATTGTGCTTACTGCTGCAAATGGCATTTCTTTCACACTTGTTGATGCGCTTTATGTACCTAGCATCAAGAAGAATCTTTTGTATGTATCTGCACTTGCTAGACTTGGACTTTTAGTCAAATTTGTGGATGACAGATGTACAGTTCATGATCTCAGTTTTGGTGATGAAATTGTTGGATCTGGCCTTTTATGATATGGGTTGTATAAGCTCACTTTGTATGACAAGTGTGAACAAAATTTTGCAAATGCAATTGCAGATTCAAGGGATGTTTTAGATGAAAAACTGTGGCATGCACGTTTCGGGCATCTGAATTTTGCCAGTTTGCTGCGTTTGCAAAAATCTGATATGGTTGCTTCTTTGCTGCCTCTTGAAGAACCTGTCAAACATGTTTGTGAAGGCTGTATTTTGGGTAAGATGCAGCGTTCTAAGTTTCCAAGGGATGGTTCAATTAGGGCCACATACAGGTTGCAGCTTGTGCATAGTGATGTTTGTGGGCCCATGCACCCTCCGTCCTTGGGAAATTACCTTTATTTCATGACTTTCATTGATGATTACTCTAGACATGCATGGGTATTTTTGCTTAAAGCAAAGTCTGAAGTTTTTATGTGCTTCAAACAATTTCTAGCTATGGCTAAAAATGTCTCAAAATGTACTATGGGCACCCTCCGTTCCGATCAAGGGGGGGATTATATGTCTCATGAATTTAATGCATTTGTGGCTAGTCATGGGATAAAACACCAAGTTATAGTGCCTTATACGCCTTAGCAAAATGGATTGATGAGAGGAAAAACAGGTCACTTATAAAAATGGCACGATGTATGCTCAAAAGTCAAGCTTTGTCGCATTCGTTTTGGCTTGAGGCCATCATGTGTGCCAATTATGTATAAACAGGTGTCCTATGAAAGCTTTGTAGTCTATTCCTCCATATGAAGCATGGCATGATAGAAAGCATTCTATTGAGCACATGCGTGTTTTTGGTTGTTTGGTATATGCATTGGTGCCACAAACACAACGTAGAAAATTGGGGCAAATGTATTTTTGTTGGTTATAGTGCTGAAAGTAAAGGTTGTAGATTGTATCATCTGCAAACAAAGCATATTCTGGTTCCACGGGATGTAGTGTTTGTGGAAGATTCTGTTCAGCCCTTGCTATCATGTACTAGATACAGTAATGTAAGCTCACATAACATTTATGACACTTTGTTGCCTCCTTTTAGTGGTGGAAGTTCGAATGTAAATTCCAATGAGGCAAATGTACAGCCTATGGGGGTTTCCAAAAATGTTACACATCAGCCTATTACTGATGCAGATGTACATGATGTCCTTGATGAGGAAAGGACTGAAAATGAGCAAGCTAGAGGTATGCCAAAATGGATGGTGCATACATTGTGTGAGAGTAAATTGGATGCACCTTTGTCTAGTCATGCTCGTTCAGGCTCTCGCCATGCATCTATGCATCAAATTGTTATGCTTTGACTGTGTCTAGCTTACATGATGTTGAGGAACCTCTGTCTTTTGATGAAGCATAGAAATTAAAAAATTGGATGGCTGCCATGCAATCAGAATATGATGCACTTATAAAAAATGACACATGGACTTTATGTGATTTCCCTCCTGGCAAAAAGGCCATTGGTATACCAAGTGGGTTTACAAGTTGAAACGCAAGCCGGATGGTGAGATCGATCGCCATAAGGCTCGCCTTGTTGCAAAGGGCTATGCATAGCAAAAAGGTGTAGAGTATGAATAGACTTTTTCTCCCACTTTTTGTATGACTACTGTGCATTTTCTATGTGCATTGGCAGCTCATTTTGGTTAGGATGTACGTCAATCAGACATTGTTACTGCTTCCTTGAATGGTGACATATTTGAGGAAGTTTATTTGACACAGCCTCGCAGTTTTGTCAAGAAAGGACAACAGAAAAAAGTAAATTGGATGCACCTTTGTCTAGTCGTACTCGTTCAGGCTCTCACCATGCATCTTATAATGCATCAGATTGTTATGCTTTGACTCTGTCTAGCTTCCATGATGTTGAGGAACCTTTGTCTTTTGATGAAGCATAGAAATTAAAAAATTGGATGGCTGCCATGCAATTAGAATATGATGCACTTATAGAAAATGACACATGGACTTTATGTGATTTTCCTCCTGGCAAAAAAGCCATTGGTATACGAAGTGGGTTTACAAGTTGAAATGCAAGCCGGATGGTGAGATCGACCGCCATAAGGCTCGGCTTGTTGCAAAGGGTTATGCACAGCAAAAAGGTGTAGATTATGAATGGACTTTTTCTCCCACTTCTCGTATGACTACTGTGTGTTTTCTATGTGCATTGGCCACTCATTTTGATTGGGATGTACATCAATCAAACATTGTTACTACTTTCTTGAATGGTGACATATTTGAAGAAGTTTATTTGATGCAGCCTCGCGGTTTTGTCAAGAAAGGACGACAAGAAAAGGTGTGCATATGTAAGAAGGCTTTGTATGGGTTGAAGCATTCTTCTCGTGCTTGGTATGAGAAAGATGACACTCATTTGGTCAAACGAGACTTTTGTAACAGTCCAGCAGAAAGCACATTGTATGTAAAGCATGAGGGTGATGTACTTCTCATTGTGGTTCTTTATATGGATGATTTGTTGATCATTGGACCAAATGAGAGACATATTGCTGAATTTAAAGCTGATTTGAATGCTACTTTCAAGATGAAAGATTTGGGGCTGTTGCATCATTACTTGGGTATACAGTTTAAGCAATGTGATGGTGGTATTGCCTTGTGTCAAAAAAGTTACATAGAACATTACTATGTAAGTTTGGACTTGAGGATTGCAAACCTATTGCCACTCCCATGGAAATAGGTTTGAAGTTGAGTCTACATGATGCTGGTGATCTTGCTGATGTCACTCTTGATCAAACTGATGTTGGCTGCCTCATTTATGTATGCAACACGAGGCCGGATATACAGTTTGTAGTCTCACATGTTAGTATATTTACGCATAGCCCAAGGTCTAAGCATTGGCAGGCTGTTAAGAGGATTATCCGCTACTTGAATGGCACTTTACATCTTGGCTTGTTTTATCCCAAGGGAGGATCATTGCGCCAAACTTACATGCTTTTTTGGACTCAGATTGGGCTGGTTGTTTTGACACACTAGTGTCCACAAGTGGTTTTTGTTTCATGCTTGGCAGTTCATGTATATCATGGTTGAGAAAGAAGAAACCTACTGTGGCCACTTCTAGTTGTGAGGCTGAGTACAGGGCAGTCTTCAGAGCTATGGATGAGTTTGTATGGCTCAGACGCCTTATGGTTGATTTGGGTGTTGGACAGGACAATGCCAACACTATCTACACTAGCAGTCAGATCGCATTGGCAGTTGTGAGGAACCCAGTTTTTCATGCTCGCACAAAGCACATTGAGGTCCACTACCACTATGTCAACTTTATCAGTAGGAGAGATCAGTTTGGCTTATGTGCCAACACAGGACAACCTTGCAGATCTTTTCACGAAGGCATTGTCTCATGAGGAGATCGAAGATTTCCACAAAGCTTTGGGCTTACTCCCCTTTGTGGACTGATCATGTCCTCAGGGCATGGCACTTCCCTTTATTCATGTGCCAGCTCTCGTTCACCACATCCCTCCAGGGCGGATTTGTTACCATATACATGTGGTAGTGATGTGTGTGAGCACACAAGGACCGTTGGGGCATTGTTTCCCTCTTTAGGAGGTTTTTTTCCCTGTGCATTGTATATGTGCCCATCACTCTAGGGCTATCTATCTTTCCATTGCACACTAAGAAATACACTCTCTGTTATGTGCCTTGAGCTTCCTTTGTCTTCTCCAAGCTGTGTGCGTTTCCCTACAAACCTAATTCCAACAAGTTGGTCGAGTTTCGTGGCGTTCGATCTCCCGTATCCCCAAAGGAGACAGAAATATCAGTCATAAAAAAGAGTCCGCAAGTTATCCAAATAATTGATAAGTTTTTGATTAATTTGACGATGTCCGGATCCTTGGCAGGTGATTTGTCAGCTCCATCGTGATAGTCGGTTTCAAGGAGGGATTAAATTGGAAAAGCCGACAATTTCCGTTCCAATATCTTTGGCAATTGTGGGAATATCCCATGCCAGTGCCGATCGGTTCAGTCAATTGGGGAAAGCCGACTTTCGAGAAGTGGAATAGCCGAGTTGTGGGGAGAGAATTTCTCCTTGAAAAGTTTTTTTTAAAAACCTAATGGGTGGTTGGCCGAGTTGGGGGTTAATGGGTTGCCACTGCTTTTAAAAAGTAGTGTGAATGCATGGGAATTGAGTAAGACAATGTGCAGGGAGAAGACGACGACAACATGCAGGGAAAGGTGGTTAACACCGCCTGCAGAGGGCTCCTAAACCCGTGAGGAAGAAGGTAGTTTGGCTCACAAGGTCTGGGCAACCAGCTTGAAGGTGATTGGGCCAGATTTGGTGCAGCTCCACCAGCAGGCTTTATGCGACACAAAGCCTAGTTCCCGCAGGAATTGTTGACAAGCTGGCAAGAACAATTAACTTCATCTCTTCTTCTTTAATCTGCCTCTTCTTATTCAGCTTCCTCTCTCAATTATTCACCCAGATATCATCTTCTTTAATGCTTTGAAAGCTCTTTATTTCTTCAATAGTCTCTCACCTTCACCATCCGCAAGAGTTAATCCCTTAAGTGAAATTTAAAACTCGTCTTACCGATTCTTGATCTTTGATGAGCAAGATTAATAGATTGGTTAGCCATTGATTAGATTTGTTTGGCGGATTTGAAGTTGCCTATTTCAAAAATTCCTCTTCGAACTTGCACATGATTGCCAATCTACTCATGGTTTGCAAATTCGATGTTACTGAATTGGAAATTTTGAAAATTGATCACTAATTTCCTCGAACCCGAGGCTCTGATACCACTGTTGGGAAGAAATAGGGGAGACCAATTGCTTAAACAATTCAATACTTGCTCACAAACATCACCATCAACGTGTCAACCTCTTTCTCCAATTTTCAAGCCTCTCACACACACACACACACGCACACCTAGACTATGACACACACACACACACACACACACACACACTCTAAAAGCATAGAATTGACAAAGACAAGCTGTAAGAAGGTGTAAGAACATGGAAGAGAAGATGTAGATTTAATTAAGGAGTACAAAGCAAACACAAAATAGCTTAAGAGATGAGAGATGGAAAATTGAGAGCATCTTATATATATGTATATATATGATATGTATGTATATATATGTTATGTACATAAACTTATGTATGTGTATACAGACACACACGTGTGTGTGTGTGTGTGTGTGTGTGTGAGAGAGAGAGAGAGAGAGAGAGAGAGAGAGAGGGAGAGGGACAAAGAAAAAGAAAGATGTATACATTTACACACACACACATGAGAAGAATGTAATGTAGAAAAAAAACCCAAGGGGTCTTAGAGATCAATCTGACAAGTCAAACTTAAGATTGTTACTCAGAGAGAGAGAGAGAGAGAGGGGGGGGGGTTGCTCCAAGACCCCGTAGAGACAAAGAAATGTGTGTAGGTTTATGCGTCTGTGTTTGAGAGAGAGATAGATAGATAGATATATTGATTGAATCATCGTCCACGGAGGTCATATATGACCTATGGGCCCAGAAACAAAATAGTACAAAGGATCTGTCTGATACATATCAGTTAAGGACTGAGGGTCCATCGAGTGGTGTGAAAAAAAGATAAGGTGGGATGGACAAAAGCCTAAGATGAGATATGTGAGGAGGGGGGAACTGGTTTGGGAGTTCGAAACTCTTGGATGATGGCTTTACCTCCTCGGTACACTGCCCATTTCCCTGCTGTGCGTGCTTCGCGCATCTTTTGGAGTTCGGCCTTCTTCTGTTTGAGTTGGGTGGGTGTGAGATCTTCAGCAAACCAAATTTTTGTGTCCTTGAGAAGCTTCGATTGCTCAAGGAGCTTGACTCGATCCACTTTGGTCTTGAAGGTAAGAATTGCATGGTTGGTGCGATGCTCGTGAGCGAGAGTGGTGATTGTCGATGGATCCCATTGTATCATGGGGGTTGTTGTTTGGATGCGAGCAAAAGACTCGTGGAACTTGGGGTTCTCCTTTCCTTGCCAATCGCTCGGGAGCCCGCCAATGCGAACATTGAGAGCAATGCCCTCTTGTCGTTGTTGTTCGCGTAGCGTAGACGCCACACGGTCTTCTACTTTGCGGAGGATG
The DNA here is from genome assembly GCF_014529385.1 of Adiantum capillus-veneris. Classification (NCBI taxonomy): domain Eukaryota; kingdom Viridiplantae; phylum Streptophyta; class Polypodiopsida; order Polypodiales; family Pteridaceae; genus Adiantum; species Adiantum capillus-veneris. The sequence goes on from NC_140954.1 coordinate 89,125,402, forward strand.
ACATCTTGCACTTTAGTCTTGACCTTCTCGGTGAATGTAATTTCTGCCTCCGTATTGAGCTTAATTTCCTTTTGTTCCATCTTCCCCTTGTTGGAGTTCTCCGCTGTGGTGAGGCGAGACTCAATGGCTGTGAGTCTTTCCTTCAAAGCGTCGTTTTCCTTGCGAAGTTTTTCGACTTCATGTTGAAGCCGGGCTATACTGTCCACTTGTGGGGGTGTTGCCATGACACCGGCGAATGTGAGCTTCCCGCGAGATGAAGCCCGAGTGACCATGGTGGGCACTCAGTCCAGGAAGCAAATTCAAAATGAAGGCTTGGGCTTCGTTTAATTAAAAGCTGCCTGTGTGTGGCACGTCGAGAGCAGCAAAGCGAGCATCGCGAGAGCAGCAAAGCAAGCCTCTGTCCGAGTCTACAGAGACCGAGTCTGGGCGCAATCAGGCAGAGGTCAAGTCATCAGAGCCTGAGCTTGGGTGGCTAGGGCCGGGGCAAAGACGACCAGCATCGTACAGAGCTTCGAAGGGGATCTCACTGTTGAGGGGGTTGAGCTGAGGCTGAACGCCTCCCCCAAGGGCAACCCCTCGCCCAGGGGGGGTTGAGGAGGACGTTGGAGCTAGGTGCTAGGGTTAAGAAAGAGAGAGAGAGAGAGAGAGAGAGAGAGAGAGAGAGAGAGCATGCTCCTATATAACCAACTAAAGTGAAATATATATAAATATATAAGGTTGCTCCCATCTTTCATACATACATAGTCGTGCGTGAACGCACACACACGTATATATATCTAAAAAATGTTTGCACATGTTGCCACCTTGGGTAAAGACGAGAAAAGACAGTGTCACAGACTTAACCCTGGCTTCTAATTAGCTGCAACAATGTGCAGATCACATACTAGTTTCTATAAAAGAAGATATTAAGAGATGGGTCACACGCTTTCTTTCTCATCCTCTTATGTAGGTCAAAATGTATTCCACACCTTGTTTGTGACACGAGAATAAACTAAATAAAATGTGAGATGTCGTATTCAAGCTAAAGACAAAATTGTCTATCACTATGATTTCTTTTATTCACCTTGAGAAGTTGAGCTTGTGCCAAAACTTCTTATGTAACTTAAGCTTTTAAGTAAGTGTCAATCACACTCATAAGAAAGAGTGGTTTGTGTGATAGGCAGAAAACAAAAAAGGTAGGGCCATGCGAATTGATATTGGAGTATGAGCGTGCAAGGCACAATGCTAGCAAGGACCATCTATACTAACGATAATGGGGGAGGGAATTCCGGCTCCCTTCGACTGCCATGTGTCGGAAGCTCCTTCCAATGGCGGGTGTGGCCTGCAGCTCCGGGAGCACAGCGACCCAAAGAAAGAGAGAGAGAGAGAGAGAGAGAAATAGAACGGGGGGAGAAATTTCGGGTCGCCCTTCACACGTGGCGCAAGAGAGCATTTAGGGAGAGAGAGGGAGGAGTTATTCGTAGGCACTTTAACTTTGGAAAGCAGCCTCCTTTATTTGGCACGCAAGAGAGAGAGAGAGAGAGAGAGAGAGAGAGAGAGAGCACTGTAGTGTAGTCTGCAGTGATTGAGGCTCACGAATCACCACCAAGCTTGATAGAGATTAGGTTCTCCTGAGAGCACACAAAGAATGGCATAGCTGCTGTCATGCCAAGAATGCCAAGCTGTTGTCGTACTGCTTGCACCTTGGCCTACATTTTTTGAACATGTGCCCACAAGCGTTGGCACGGCAGACATCATGTAGCGCCACGGGTGGTTACAGCGGCGGGGCATCGGCAAGTGCATGGAGCAGCATGCAATACTGCTGCTCAAGCTCGCCTCGACGACAAGCTGTCATAGTTGAGCAGCCAAGAGCCACAAGTGTTGAGAGAGAGAGAGAGAGAGAGAGAGAGAGTGAGAGGCGGCCTCTACGTGCAACATGGAGTCAATAGTGGGTAGTGTGGATGACTATGGGCAATAGAGTGAGGCAAGCTATGATGTACAACACTATGGGCAGTCACAACGGGGCAGCCAAGCAACAAGGGCTGGGGGAGAGGGAGAGAGGCAGCCAATGCACAGGGACGAACGCTCAAAAAATGATGCGTGTTGACTGCGTGTGTGTGTGTGTGAGAGAGAGAGAGAGAGAGAGCTATCGTGCTTAGGACCGTGCTCTTGCTCAAGAAGCCAGAGGCTCTGCTACTCAGCTACAACTGGAGGGCGCTTCTCTGTCGTTGCCTAGGACAATGCCAACCACCGGGTGTTCATCTCTCTCTCTCTCTCTCTCTCTCTCTCTCTCTCTCTCAAATGCCTTCTTGATCTGGTTTGACCATGCCTCCCGTTATGAGCTGTGCAGCGTGCACCTAATAGTCCATGCAAAGTTCTGGAAGGCAAGGAGACATGAGCTCGATGGTACACTATGCCCTCCAGGCTATGATGCGGCTCTCTGGGTGGGTGTGTGTGTGTGTGTCTTCATCACGGGCACCTCTACCATACCCTATTGCTGAGCTCAAATCTGCTCCACCCCTCAAGCCCCCATGCTCTATGATGCAAGTATGAAGCGTTCTCTCTCTCTCTCTCGCGCGCGGGCACGCGCACACACACACACGCGCGCGTGTGTTGCCTTCCAATCCGTCCCAATTTTGAAGACGTTTGCCAGGCTGTGCCAGACAAGAGAGAAATTAGAGAGAGACCATCGGTGCACATCAAAGCAAGCCCAACAAAGGGAGCATTTCAACTGCATGCGTGTGTATGAGAGAGAGAGAGAGAGAAAGAGAGCAAATCGTAGAGCTCTTCCCCCTCCACGTCATCACCCTTTCTGAGGCTTTGTTCATATCTACTTACATTGGCTTAACACGTTCGCTTTTTGTCCTTGCAGATTAAAACAAAAATTGTTGTTGCTGGAGGAAAATATTGTATCAATATGAAACCTTTGTACCACAGAGTTCTAGACATTCATGAGCATTTTTTTAAAATTTTCTATCTCTAAGGTTTTGGTTTAATGTTTAGAGATCGCCTCTCGTAGCTTTGCTTTGTGTTGATTTTTAGTGAGTGTTTAGTGATGAGAGTTGTGTTTGTCTACATTTGACAGCGTCATGTTCTCTGTTTTGATTAGATAAAGCCTACAATATGAACTTCCTATACCTCTTTGTTTCACTTCCAATTCCATGTTTAATGGCACCTCACGACATTGGTTCCAGGCGATGCTCTAGCTCCCTATCCTACCTCTACTACTCACGAGTCGTGGATTTCATGAGTCCAATCTCCCAAGGGGGGGAGAGAGAGAGAGAGAGAGAGAGTAGGTGAGAGGTGCACTTTCCGCGGAAGGTCTGTATGAGTTGGGCTTCCTCTAGTTGTGTGTGTGTGTGTGTGTGTGTGTGTGTGTGTGTGTGTGTGTGTGAGAGAGAGAGAGAGAGAGAGAGAGAGAGAGAGAGGGGCATCCAGACAGAAGTTGATTATGCATATGTGCATGAGAGAGAGAGAGAGAGAGAAATATTTGTGTTTCATGGTGTGCATGTCGAGGTGTGAGGTGCACTTCCCATGGCAGGTTTGTGTGAGTTGCGCTTCCTCTAGCTGTGTATATATGAGTCAACTGTGTATATGTGCATGAAAGAGAGAAAGGCAAACTCTAGAGTTGTATGTCATATGGTATGCACGTCAAGGCAGAGAGAGTTAGAGTGGTTGGTGTACTATGCTTTTAAGTGGTGCCTACCAACTCATGAGAGAGAGAGAGGCACAAAGAGCAAGAGTGGTTGGTGTATCGTGCTTTAGAGAGGGGCAATTGTTGATTAGCCATGTGTATGGTAGTGGCGGTGGCAATGGTATGGTGGTAGCGTTCATGGGCAAGTCTTGGCAATGGTGAAATTGGCTATGTTAGTGTGTGCAGGTCTAAATGTGAAGTGTTAGAGCACCAACTCACACTTCCGGCCCCTCCCCTCCAACAAATGTCGGCACGAGCACGAGCTTCATCTGACAAATTTTGTACCAGTGCATTGCGCAAGGTGACCCCCCCCCCCCCCCCCCCCCCCCTCTCTCTCTCTCTCTCTCTCTCTCTCTCTCTCTCTCGCATGTGTGCATGTATCCGTGCACCGAAGACAGAGTAGGACATGTGGCATTACACAACATGCTCATATGGCCAATATAATTCACCATTATATGAATCCTACATTTGGCTTGAAGGTGGTTGGAACAGCAAGGCTCGACCCACGATCACACAGCCTAGATCTTCTCACTCAACCTCTAACCACTCTAACATTGGAGAGATGTTGTACTCGCACCGGTGGAGAATCCACTTTATCGTTGGGGGTAGACAAGTCCCTATACAAGGACCTGTTCCATTATTGGCCTCTTTACCCTAACCATAGGTTTTTAATGAAGCATCGCCATATTTGCCACAACAAGCCTAGGACTTGAACCACCTTCACTTACCGTCAACATTGTGCTACAATTGAGTAAGATCCATCAAAGAAAGTGATAGGGGTAGATAAATCATTTTGTAAGTTTGTCAAAAACTGAAAAAATACACTGATATCAATATTCTTTTCTTAGCAAAGCATAGCGTAACCTTTCCCTATGTGAATGCTCTCCCTCTCTTAATCCCAAGGGACCTCGAAAATGTTCGAGGAGAAAAATAAATTTGTACCAAATGTTTGCAAGCACAATTGCCAATTTAATTATACATATCCGACACAAATGCGCGATAACAAAAAAGGAAGATGCATATACATCCCCCCCCCCTCCTCGCTCTCTCGCATGTGTATTCATGCACCGAAGACAGAGTGGGACATACCTACCTTTGAGCATGGGTGAACAAGTGCCCATTGTGTACAAGTGTGAGCGAGACCCGCTAGCAAGGGTATAGAGAAAGGAAGAAAACGATGTGTCGAGAGAGAGAGAGAAATAGGGATATGGATAGAGAAAGAAATGAAGGGAAGGAGAGATGGTGAAATAAGGAAAGAGAGAGAGAGAGAGAGAGAGAGAGAGAGAGATAGAGAGAGTATGATAAATATAGAGGTAGATTGGAGAAAAAGAGATATAGAGAGGGAGAAATAGATTGGGGGAGGGATTCCGGCCCTCCTAACATGTAGCGCTCTTAGAATAATTTGGTGAGTGGGAGCGAATTTTAACGATCCCATCCGGTAAGAGAAAGAGTCGCAACCGGCAAGTGAGGAAATTTATGGATAGAACTAATGATGGGTAGCGTTCAAATTTACTTCGTGCGAGTGCTTCAAGGAGAGAGAGAGAGAGAGAGAGAGAGAGAGAGAGAGAGAGAGAGAGAGTCCTTTCCTTGACCTACTTTTATGAAATTTCTCAAGAGCAAAGGGTTTTAGGGTAAGAGGGGCCATGTTGCCGCCGAAGGCGACGCCGTTTTACTAGTGGTAGTAATGATTGAGCTAATGCATGTCTATTTAAAAAGGAAGCTCATTTGTAATGTAGGCTCATTCAAGTGAAGTGGTGTGTGTTGTGCGTGCGTGGAGTCGGAGTCCCAAGTCTAGAAAAATACATTTTTCCTCACCAAAGAAAATAACGGCAAACTTGTATTCTCTCAGATTTTAGGTCAAAATTTGAAGCTTTTGCCGGTAATTACATTAAAATTTGTGAAAGTTTTTCCGTTTTCTTCAAGGCAAACTCAGAATCTAACCAAGATTTTGGGATTTCCATGGGTTAAAATACATTGGATCTCGATTTTTTTCTAACAATGGTCATATGGTGCTCGAAGACAAGAAAACCATGTTCTGACTTGAGTACGTCCAATCAATCATTGATCACAATAGTAAATGATTAAATTTAGAAAGCCCATCTTACTCTCTTCTCCTCGTTACTAAATCCCATGCGGTCTTTAATGAAGACCCCGTCATGGGATCTACGACGTAGAATTAGACGTGCATGATATGAGGTAGGCTTGCCATTTGATTTTACTCAAGTGTGTCTGAGTTTACCTTTATTGTCTCAATTTACTTCTGTCCATGTCCAACTTTACCTATAATGCATTTATTTTCCATCATGATCACCATACATGCATGGGAGGGTTGAATAGGTCACAAGCCTCAGACTACATCCATCAGGATTGAAATCTTGTGAGGGTCATTGAATGCTACTTTTTTTTTTCGCGCTCCAAAGTCCTCAAGATTGAGCCCTAACTGGAAATCGAGCCATAGCCAGCCTTTGTTACTTAATGACTCCATCTGGCTGCCCCGGGTCACCCGCAAAGATGTTCAGGTGGATACTTCTAGAATTTCCCTCACCATTCACAACAAGGGAGTTTGCATTTGGGCTGATGTATGGTCACCGGGAGCCTTTGACTGGCTCTCCGACCTAGAAATCTCTCTCAAATTTCAATTGAGGCCCTGGGAACTTGCATACCTTCGCAGGCAACTAGCCCTTCTTCCTACTTCCTTTCATTGGCCTCTTAATTGCTCCTCTGTCCTCTCCCTCAAAGGTATTGTGTGGTCAGGTGGTTACCTTCTCTCCCATCCTCAGGTCGTACCTAAGCCCCTCTCTCCCCCCTTCCACATCATCCTGAATCAGCGATGGGGTCTCTCCCTCGATAGGAGGCAATGGAACTTTAAATTTAGGACCCTATGGTCAACTGCATCTTCCCCAAAGAAATCCGCCCTCCTTTGGCTGATCATCTACAAAGTTGTCTGGACTGGCCAGAAACTTAGGGATGCCGGCCTTGCTCTTGGAACTTGCCCCAGATGCAAGAATTGTCCTGAAGACCTTCCTCACCTCTTCATGAACTGCTCTTTCAACTTTCCCTTTTGGAAACTAGTTCTGAGTTCTCTTGGCCGCACTCTTTCATGGAAAAATGTTCTGTTAGGTGATAATGTAGGCATCCCATCCATTATCTAGAACCATATAAGGGGAGAATTCATGTGGGCTATCTGGAGGCAAAGGAATTGCTATATGTATGAGGAGGCTTACCAGGTCTCAAACCTGAGAATCTTCTTTGATGAAATTGTTTTGCAGATAGAAAAACTTTCCATTGCTGAGTGCAAAATCTACCGGAAGAAGCACAAGATGTTGGACACTTCGGGTGATTTTTTTCAGCGTGCTGGAGTTGATGAGGAGCTGTGCTACATGAGAGACATCATGGAGGAAGAGATTCAGGAAGATGTGAACTCTCAGCTGGAAAAGTGGCAATATGCCATAACCCTACTTGTAAAAATTAGATGTGAGCTTGATGCTCTCAAGATCTAACCCCTTGATGTTTAAGCTAGCTACCAACTCTGTCCCCAATCTGTATGCTCCCTCCTTGAGCATGTCGATGTATCTTTTTGTCTCTTTCTAATAAAAATCTCCGCCTTATATTGGTAAAAAGTCCTCAAGATTCATGTGTGCAATTGCGTATTGTCAATCCCATCGCTTCACTTCATTAATAGCTGTGTGGCTCTCTTCTCCTATGTGGCTTGTTTTAGAAAGTAAAAAACGATCATTAGTGTTTAGATTTTGGGTTGAAGCTCCATAGTTTTACTTTTCTTTCTAATTTTATTTTTTTGCAAAACTCACAATTGTGAGTGAATTATATTGAGCAGCCCAAAAAAAAAATACAAGGTCATGCTCTTGTTGATCCATGACTTCATCCAGAGACTATACTTACATCAGGGCAGCCACCCCCACCAACCCGCCGCCTCTTCCTCGATACACATGGTCCAAAAATTGTCCTTTTGAGATCTTTACACCATCCTAGGCATTCCATCTACTGACAACAATGCACAAGTAGTCCTAGACCAATCCTCCGAGTGTTGATTGCACCCGAGCGTCCATATTAGCACTTTGCTTTCTTGAGTAATTTCTGCGAAGCTTGCCACCTCAGAACCTCCTTCAAACACACGGCGGTTCCTTGTCTGCCATACATTATGTAAAAAGAAATATGTGACAATTTGAGTGCTGATGAGGAGGGCAGGACTTCTTGAATTCTTGCCTCCAAGGAATAGGTCTGTCTTGAAGAACCTAATTTTCCATGTTCTTTGGACCCACTTGCATATTTTCCCTGCGAGGCCTTTAATAGTTGGGCAATCCATGAATAGGTGGGCCAGATCTTCTCTAGCCATCCTGCATCCCAAGCATCGATCTGACCCAATCCCTCCGACTCCTGAATCTTCAACCCCGTCGGTAGAGCACCCCAAATTACCTTCCATAGAAAGACCTTCATGTGTTGCGAAACCTTTGGCTTCCATATGTACTCCAATACTTGCTCCCACCTTTCCTCCGGCCATTGCTTTTTCCATAGCTTGTTTAGGGGGCTAGACCAATTCTTCTTATGCATCATTGTCTGATAAATGCTTTTAGGATGGGGTTTCCCTAATAGACTGCTTCCGGGCCATCGCCAGGCATTCCAGTCAAACAATTTTACTTAAATTTTAAGCTTGTCTTAAAGAACAAGTGATAAAATCACAAGGCTTGCCTCCAAAGAGATATAGAAGAAAGAATAAAGTGACCGATTTTATAACTAAGGTACATGTCCCCTCATGGGGAGGCCGTAAGACGTAAGGTGAGATTGAAAAGACTAAGGTGAGATTGAAAAGACATTTCATGAGACAACTACTTGTACATGTGAATGGACTTGGAGAGCGAAATCCACAGCCGCAGTGAGATCATTGACGATGATGCCTACTATATTCCAAAGTAAGGTTAATTGGTTTCAACTTTCAAGGTACCCCGTCCTCTCGGCAAAGAGATGTGGCTAGATTTGCAAAAGTTACCTCCCTCCCATTCCATTTTATGTGTGTGTACAACCTGGTGGCAAGTGGACGATAGCTGTGATCGCCAAAGTAGACTTGAGTTTGGAAACTATTTTGCAAAAGACAATAGATGATGTGGTCAATAAAGTTTTCAGACCTAGGTTAGTAGCAAAAATTACATTTCATCTCATAACCAGCATCGTGTCTTGGACTTGATTGTCGACATCAAACATAGAGATTTTTTACCTTTGTCTAATGAGCTATCGAGGAATAGTACTGATTCGAGGTTCTCAATATCACGATTGACCCTTATACACTAGAATGGCATATAAGACAGGTAACTTCGCCCCTGCTCATATCACCTTGTGAAGGATAAACCACAATAAGTCTTAGCGGGAACGCTTGGAGCCCTAATGTTTTTGAACTTGGAAGGCCCATTGTTTCTTGTCCATTGAGAGCTTGCGCCTCCTATTGAACATGCCAAGTCAAGAGAAGATGCTTGGAGTGGGGGATTCGTCTGAGTCTGAATCCCGCTTCTGACCCCCCTTCTTACCTTAAGGCTTTGAGAGAGAGAGAGAGAGAGAGAGAGAGAGAGAGAGAGAGAGAGAGAGAGAGAGAGAGAGAGAGAGAGAGAGAGAGAGAGAGAGAGAGAGAGAGAGAGAGAGAGAGAGAGAGAGAGAGAGAGACCCCGAACAATCACAACAAATCACTAGGAAATAGACTGCATCGATCCTGCTTCTAAGATGCTAAATTTGTTACAGCTTTACATGAAAATGGTGGAAAGGTCTCCTAGCTCAAAGGGCCATGAAAATGGTGGAAAGGTCTCCTAGCTCAAAGGTCTCCTAGCTCAAAGGGCCATGAACAATAGTAAAATCCCACATACCCCTATTGTGAAGTCTAATGGTCTGCCTATACACCCACCTCGGGACCACCATATAGCTAGACCAACTCTGGTCAGATTTTGATTGTCTATGTGAGAAGACCAATTTAATCTCAATTTTGTTACTATATGTAAGTTCCATGGCTGCCGAACAGAGTTCAATTACTGAGAGCCATAAGAGGTGATCATACTGAAGAATATAGCCTAGCCTAGTGGGGAAGGGGAGCGGCAGCTGAGTACTACTACTCAATGTTGCAATTGACCCTTGCCCACCATCGTTTATAGGTGTTCTTGCCAAGGCCAGAGGAGGTTTTGCTTGTGCAACTCGATGCAAGTCAAGATTCTCAAGATCTGGAGTCCAATCCCCCCATGATCAATCCCCTTGCGGAAATCACCATTGCTCTACTTTGCTTGTCTCCCTTTCTCAAATGATAGATCTCTCAAACCTCCCTCCCTCCCCTAATACTAAGCTCGAAATCCAAGTATAACAAGACACTTGCATTTTCCCCAAATTTTGGGATATGCTATATTGATATAGGATACCAATTTTTCCAATTATGACTATGCTGAAGTAGAGGATGATGCAAGTTACTGTTTACTGATAGCACTTGAGTGAGCTTGAGCTACCCAATACTGAGAGAGGCAATGATCAAGAAGCAACAAGCTCAGAATCCATATGAGCAACAACACACAACAATGGAAGGGGAGAAGGGGGTGGGAGGAAGCCCGAGGAGTTGGGATGGGACACCTCCACCACTGTATTCCAATGACCAGATGTTCGAGGTGACATGGGCCTTGCTCCCGACCTTGCACAACCTCATGGGAAATTTACAGAGGGCTCACAAAGGGGTGCCAAGTCAGTGACCGATAAAGGGAGAACTGAGGCCTCAAAGGACATGGACCTTAGTGAGGTTCTGGGAGAGGAGCAAAGGAGGAAGACTGAGAGCGTTTTGTTGGTGACGAGGGAGTGCTTTAGGAGGTTGAGGTGGTGGGTTGGGGGCCACCAAGATGCCACTGGCATAGGGTGATGGAGAGGAAGAGCATAAGTGTGTGTGTGTGTGTAAGAATTCCCATTCTCTAGGACAATTTTAACTAAAAAATCACTTTCATTTATGTAGTAGATTGTCCTAGTATTCAACATTTTCAAGACAGTAGCATTCATTGCATGCCACTTTCAAGAACCCACTGCTCACTGCTATTAATGATTAAGACAACAGATCATTCTAAACCTTATAAATTCAAAATTCTGTGTACAATTGACATCTGTTCTACAAATATATGCAAGATAAATCTACGTGAACTGAAAGACAATTCATCACATTTTCTACAAATACCTGTTATGTATGATGTCATATGTGTCTGTTGTAAACAGAGATATTGTGAAGCCTTCACAAATGGCATATTTAACAGCAGAACAAACTTGTCCCTCTTAAGTAAACGCATCTTGGGCTTCGATATCAATAAAGTTCTCCTAAAATACAATATACATGTCTACTTCATAGCAGACATGGACTGATTTGTTAAAAAAATAATCACAAAAGCTTTCCTCGGTACAATGATAACCATGTCTTTTAACTTGATGCCAGACATGAGTTAATTTGTGATTAAACATTGAAGGTCAATAGAAGGTAGAAGCTTAACACTCTCTCAAGTGGCACAACAACAGATAACAAAAACTACAACTAATTTAGGCTAAGCATGTTAGAAAACCCTCAAAATCTACTCTGCCAATAATTGACCTTTTCTATAGGTTACTTAGGCACAAAGCAAATAAGTTCGTGCATCAAAGCACAGATGACCCCAGCCATGCTAAAGACGAGCTGCTTTTCAGATATTTGAATCATTTCAGCTTCACTCAAGTAAATAGGCTTTGAAAAGGAAACAACATTAGTCCAAGTAGAGTACGCCTCAATCATCACTTTCCTCCAACTCAGGAAAAAACTCCACTAGAAAAAATTTCAGGCACTTGACAAGGTTGCTCTGCTCCTCTGTATAGAGTGAAGCTCTGTGAAAACCAACGGCATCTTCTAAGATGGCACTGCAAGTACATAAAAGACGATCACCATCCAAAGAAACAGAAGGGCTTTATTAACTTTGAAAGGTAAATAACAACACATCCTCTTACAAATGAGAACTTACTGTAGGTCGTAGCATCAATTTGTTGAGGTAGCTCTTTGATATCCACCTCAAAGCGCTCTTGGACCTGCACCCATGCAAAAGAATGAGTTCTTATTCTGCTACAAAGAAGACTTATCTTTTAAAACTTACGCATGTGATACCTGATTTAATACAGCTGAGTCCTCTATAGATGCCACAAAGGTAATGGGCAAGCCCTTAGTGCTTTAAGAGGTCGAAGCACTCAAGACTGATCAGGAGTTCGACCCCAATTTCTCAAGTAGCTCACGTTCAAACAAGCTGCCCACCCTCAGCCCAACTCTCTGGTGGGGGCAAGATTGCAATCAGACAACGACAATAATGCACTACAGGCAGATACGCGTGCAAAGTCGAGCTAGAGCAGCAGATGGCAGCAGCCAACAACAGATGAGGGTGAAGAGAACTACATTAGCCATGCTGTAACAAGTCAAAAAGAAGAGATGCATATAGAGGATTATGGCTCCATCAGGCACGAGCTTATAGTCAGGCACATTGTGTACTAGAAGTGAGGCCCGCTATGGCAGCTCAAGGAGAAAGGCACAACGAGGATGAAGAACGGCAATAGGCATGGGAGATGTGGTGTCTGATAGTTTTCTGTAGAGGCCAGCTACTACCATTGCCAATTTGCTCCTGCTCGTTGCAATCAGGGGCTCTCCTCTCATGCCAATGGGCTTTGCCTCCTTAGCATGCTCGCCTTCTCTCTTTGCGAGCCTTAGAAAACCTGTAGCAGCAGCAGGCAGCTTGCCTATTTCCCCCCACCTTCCCTTGGTTTGCAAAGTCTGCACACACAAATTGCTCTTTCCAAACAATCTGTGTGTGAGAAAGAGAGAGTCGTGCATGCAAATCATCTGACTGAGCAGTCGATACACTACATAGCACGTTAACCTTAGGCTCCATAAAAAGACACACCTTGGCAGGCTCGTAGCTTGGAATGGCAGGGACTAAGTTCGTAATTAGAGAGAGAGAGAGAGAGAGAGAGAGAGAGAGAGAGAGGACAATTCATAATGGCCTCAAAAACCTCACCGCACTTCATGCCAACCATCCACCTCCCAAGACAAAGATAACCAAGGCAACGACGTCCCTAAAAACCCCAAGTCTCAAAGACACGAATCACGATGCTTACTTCTCAAGACCACCATTTCAATGTTTCATCATTTTTTGACATGGTTTTGCAACAATGAATGCCCACTATCTTATTTCAACCAATCAACATTTTTGGCATGTCAAAAAATGTTTGAAAATATAACTCAATCTTTTTTCTATTTTAGTCAGCAAAAAGAGAGGCATCGCTATAGCCTTTGCCCTTTGGGCACTCCAAAAATGACAAACACCCATTTGGAGACCCCACTTGGCTTTATTGATTTCCTGTTAGAGCGCCCCCCTCTCAAGGCAGATGTAGTGCTTAAGGTTGTTTGTATATTCTTTTCTTAATCATCATAATATCTCCACTTAAAATTGTGAGTATGACAATAAATATAAAAAATGACAAATGACAAAACACATTTTAGTGCAAAACAAAACGCCATATTTTGTTACAAAAAATCAGAAATTGTGTCATTGTCTTTTGTTTTTCCCTAAAGAAAGCCATAAAGAGGTAGTGGAGAAATGGTGCAATTTTTTAATCGTTGCTGCAGAGGTTGCCTATGGAGGATGCATTCTTAGGTACAAAAAGAAAGTATTCGAAAGATTATATTTTTAAAAAAAATTGTAAATCGATTTTTTCATCATTGTATTTTGTTAGCTTCATTCAAAGCTCTCTTGATTTTTTTAAAACTTTTCTCTTTGTTTATTTGTACTACTTAGAAAAGCCTTAGATAACAAAGCATTACAAGTGCATCCATACAAGTTTGATCATCCATACAAGTTTGATCCCATGATGTGAAATGTTGCAATACAATTATGGACAATACAATTTTATATAAAAAAATAAATTGTAGCGTTGATTAAGGCCTAGTCTCAATAAATCTTCCCTCCCCCTTACCCTAAGGAGGCCATCGTCACTCCTCACCTTGTTTCTTTCCATTGTAATGATGCATATAGCTCATGAGAGTGCCCTTGATTTTGATTTGCACGACGTTTGCAATGGACACTTGTCCCACAAATATAAAGTCTCTTTCTACAACCGTTCTCAAATGAAAGGACTAGATAACTAATCGAGCTTAAAGAAGGAAAGAAAATTACACGATACCTTCATTTCAACATCATAATTAAAAGGCTATTGTAGAGTTCTAGAGCATATCTTGCTACATAATGGGTCCAATCCATTTTATTAGCCGGAATCTCTCCAGATTCTTATGTGCATTCCATACCTACCTCTAATCTCTCCAGGGTGCTCGCACCCCATCCTTGCTTCAGTACTAGTGCTTCCCTTCCTCTGTCCTGCCATCTCTGCTTGCCTGCCTCCGTCAGGAAGCACTTCCCCTATAGGGTCCTTCGATGACCTCCTTGCTTGCGCCTTTGCTTCCTCTACTCCACCATCCCTACTTACTCGACAAACCAGAGATGGGCGCTCATGATGGGAGACCATTCTCTCAAGGAATTCCACTTGAAGCTCTGACAAGGGCCTCTCCCACCTGTTGCGGAACGCGTAGCGCACCATGGCGATTGCAGCAAGAGAGAAAGACTGCTACCTGCGAACTCTCATAGCATTCCGCCCCGAACTGCAGCAAGAGATGCTCCCACCCACCATCCCATACCCGCCACCTACAAACCTTTCGCACAGAGAGAGAGAGAGAGAGAGAGAGAGACTGTTGCAAACCATCCCGAGCGTGCGTGTGCAAGTCGACTTGCTTGCATCGCTTGCCCTCATCGAGCCATCGCACCTCCATCCCTCTCTTAGTCTCTCTCTTGCAAGCCAATTAGGGACAACACATAACACACCCACACATCCACCATTGTTCTCCTGCCCTTTCACAGCGGAATGCTTCACAGATGCTCTTGGAGACCTAGTCTGTACCTACACACAAATCACAGATAGACAAAGAGAGACTATTTCACAAAGCTCACGTTGCAGTTCTGCACCTGCATACAAATCGGACATAGAGAGAGTCCTTCACAACTTGACGTGTGCCCCACACCGTCGCGACCTCAAATCACTGCGCTCCTCAGCTCACAGAACTCATTGCCTTTCTCAACCTCGGATTGCAATGCATGACAGACACTTATACAAAGATTTAAATAATTTACCAACCGCCCTCGCTCATGCAAGTGATCTTCACCTTTTTCACCTTTCTCTCATGGCCTTGCAGAATCTTGACTGAGCTAGAGAGAGAGAGAGAGAGAGAGAGAGAGAGAGAAAGAGAGAGAAAACCACGCAAGCTGCACTAGTTGTTGCAGACATGCAACAAAAAAAAACTCTCTCGAGTCTCAGTCTTCGACTCATGAGGCATCTCTCTCTCAATTTTTCTCTCCCTGCACGTATCCTCTTTCCCCTTTTGTTTTACCCAGAAGCCTTTTTTTCTCTTCTTGTCCTCTTCGGAAATACTTGCTAACGGAACATGGGTAAAAACCTACTTGATCGTTGTTTTCAAACATTGAACATAGCATCTATATCTATATTTTATATAAATGGAGGTTAAAATTTTCAAGAAAGAAGAGACTCTCTACTTGTCACACTCCACTTCCTTAAGAAACATGTAATTTGCTAATATAATCTAGTCACCGTTGTGAGTTTTGAAAAAAAAAACGTTTAATTTGAAATGCAAAAGTGAAGGGTGAGTACTGCATGGTAGAAAATGAAAATGAAAGACGTCGAGGTCCGAGGTCGGGGGGCAGAGAATCTAGTCCGTCCATCCACTAGCGTTTCCTCAATAGAATCGCCTGTTGTAGTCGCTCGATTTTTGCTAGGTCAGCACGCAGGACGTTCTTGCCATGCATTCAATCAACTTCTACCAGCTCAGCGCACGAAAACCTGTTGGCTGCTTGCCATGTCAACGCACGGAATGTTTTCCGATCATTGTCAATTAATGTAAGTCCCGTCAACACTCATAATGAGTCCGTCGACCTCTCGCAATCATTGCCAATCATTGCAAGCCCTGTCAACATCCGTAATAAACCTCTCGAGCAATGGAAATATGCCAGGTCAGCAAGCGAAGTTCGTATTGGAATGCGAATGGGCTATGCGTGGCATGTGTGCTCTGACACTGTTACGCATGCAACCGACTGAGCTCTCACTGTGCATATTATACGTATGAGATCGAATCTATGTCTGTTCTGTTGGCCCCCCTCCCTTGGACCCTTGACGCCCGGGAATGGTCCCTCCCATTCCCCACAATCCTCCTCCCCCATGGCTCCCGGCATCCGCCGGTCACCAAGTGGTCGAAGGATTATGGGGAATGGTCCCTGAGGGACCATTCCCTACCCATAAGAGTTCTCCTCTCTCTTTTGGGAAAGGATTCTTTATAATATTTATAGTCTTTGGAAAAGCCCTGCCTTAAATTACTTTTGTTTTGAAAGTTTTTTGAAGGGTGGCTCTTCTTTGAATTTAGAAATCCATAAAGAACTCTATTTCACGTGTTGCCAAACAAACCTCTCTTAGCATGCTTGCACATACCTTTCATGTTGTAAATGATGTTTGACCTTGGTGCTCGAAGCTCAGCAATTGCATGCATATGTTTGTGTGTGTGAGAGAGAGGGAGAGAGAGAGAGAGATGTTGCTTGTATGTGTGTGTGTATGTAAGAGAGAGAGAGAGAGAGAGAGAGAGTGTGACTAGACGTACCATTTGTTGAGGTGTTGGAGCGTTGCCATTGGAGGCCTTTCACATTTGCATTGCATTAATGAAGTCTAACCAGCTCAATGATTTAGTGATGAGAGTTCAACGATTTCTTCTGGATGTCCTACATGCATTGTGTGTGTATATGTATGTACGCACACTCATGTGCACTTTGTGTGAGTTTGTCACCGCCATAGTGTTTAGGGATGCACAAAAGAATTTTGGTTTTCTTCAAGGTAACCTTGAAATCTAGCCAATATTTGGAATTTTATCTGGTTAAAAAAGATGTCATACTCCGTATTTTGGAACACTAAAAAAATGAAGATCACAATAAAAAATCTTTTGAAAATTAGGTCAAAGCTTGAAGAATTGCTTGAATTTACACCGAAACTTGCAAAACATTTTCAGTTTTCTTCAAGCCACTCTTGGAATCTAGCTTGAACTTTGTATTTTTATCCATTTAAAAATACACTAAACCCGAAATTTCTGGAGCATTGGTCTCAAATAGCCCCAAAATGGAAGTGACAGACGTAGAAGAGTTGAAGCTCACTCCATCCATAATCACTCTCGCCACCCCAAGCACATGCTATAATAAGAGAAGAGGGGTGTCCCTTTTATATTTATAACACCTTCACATGGGACACCAACGAGAGAGAGAGAGAGAGAGAGAGAGAGAGAGAGAGAGAGAGAGAGAGTCCCCAACAATCTCTATGCCCTCCAAATGCAATTACACAAGAAAAAAAGGGAGTTAGTTCTATGTCAAGAATTGCTTTACATAGGTATGACATATTTTCTTATCGAAGTAATCTAGTAAGGAGCCAAAACTTTTCACAAACCTATTAATTAATTAGTTTTTTTTTTTTTTTGGGGGGGGGGGGGGGGGGGGAGGGAGAAAGGAAAAGGGAAGGGTGGGGAAAAGAAAGGTAAAGGAGAAAGGGTACGGGGCTAGGGTAGGGGGGGGGGGGGATTTTTTTTTTTTTAATGCTTAAGGGGAAACCATAGGGCAGCACAGGCGTATACCCTAGTGGTTAAGCTTGAGTCTTTGTTCTCCTACGTGTTGAGGTCAAATCATGTCCATTAACAATGGTTTTAAATCGTGGGTTGATTGGAGATGCTGAAGCATCTTGAGGAGATTATGTGTAATATGTCCGTTCAATTTTGGAAGGATTTGTTTAGGTAGAATCTCGTCATATGCTTTGAGGGGGAAAGGGAGAAAGAAGACTTAAAAGGTAAAGTAGAGATTAATTTTGAAGGGGAGGGAAACTATTTGTTAACACGTCTCTCTCTCTCTCTCTCTCTCTCTCTCTCTCTCTCTCTCTCTCTCTCTCTCTCCAATGCGGCCCGTGCATTACTCCTCTCTTGCCGTCGCAAGCGAGTGCAGACAGCTAAAAGCGTAGCTGGTTAGGACTTTCTTGATGATCTCTCTCTCTCTCACCTAAACTCCCGAGCGCATGATGGTTTAGTCGACGAGGTGTGCCAAGAGGGTGCAAGAGAGGGAGAGACCTGAGGAACATCTCACAGGTGCAGAGCATGAGAGTAGAGGGGATTTCGGAAGGCGCCACTCGGAGCTCGGATTATAGGGCATGGGTAGAGAAATACGGAGTAGACGTCGTAGGCATGGAAGCACGCAGGGCGCGCACATGTGTGTGTGTGTTTCTGCTTGCAAGGAATGAAGGAGACGGAGATGGGCATTGGTCTCTCTCTCTCTCTCTCTCTCTCTCTCTCTCTCTCTCTCTCTCTCTCTCTCTCTCTCTCTCTCTCTCTCTCTCTCTCTCTATACTAGGTAGTACTACCGCGCGCGCGCGCGTGTGTGTGTTTCCCCTTGCAGAAAACAGACGAGACGGAAATGGGCCACGGGGTGCAGGGGTCAAAGGTCACAGGAGCTGGGAGAATGGATGAGGTGTCGGGAGGGCGAAACTTTTTTTTTTGGTTCTCAAATCGCAGCGATGCGTCTGCACCAAGAGCCGAGAAGGAGAGAGAGACTTTTGCAGTTTGTGGAGCCGGGGCAGCCATGGTGCGAGGCACGTAGTGCAGTGGCTGAGTCATTGAAAAACGTAGGAGTAGATGGTACGACACGGAAAATCACAGAGGCCATGGAGGGAAGACTATGGGTGTGCGACCTAAGAGTTACAAGGGTGACGAAGCAGATGGCAACCGTGAAGCTCAATGAGGTTGATGAGCAGCGTGAAAACAGGTTCGAAGCCATGACCATCCTGCTCGAAAAAGAGAACACATGGGAATCTTAAAAGATTCCTATTAAAAAAACGCCAATAGACCCAGTATGTTAGACGTAGAACACAAAAGTTTTCCAATCTTCTTCAAGACAACCTTGACATCTAGCTGCAATTTTAGCTAGTTAAAAATACACTAACGTTGTATTTTGGCGGGCCGGTCAATTTTCAAAATGTGTATCGTGTCACGTAAGCTAATTCGAGAGGATTATTAATAGCTCATAGCGTACTTTTATGTATACATTAGAGGGAGGTGGGATTTGTTTTTTGAAAAACTCAGAATATGAGTAAATTATATTATAAGAGCAAAAAAAATGACTACAGACAGACCATGCATAGACCGCGCCATGGCCCACCACTCAAATAGCAAAAACACCATCATAGAAGGTTTTATCGAGAGACACCCCCCCCCCCCCCCCCCCCCCCCCCCCCCCCCCCCCCCCTCTCGGGAAATTTACAAACAAAAAACCATGGCTTTTATAAGGAGCCACAACCTTGTATATCTCACCACTTTACAACACCAAAAAATAAAATCCATTCAACTTGCAAGGGGGCTACCACCATACCGGGTGGTCTTTCACCCCAGCCCGGCATGTCCCCCGTGCAGTAGTCCCATCAAAGATGCAATAACTGCCAGCAACAACAGCATCCACCAAGGACCAGGAGAACATTACAAGCCAAACTTGATCTAAAACCCTCCCAACCAGTCCAGACTGAGCATCACTAATCGATCCTAAGCTGAGAGATGACAATTCCAACATGAGCCTTTTGCTACCACCAAAAGGACACATGCTCCTGACCTTGCATAACTCCCTTCCAGCCAAACCAACCCAAGCCACACCAAGCTGGCAGAACAATTAGACCAACAAAAACCTTGAGAGTACTAACCCCCACTACATCCCCATAACAACAACCTACATCCACTGTACAACAACCAAGCATCCACGACCTTTGTCTACCAAACTATGACAAAATCTGAGCCCATTGACGGCAAGAGTAAGATTTCGCATAGGAAAGTAGGCAATCGCCATGCCCTTCTCCAAAAAAGGTGCCAAATGCTGCATTTTCACCCACCATTCGGATGTGCAAGGGCAATCGGGTGTCCCCTCCTAGGGCACTCCTGACCCGCAGACACATCCACACCCCTTGCCAATAGAAGCGGTCACCGCAACCACGTTCACTCAAAGCTTGCACCAAACTCCTAATCCACAAACACTCCTTCAATAGGTTCCCCAACCCACGAGGTAGTGTTGTGGCTACCAGATGAACAACGCAGACTTGGGACTGGAAACCCTACTTGAAGGCATTGCAAGCAAGCTACACATCTGGGGAGGTAGGATACTTTAAACAAGCCCACAATGTAGATATAGCATGTATATTAATGTATTATTAATAATCTCTTAAGTGCACATGGTATAGAGGATATAGAGGGCTTTTGATGATTGACTTCTCCAAGCTTTTTTTTTTTTTCAAACATAGGTCTTCAATAGTCCCAAAATAGAAAAGCATGACAAACATTGAAAGGTTGGATTCTTTGTACATTCATGGTCACTCTCTTGCCACCTCAAGTACATGATATGCACAAAGAGGGTCACTTGTGCATGGGGCATAGCATGAGCATGTGCGTGTACACACACACACACACATTTCTTGGTAACTTGGCAGCCATTAAAAAGCAACCACATACCATTTTATGAAAAAAAGGAGTTAAGAATTCTACAATGAGAAATGCTTTTTGGCATGCTAAAGGCCTTAATATTTATATGGGTGAAGGTCGTTCAAATTTGTTTGCTTGACATGTGTCCGTTTAAAAATTGAAGAGATTTTCAAATGCTATTTCCCAAAGTGCCTTTTTTTTTTCATGTTGAAAAAAGACTTCAAAGAACAAAAGATTAAAGAATAGGAGTTTGATCCATTGTTTTTTTCACAACAAAGGATAAAAGAGTATTCATAGGAGTTTGATCCATAATGTGAAAGAATTGATTCACGTCCCCATCCCGTGATGACAGCCCCCGATCTTTTGCATCTCGCTAAGATCATCAGATCCACCATACCTGGCATCTCCCATGAGACGCCCACTCTCTCGACCATTGACGAGCCTGCCCGAAGTCCTTCCCGGCTCATGCAATACTGTTAGCACAGTAAGCGTGGCTAGGGTTCATCACGATATGCTACTAAGTGAAAAGACGGGCTGGAACTTGCTGCGCTTGCTTCTCCCATTGAGGTTCCCATCTGCTGCACGCTAGCCTTTTTCTTAATAATCGCGATTGTGCCAAGATAATAATCGTTTAGAGAATGGCTACCTTTGGCTGAAAATAATCGCTTGTCTACTTGAGAAAATAATTGCCCTTTTGCCTTGTGGCTTCCCCTTTTACATTGCAGCCCCTCCATACCAATAAAGCCTTTTGATTGCGTGTGGTCCAAGTGTTGAATTGAGCCATTGCTAGATCTCCCTCTCAATATTTTGTCCACTTGGCACCAAGTTGGCCTCTGCTACTTGGTAATGGAAATCGACACTATGGTCGTAGATGAAGACATTGTTAAATTCTCACACATGCTAACGACAAAAAAGATAGCCGACAGGGAGGTAGTCGTACCAATGGAAGTAGGAGATGGCTCGGTCTTGAGACCGTTGTATGATGCGGAAATGTCGCGTCCCAATACTCCAAGAGCTCCAACTACGAAAAATGAAAAAACTGTTTCGTCTGAAAAAGTTTTCTCTAAAGAAACGAGAGAAAAAATGGGATCAGATCAAGGATGTAAATTCAAGGTAAAAACCCTCAAATCCAGGGTTCCTCAGGGCCCCATCTGTACAAATTGAAGTAAGGCAACAAGTGTATCAGCAGCTCGCAGGCCTGGCATTTTGTTTGCTAGCATACTCAAGGGGCCCTACTCTAAGGACGATGGAAAAGGTACATCATAAGCAAATAGTGAGAAATTGCAGAAAGAAAGAGCTAGACCCGAGCAAGA
The DNA here is from genome assembly GCF_014529385.1 of Adiantum capillus-veneris. Lineage (NCBI taxonomy): Eukaryota > Viridiplantae > Streptophyta > Polypodiopsida > Polypodiales > Pteridaceae > Adiantum > Adiantum capillus-veneris. The sequence continues at coordinate 89,147,006 of NC_140954.1, forward strand.
GCTCAAGGAAGTCAACAAAATGATTGAGTCCAGCCCTAACAACAATAAAAGAACTTGCTTCCAAGCAGTTGACAGCGGGCTGGTAGAAGATGGGTTGGCAAATCGGGCCTTTGTTGCTCTAAAAAGTCTTTGCCACAACAGGTGGAGGTTGTCGAGGCTATTACTGTGGCGATTCCACCATCACTTATCAAAAAACGATTAGCTAGACAAGGTAAGCTAACGCTTGTATTTGGGTTTAGCGGAAGAATCCCGAACAGGTTGGAGATGATTCAATGGCTTCAGGGCCCGCAAGTTCTTGGTCATGAAGGAGCAATTGAAAATACTTTCTACCTAGCTAAAGGTTTTTGCTCAGTGAGATTCAAAGAGGCCTTCGATGTGGTAACGATCCGTGACAAATGCCCCCTTGTATTTAATAGGACTACGGTTTGTGTGGTGCCTTCGGAACCAGTTTTTGACTCAACTGAATCTCTTCAAGGGTTCAATCATGTGTGGGTTGAGTTTGTGGGTCTGTCAAACTGGCTTTGGGACAATCTTGGGATGCTTGCCAGTCAGCTGGGCACCCCCCTATTTATTCCTAGCAAGAGAGGGTTTGACAGAACATCAAATAGAGTTTGTATAGGCTGGGATGTTTCTAAAACGCCACCTAAGAGCATGGTAATCAATGTAGGAGCTGGGCTTGTTACTATTGCGCTAAAATTTGGGACATACTTTGGAGCATGTTTTAAATGCAACAAATTTGGACACTTTACCAAGGATTGCCCCAAGAAGGCTAATGATACTGTAGCTCCAGCATCACAGGTCCCCAGTGAAAAGGAAACCCCGATTGAAGGGTTGGAGAATCAAGGAGGCATTAACAACGAGGCAAGTGTAGGGAAGGATAAAGAAGCTATGGTATGCGATAAAATGGATATAAAGATGCAGGAAAGATTGTGGAGAAATCGATTCCCATGCAACGAACCTCAGAAGGCTCATGCAAGGATAATGTAATCATTACTCCCGTTGCTCCCCTGAAATTTATGACGGTCACAACGGCGACAGCTGTTCAAGTCCCTGGTCTGAAAAGAGCCAAAAGGGTGAAGGCAGTGGTAAGAGACTCCAAAGTTCTCGAAGTCATGAGAACACTAGAGGGGAAAGGATCTGCTCCATTCCCCACCCCCTTGCAAGGAGGGGGGTGCACTATCCCACTTCACGATCCATTTGCAGTATTGCAAGAAAAGAAATCCCCTCACCTGAAACCCCCGGACTCTCCCGAGACCAAGGAGAGGGAGTATGTGCACGATTCGGATGCTGAAGAATTCGTTCCTCTATCCCAATGACCCCTCTTTAATGATGGAGTCTCTCACTATACAACCTTGGAACATAAAGGGAGTGAAGACCCAAAAGAAGAGTACCCTTTTCTGGGAGAAGATAAAAAAGGAAAAGGCACTCAACTGTTGGGCCATCGAGGAACATCACTTGGATGCTCATAGCAAGAGAAAGTAGGCTCTAGGAAAGAAACTTGTTTTCTATGGAGAAGGAAGTAACAGTTTCAGTGGTGTCCTCAGTATTGTGGACAATTGAAGCCAAAGCTTACATGGCTAGCGAGCAATTGGAAGATATCAGAAAGGCAAGGATTCTCTCTTAGGGAAACTTCCTTACAACCAAAAGACTCTAATCATGCTCATTTTTTAAGGTCTTTGGAATCCCCTACTTTTCGCCATAGGTTCACATCCTTTAACCACGATGATCGAATCTAGTGCTGAGCGTGGGGAGTTGCAAGGCCTCGCTCTTCCTGGAAACAACCAACTACTTGCAAAAATGTGTGTAGACGATTCTCTCCTCTTCTTGAGGGTGCTTCCCTAGGTCATAAGGAAAGCTCTGGAGATTGTACAAATGTTCTCTATAGCTTCGGGGTCCCAGTGAAATATAGAAAAGTCAAGGATGATCTCCGTGTCAAAAAATGACTCATTTGACCCTTCCGATTGGTCGGGGTAGATCGTTACAAAAGGGAATATTTTCAGACATCTGGGGGCCCCCTTGGGGGTGGATGTAACCCACAAACAAAGATGTCAATGGGTCCTGGAAAAAATCAGAACAAAAATGAGTAGATGGGAGTATGTTCTTCTCCCATTCCCAAGCCAGATAAAAGTGATTAATGCCTTTATACTCCTGTATATTGCCTTCACTAGCCCACTTTTCAAGATGGCTAAATGTCACTGGAAAGAGTTCTTAAAATCGGGAAAAAGGTTTGTATGGAAAAATAACACAAAGTCCTCCAATCCATGGCAATGGGCCTGTTGGGAGTCAGTCGCTCGGCTAGTGAATCAAGGAGGCCTCGGAATTCTCAACCCTGTGGCCCATGCAGAAGCTTGTTGTGCCAAATTTGTAGTCTCCTTGGCTAAACAAGACCAAGCTTGGGCTATCATGATTAGAGGTATGCTAGAAGCAGCTAAACTTGGTTCGAAAGGAGGATAGTGGAGAGGGGTAGAGTTTCATGAAAAACTTTTAGCCCCGATGTGGGCTACACTAAGTCTGGGGGGCGGCTAAGGGGAATTGGTAAGGAAATGCAATAGAGAAGCGGGAGTCCTAAAATGGGGGGAAGAAGCTAGATACTTCAAGAAATCCATTCTGCATTGGTCCCCCTAGATTTCTGAAGTTGTAGATCTGTTGCAAAATCCCTATTGGATAGAAGAAGCTAGGAAACTGAATAATAAGGGTCTGAACCGACTAGGGCACTTCTGGGACAGTAATAGCAAGATCTGGAAAACCATTGAACTTCTGGTAACCCAATTCCAGCTTAATAGCTTGGAGGTTTTGCTAGTCAACAAAGTGATGAAAGAGCTTGACAGTGCAGTGATGCCAATCTGTGACTCGGAGTTTGACTGGAATTCCTGGAAATGGCCCGGAAGCAGCCTCTTATGGAAACCCTATTCTAAAGACATTTACCATACAATGATACTAAAGAAGAATTGGTTTAGCCCCCTTAACAAGATATGGAAAAAACAATGGTTGGAGGAAAGGTGGGAGCAATTAATGGAGAACATCGGGCGCCAAAGGTTCCGCATCACATGAAGGTATTTCTATGGAAAGTAATTAGGGGTGCTCTTCCGACGGGGGGAAGATTCAAGAGAGAGGTATAGGGACAGATCGATGCCTGGGATGCAGGATGGCTAGTGAAGATCCGACCCACCTTTTTATGAAATGCCTAGCTATCAGAGGCCTTAAAGGAAAAAATTGCAAGTGGGTCCAAAGAACATGGAAAATTGATTTTGTCAAGACTGATTTACTCTTTCGAGGTAAGAACTTGGGTAGCCCTTCCATCCTCATCTACACTCAAATTATCAGGTTTTTCTTTTTACATAATGTATAGCAAACAAGGAACCGCCGTGTGTTCGAAGAAGTTCCTGAGGTGACAGCTTTGTAGAAATTATGCAAGAAAGTAGAGTGCTAATATGGACGCTCGGACGCAAGAAAAACTCGGATGATTGGTCTAGGGTTACCTATGCTTTGTTGTCAGTGGAATGCTTAGGTAAGGTAAAAATCATGAAACCAGAAGATTAGTGAAGAACATGTTAATGAACCTTGTGTATCAAGGGCATGGGGGCAGGTCGTTAGGGGTGGCTCCCCAGATAGCTGATGTAAGTTTGGTCTTTGGATGGTGTCATGGCTCGGCACAAGCATGACAAGTTCTTGTAATTTGTTGAGATGATCAATATAATTCACTCACAATTGTGAATTTTGGAGAAAAAAAAAATAATTGATTCAATTTTTTGCCTTTCTAAAAGAAACCCTTAGTGTTGGCCTGGGTTAGGGGGACTTTCATAGTTTTCAGTGCATGATGGAGACTTACCTTTCATTTCACATCCTGTCTTTACTTTTCGTGCATTCTATTGTTTTAGAATGCTAAAGTGAAGTTTCACTTACATAATTTTGATAAATTTTACGCACACACACACACAACATATATGTTTTTTTTTGCATGCTATTGTTTTAGAATGCTAAAGTGAAGCTTCACCTTGCATAATTCTAATAAATTCTACACACACATATATTAATTAGTTCTTTTTCTTTCACCTTACATTTCACAACTTCACATGGCTTTACATTTTTTGCATTTTATAGCTTGATTCCAATTAGTGTTAACATTCAAGAAAGTCTCTTTTATTAAGCGGTTGCTGATCAAGTTTTCCTCCTTACAAAAAAAAACCGGGAATACTAGCAAAATTTTTGAGATTTGCAAAATGTTTGGACGACTTTCTCACATATTTCATCCATTTTTCATTTACCATGGTTTAGCTAGCTAGTCTCGATTTTCAAACGGCTCAAGACTAAGTTGATGCAATCCTTTCCCAAACACTCATACCAGTTTTAACAATCTTATCACTTTCTTGTTGTTTTTGAAATCCGTCCTGAATCTTTCACTTGTTTATACATATACTCTCAATTGTAAAGAGTCCTTTTATTTAAAGACTTCACAAAGATTCATTTTCTTAAATTACTAAATTCATTTATTATTCTCTAGCTTATTAAATCTATCTTTTTTAATGAGAGAATTAATATTTTCTTCTATTTGAGTTTCTAATGTGTTTTTTTATTTTATTGTTTTCATTTTAATTTATTTTCAAATAATAATATGTAATGTGCATCTTTCACCTTATTATTTAAGGGGAGCCTTTTCTATTATATAAACTATTTGAGATTATGTATGGGTTCATGAGAGCCGATGAAAGACATTCAAAAAGGAATATGCCTTTACCATTGAGGCTGTCCATTGGCACAGAAGGAAATTACATTTCTTTGGATCCCCAAAAAAATTAGCAACCCCCTCCCCCCTGGAAGAGCACTTCTCATTAGGCAAAATTTGGACTCACAAAGGGGCCATTTAAGGAGTTTGACTTTACCTCTCTCTACCAAAACGGCCGCATGGATAATTTTTTGCAAATAAACTCCAAAGTTGGCGGAGGTTTGACAGTTAGAATGTCCTCTTGAAGCTCTATCTACTGATATATAGCACGCGATGAGATTCCTCATATTTTAGAATATTATTTTTTTGATTCACCTATGATGTGACAACTCTGTCGGAATCTAAGTGAATCAAAAGAAGAATCTTCTAAAATATGAGGAATCTCATGGCGTGATATATATCAGTAGATAGATCTTGAAGATGACATTCTAACTGTCAAACCTCCGCCAACTTTGGAGTTTATTTGCAAAAATTTATCCATGCGCCCGTTTTGGTAGAGAGAGGTAAAATCAAACTCCTTAAAGGGCCCTTTTGTGAGTCCAAAGTTTTCCTAATGACTATCCACTTTTCAGCACGCAACATGGATGGGTATGATTGGATTGAATCCATCAGCTACATACTCAACAACACTACCACTACACTACAACTCATTGGACGTCAAAATCATACATAATAAATTTTATAGAGCTACCTCCATTCCTTGTGAAAGAACAGAGAGGTGGCAAAATTTATACGTAACCAATATATTTTATTGCGGCAACTAACTATTGTGATAAATGGGTGGAGGCACATACAATGGGTGATAAATGGGTGGAGGCACACGTAATGAAGGATAATAAGGCAGAGAGTGTGGCAAAGTTTATGTATAAGAATATAATGACCATGTTTGGGTGTCCAGTGGAATTGGTCTCTGATCAGGGAGTTCACTTCATAAATAAAGTAATCAAGAGGCTGACTGAATATCATTTGATTATTCACAAGAAGTCCACAATATATTATCCACAGGCAAATGGTCAAGCAGAATCCACAAACAAAATTTTTGGTCAAGATCTTAAGAAGGGGTTTTAGAAAACATGACAAATTGGGATACAAAGTTGGATTCTGCATTGTGGGCCTTTAGGACAGCTTTCAAGGTCAGTACATGCATGAATCCATTTAAAATGGTGTATGGGCTAGAAGCTATTGTACCAATGCAATTTGTGGTGCCTAGTCTGAGAGTTGCAGTGAAATATAGATTGTCAGGAGATACTGCAACAGTTCTTAGACAAGAACAAATTTTGAAATTAGAAGGAAACAAAATTCAAGACTCTTACATCACTGAGGCAATTTAGAGAAGAAGACAAGCTTGGTTGGACAAAAATTTGAAGTACAAATCATTTGCAGAGGGTGACTAGGCACTAGTGTACAATAGAAAATTGGGAAAAAGACCAAGAAAATTGAAGCTTAGATACTTGGGACCTATTCAGGTGGCTGAAGACGTGGGCCTTCAACTTATTTGTTAGCAGATGAGCAAGGAAGGATTTTTCCAAAGGTAGTAAATGGATTTCATTTGAAACCTTCTAGAAGTAAGTGGAGGTGATCATTTTAAGAGCAATGGGACAAAGTCCTTAAATCATGGAGAATTTGTTGGAGAAATTTGAGCGATTAGTGGGGAGATGCCACATCCCATCCATTTAAATTGGGAAATCATAAGGGTTTAAATGTATGCTTCCTCCCTCGACTCTCATTGCCGTTGCACGTGCGTTTGTATTGCCCAAATCTATCCACACGTTTTCTTCTTACAGCCATGTCTAAACAACCACTAGCCAGCAGAGTTGACCATACCCTCTCCTAAGCAGGAGCAACCCGAAGTCATGAAGATCAGGAGGCCTTTAAGGCGCTCTAAACCAACTACTCATGCAATGCCATCATCACCAGAAGTTTTGATTGATGAGGATATGTCCACACCATTGGAAGAAACTCTTTTGGCTATGGATATGGGGCCAGTCGAGTACAACTTTTTGGAGATGAGGAACAACATTGACTTCAATGTTCATGTACACAAGGAGTGGCTTTAAAAAATTGGCCTTTTGATATATGCCATGCTTCCATGGAATCATTGGAAGAATAATTCAAGCTTGATTAACATTTTAATCCATGTGCAGGATATCAAGGGGAACATATTTGGAAGCTACTGGTTCAGCCCTAAGTTGCTGGGAACTGTATTTAATTTGCATGACATTCAGGTTACTAAGGCTTCTGATGATCTAATGGAAACAAAGTTTGGTTCTGCACAACGTAATAGAGGTTATTACCCTATTGCTAAGATACAGAACCCCTTCAAATTTCAGCAAATCAGGTGGTACTTGGAGAGGGTATGTGTGCTAGTGACGCTCGAGTACATCTCAAAGGAGAATTCGCAATACTAAATGCTATTGAGTCGGGGAAGCCTATTGGATGGGTAAATTTATTGTTCAACAGGTTAAACACTAAGATTCACCAAAAAAGAAAGAGAAGGGACAGGACTACAAAGATTGGAGCCTTTTTTATAGCCTTATAAATTGATGCCATGAGAATGACCTCTTTGGGGAGAGGTACTCCAGGGAGGATGGAATTGCCATCATTGACAGGAAAACTGAGTCAATCAAGGGAACACCAGTGGGAAAAGTGGAGAAGCAACTCAAGAAAAAGAAGCTGCGGGACCCAAATCAGAGCCAAGACACATCTTCAGTCAGTCTGTAGGACCGAGGTGAAATCTGGAAAAGTTTAGGGGAGGATCTTGATATTAACATGGATACACTTTTGGCAACTGCTAAAGCAACCCCAAAGCAAGAAACACTCCATAGGTTCTCCACTAAACCCTCTTTAAAGTTAAAAGGAAGAAAGTTTGATATTCAAGACAGTAATGACAGAGGAGAGTAATTGTTGAGAATTTGATAATCAAATTGGCATTGTTGATGCTTATAAAGCCTTGGAGGTGGTCATCAAGTTTGCGGGACAGTGACATATTAATTACAGTGTTCTTTAAAGGGAAAATTTCTAGTTATAGGGTCAGGTTTTTGAATTGCAGAAGATATCAAAGAGGTCAGAGGAGGATACAAAACTAGTTGAGGATCTAGAGGAGTGCATTCAAGGTTTAAAATCAGATTTGGGGAAGGCAAAGGAGAGTGCTATCTTCTAAACATCTCACTTGGATAGAAGACACAATATTGCAAAAGAGCTTAAAGGCTGGAAGGAAAAGTGGGATGCCAGTATGTCTGATCAAATGGAGTTACTGCCGTATAACTACTCCAAGATTCATTAAGAAAACAGTATTCATCTAAGAAAAATTTCAAGAATGTAAGAAACTGGAAGTCAAATCGAGATATATGTCAGAGGATGACCTTGATTTGGATGGTTGGTATGTGTCAAGCCAAGATGTGGATGTTTTAAAGTCTCAAATCAGAAAACAGGATGAAACGTATGGTTGGAATTAAGGAAGAAGATGTTTTCATTGGCAAGCATTCCTTATCAAGCATTTTCCAAGGAGGACCAAATTAAGTGCTGAACATATACTATTGCAAAGAAACTTTGAGGAATTAGAGAAGGAGGTGGATGAGTTAAAGAAGAAAATGTCTGTGATAAATTTACCGGTTGGAATTCAAAAAGAGGAATCTGCTGAAAGAGTTGATCAGGGGGTTGACACACAGGAAGACTTGTTTACATTGGGCAAGGCAGTAGAAACAGAGGAAAGCATGGAGAAAGAAGACAAAGTGCAGGAAATTGGAGATGATGGTATAGGTTTGCATGATAAGGATACCGAATTCAGTGGCATTATTACAGAAGTGGTTGAAGGTAATTGGAGTCACAATAACAGGACAATCTACTAATGATACTGAAAAAGGGGAGCAAAATCAGGAAATGGAAACACACACAGTACTGGGCAAGGATGAAGATGGGGAGGAAAATATATTTGAACTAGTGAATACTTTGGAGGTACCCTTAGGGGAGTTATCAAAGACTTCAACACTAGAGATGTCTGACTGAAAAGTTTTTTTGAACACTAAATTAGGCAATGGGACGTGTTCATAGTTTTGTGATGTATTTGTGTATCTTGGTTTAAGTACCAGGCACTACACTTTATGTCATTTTTTGTGGGTGTCCAAGTCAAACAAATTTGGGAAAAAAATTCTACTATCGAGCTGTGCCACGTGTTAAAGCCATATTTAGTACTTTTCTTACCTTTAGTCAAGTGTTTGTAGATTCAAGCATTATTTAGTCAGTTTGTAATGAAAAGGGGTCGAACCTCTTCAAATTAGGGATCGTGGGTTATCTCGATGAGTTGTAACATTTTGGCGAGTCATATGAATGAAGAAGAAGAAGTTGAAGCCCTGTGCACTGTTTTTTCATGGTATTCTTGAGTTAACAGTGTTCAATTATGAAGCAGCCACCTGTGTATTTCTTGATTCTATTTTGATGCCTAAATAGTATGAATTCTTGAATGTTGTGTGTAATGTATTTGAAGTTGAAGTATGTAACTTGATTGGTGCATTCCCATGGCCCCACTAACAATGTCGTTAACTTCAAAGAAGAAAGTATCCTCATCTGATATCCATGGTGGAAACTTGTGTACCATAATCCATTAAGAAGAGAGCCCAACGCAAATTGTGCTCGAAAAATGTGCTTAGAGGGTTACGGATATTTGAAAAATTTTAAAGAAAATTCAAGAAAATGTAATAAATATAAATTAATTTACCTAGTTGTCAAATATAGTAGGCTACTTTGCAAGCCCTTTCAACGATGTTTGTCCACTTCGAGAGCATTTCAACATCATTAGCATTAGTGGTATTCAATTTGTACAATGAGCTCGCCAATGGTATTCGTTCTAGGTAATCATCAGAATGCAAGCTACTACTTCCAAGTCCTTTTGGAATGATAATTTTGATGTCACAAATCATGTGCAAGTTAGTTGTCATATTGGGCTGTTCAGTGAAATTTAGAATTTTGAAACTCGATCCAAGATCTTATGATCCGGGGTGCATTGACTTGGGAGGCCAGCTTCAAAGGCCTTGGTGGGCAGCCAATTTGGTGGCTTTATGCAATAAGGGTGTGAAAATTTTCAAAGCTGTAGACATTTCCTAGAGGTTTTTGGTAGATCTAGCTTCAAAAAATCCAAGAACTTATTCAAGTTCTCTTTCTCAAATGGTAGTCGAGTGGCTAGTGCTAGAATGGCCTAGGTACCATGGGCAGTCGACAAGTCGTCTTTAAGGTTGGGCGGCCAAGGCATTCATAAGTGAAGGTAGATGATAAGTTTATGTTGGAGCAGCCAGGGTTAGTGAGATTGGGCGGCCAGGGGTTCTCATCATGAAACTCTAACAGCACTACCTCTTCCACAATAAATTTTGGTTAAAAGTTAATGTGGTGAGAATTCCCGGGGAGTCCACTATGTAAAAATTGCATATAGCACGTGCGAACAAGAGGTATTTAAATAATCCCTTGCTTGTACATTTTCAAGTACCATATGTATCCCTTATGTATGCATTTTTGTTAATAAACTAGCCCTTATGTATGAAAATTTTCAGTTTTTCAATTTAAAAACCCTTTATGTAAGTACATTTTTATGTAAATGTACTTAGTTATAAATCCCTGATGTTGTTTGCCCTTGCTATCTTGCATATTTCCTAGTAAATGAAGGCTCAGTGTAGCACTTTTTTTTTAATAGGCAAACATACAAAATATATTAGCAATCAAGAAAAAAAAAGAAAACATCGTTGTTGCAATAAGTACCGACATGCAAGACTTTAGGTCGCACTTTATGGTGAGCAACTAGACGTGTGAGGCACTTAGTCAAAGGCAAGGCATAGCAGTTACACATGGAGAGGTTGCAAAGCCCGAGGTTATGGGTGTCTTTAGATTGTCGTCAACTGGCGACCAATGTAAACAGCTCATCGCAAAGTCAAGGTGGTTGGCTCGGGCATTGGCATCAACGAGATTTTCTATGAGCCAATGGTTATGTTAGCATGCGGGCATTTAGCCAAGCAGCCAGCCCATCTTTGTTCAAATTTGTGCAGTCAACTTTTGGCCTGCTTTCCCAGTGCATGTCTTGATACTCTTCCCAACCAAGGTGAATGGCCCATCGGTTAAAATAACTTCTTTATTGTCGCTATCTATCCTCACTATTGTCTGGTACTATCGGTGTTGTGCGACCTCAACCGTTGCATTTACTCAATGAGACTTTTGAGAGAGTTTTGAAGTCATAGCAGACAGGTTTTTGCCCGCAAAACTCGCGTAAATGACTCACATTAAGAGTGCCTATCAAGAGCCAGGGAGAGTGATACATATTACTCAATGCTAGGAGGAAACATTTGTTACAAATATACTTAAGTCTCTTAGAGTGAATTCTTGAGCTCCCCTAACACTTTTTCTTGAAAAATTCAAAGTAATTTTTTTTATTTAAAAAAATCCGTTATAATTCTCTTCTTCTCCCCCTCTTCTTCTAGCCATGTGTTTCCCACTATGAGAACCTTGATTTACTCACCGTTAAGTGCACGTTTAAATACCTCAAGCAAAGTTTAAATTCCTCAAGCAAACAATCAATTGAAATGCATGATTAAAAAAAATAAACTATTTAAATAGACAAGAGATCTATAATTCAAAAATTGAGCAAATTTTGAAAAATTACGACTTTCTCCGCTTGCATCGTTAAGAGCATGACTTGATATCAATGTGTAGTTGATCAATTTTCCTTTTCTTTATGCTCGTTCTGAATACAACTATGCCAATCTCTTTCAGTTAATCATCTCACCATCGACAAATCCATCCTTCCTTGCTCTGATTTCCTTGTAAGAAGAAACCTTCACACTCTGATACCACTTTTGAGAGCAAGGGTGGGCTTCCACTCGTGGCCATGAAATTCAACCCTTAATCTTGTCTGATGGAGTAGGGAAAAGAGAGAGATAATAGGGGAAGATGTTGAAAAAGAAAGAAAAAGACGGAGATGTTGACATATCTACCCATAATAGTACACAAGAAGCATAGGGGACAATTTCTTACACACTCTTACACAAGAAGGTGACACATAAAAACTCCATAGCCCAAGATATAGCTTGAGAGAGGGGAAAGGGAAAAATTGAGAGCAACTTTTCCAACTCCACAGCACCCGTTCCTTTGGATTTTGGTATTTAATTTATTATTTGAGTTTTTGTGTGCCAAAATTGGAGGCCCTCTTTTACAACTAGTCCACTTTAGTACTTAAGTGGAGCACATTACTTATTGCATGTCCCCTAAGGGTGAGTTCTCAGAGCTATTTACAAGCAACCATAGTGGCTTATTGAATAAAAAGTCAGTGGAAAGGTAAAATGATTGAGAGGGTTATTATTTGTCCGTGCCTTCTTGTCAACTCCCAAAACTTTAATCTACAAATCGTCATCAACTCACTATTAGTAAAATTAACTAGACAGTACATAATTAACCATTAAAAAGTCAGCTATCCCAATTGCAGGTAACCACATACAATAGGAGGGTGCACAGTCTCGTGAGAGAGAGAGAGAGAGAGAGAGAGAGAGAGAGAGAGAGAATAGTTGTACGCTTGAATTTTCCAATAGGGAGAAAAATATTGATTGGGGGAAGAGACAAAGAGGGTGGATAACTAAGGGGTTGAATGCTAGCATGTGTGTGTGTGTGTGTGTGTGTGTGTGTGAGAGAGAGAGAGAGAGAGAGAGAGAGAGAGAGAGAGGAGAAGAAGAAGGGAAAAAATCCAACTCACATTCCAATAGACTTCAACAATCTAGTTGAGGCTAGAGAGAGAGAGAGAGAGAGAGAGAGAGAGAGAGAGAGAGAGAGAGAGAGAGAGAGTTTCTAATGCCATAGGAACACATCCGGAGAACTCAAAGCTCTAACTTGACAAGTCTTAATTTGAGGTGGTTTTTAGGTATAATAACATTTGAGTGTGATAACCAATATATCAAAAAAACTTTTATAGTTTTCTATTTTTATTCACTAAGAGAGATCTCAAAGATCTACCCTACAAGTATCAAACTCTAAACTCTCTGTGCATGTGTGTGGATGTAGAGAGAGAGAGAGAGAGGGGGGGGGGGGGGGGGGGGACGGAGAAGGAGAGAGTTTTTACTGTCATAAGAACAATCCAAATTGATATCAACAACTCTTGATCTCAAGTTCTAGAGAGAGAGAGAGAGAGAGAGAGAGAGAGAGAGAGAGAGAGAGAGAGAGTGTTGTCATCTTCTTGAAGTTATTACAAGGACTACAATCCATCATCCTTTCTTGTTTTTGTGTGCACACTGACATGCACCTACAAACATGTGTGTGTGTGTGTGTGTGTGTGTGTGTAGCCCAATGGCCATACTTTTCTTGACTACAACAATGTGCGGGTCATACACTAGCTAGCTTGAATGTGCTCTATTATTTTTCAATAAATAAAGAGGTCAGAAAAACATTGCGGCGGAAGGTCTCTTTTCACTGACTCTCGCAAGGATGTTTCTAGTCATGGAGGGCATGCCCAAACCCTCTTACTTAGAGATGGTGGTGGGGTCCCTAGGGTTGACAAAGGACCCATTGCTTGGTCATGCAAAAAAAACTTGGGTTGGATTTATACAGCTGTTTTTAAAAAATTATAAGTATAAAATGTTATTATACATCATAATTCTGAATAATCTTTGAATACCCAAATATTTTTCTTTTGATCAAAAGACATTTTGATTGATAGGTCTTTTAACCGAACAATATTTCAATCAAAAGATATTTTTTTATGTTGTACCGGACTTATATGGTGTAGCAATTTTGTCTCACAACAAAGTTGGGTTGCAGGCTATAAGCCACTTCGTGGTGTGCAACCATATGGCTCACTTTAGAGAAGGATTTTAGGATAGAATTAGATTCTCACTAGTGTGGTGAAATAGTTTATCTTTCACCCCAGAGCTGAGTTTGAATTTAGTGGTCGACTTATGGAATGCAGTGAGCATGATGATAAAACTCTCACTTCACAATGACCTATAGGATTGTCAATTTTAGATCATGACACATCATCGTTTGTACTGCATAGAGATGCAAGAGTGTTGCTCGTCAAACAAGGAGTGCAGAGATGCATAGTTTATGCCCTCTTCATTTGGGTGACACACATGTGCTTTGAGATCCATAGAAACGCCATTGGTCATCACTAGATGACTTGATGTTGTCTTGGATGTAGACACATATGATGTCTGGCCTACATTTAAGATTGTTAATTTGTCCGCTCTACTGATGGTTGTGTTGTAAGTTCCACACTTCATCAGGGATTATATTAGGTCACATTATTACTATTACTACATAGAAATATGAGGGTTATGCATACCTATGTCCTCTTCATCTTAACATGATGGACATTACCCTTGTACTATCTAATCCATATATATTCCATTGTTCATCACTAGATGACTTGGTGTTGTCTCGGATGTAGATACATATGATGTTTGGTCTAAATATGAGATTGTTAAGCTGTTCACTTATGGTTCTGTTGTGAGCTCCACACACTTCATCAAGAATTAGATTGATTAAACTATCAATCAACATGAAAACAATGTTGGTACAACTAGATTTAGTTGGTGCTGAAAGGTGTGCTATGCAGGACTGGAGATGTTGAAAGGTATGGAGCAAAGTGCTAAGGCACGTATATAAGGCCTGGGTAGTTGAAATGTATGTATAATGTGGTTTCTTAGCCAAAAGAACTATAGAAATGGCCAATTTGTGTTGGTAGGTCCAGGTGTTCAAAGTGATGAATTCATGCTCTGGAAGGTTCCAAACGGATGAGGTAGGTGAAAACAAATGGGTCGGGCAAGTTTTAGCAAGTAAACATAAAGTACTTGAGATGTGGTTCATGTTGGTATTTTCATATTCTAATCGGACCTCAAACAGGAAAGATGTTGCAAATGGACGGGGGCCAGTTATGGACCAAATAGATTGCATTGGAAAGTGGGTAAATTGGGGAGTTTCAAGCCTCTCTATGGTTTCAAAAGGAGTATGCACTAAATGGAGATGACCAAAATTGACGGCTTGTCAAACGGAGTCACGAGGGCCAAGATATGGCAAGTTGAAATTAGTGCTAGATGACGGTGCGGCAAGGCCATGTAAATTTTTGCAATTTTGGTCGGTTTGGTTGGATGGCCCGGCAAAGCTGGACAGCAACCAAGATGGGGGAGATCAAGACTAGAAACAGGCGATTCAAAATATACTTTATGGCCCAGTCATCGGATCCTTTAGTACCAAATGGTAGTGGTTGAAAGTCAGGACAGACAAAGAGTTTGCATGAAAATTTTAATATGAAAGGGACTATAGTACCTTTTTGCTAACTTAGCATAGTACTTTTGGTGTCCCGAAGGATTCTTGCCTGTCGTGTGCCTTAATCGAGCCTTGGGAAATTTAAGTAAGACCCAATCATTTTCTTTAAAGGCTTGGGCTCTTCTCTGCTTGTCAGCAGCAGCCTTTTGCCTTTGTTGTATAGCATCCTCAATCTTTTGGACATATTCTTGTAGGTCTCAGCTATATTCATCTGTAGCGAAGATCTTCCCGTGTACCTTAAGTAGCAGGGGACTTTTTTATCTTCCCTCAATTACCTCAAAAGGTGTTTTTTTCGTGGAAGTATGTACAGTGTTGTTGTAAGCATACTCCATTAAGGGTAAGTACTTCTCCCATTGGGATCTTTGATCTACTTCCGTTACATAGGGTTTTAGTAGATCAATAATTTTTAGGTTAGCTATTTCACTTTGGCCATCCGTTTGCGGGTGATAGGCCGAAGAGAAGTTTCACCTTGTCCCTAAATTCTCAAAGAGACCCTTCCAGAAATTACTGCTCATTCTAGAATCCCTATCTGACACTATGGACATTGGCAAGCCATGGTACTGGAAGATTTGTGAAATGAAAAGGGTTGCCATTTGATGGGCTTTGATAGTCTTTTTGACCAAGTAGAAAATGAGCTTGTTTACTGAACCTTTCTACTATCGTCCATATTCCCGTATTCCCGTGGATAGACTTAGGAAATCCAAAGATAAAATCCATGGATATTCTCCCATGGTGAATTAGGGATTTGCAAAGGTTGAAGCAATCTAGGTTGCTTCCCTCTATCAAACTTTGTCTTTTGGCATACCACACACTCAGAAACATACTCTTGTATGTTTGATCTCATGGTAGGACAATATAAATACGTTTCAATCCCCTTTAGAGTAGACTGAATCCCTCTATGCCCCACATAAGGAGGAGCATGATATTCATACATTACTTTCTCACGTAGTGAGTTAGTAACGCATAGTCTATTGCCATAGAGAAGATAGACATCTTGTAAAGTAAATGGTTCCTCTTTCTTCCCTAGTGCAAGGGCTGAAATCACATCTCTAAAATCGGGATCAATAGCATGCTCATCTATCATAGAAGATACATCATTGCGAGTTTCTATGGAAACCACATTCACTCTTGGTCGTCTTGAGAGTGCATCGGCTACATGATTATGCTTGCCAGCAATGTGAGCAATCTGAAAATGAAATTGCGGAAAGAAATTTGACCACCTCAGTTTTTTGTTATGAGATCTTGGTCTGCGTCATGAAGACTTTGGTGATCCGTTCACAGAATGAAAGGAGTCCCCAATAAATAGTGCTTCCGTAAGTCTAAGGCATCTATAACTGCGAGGAGTTCTTTTTCATATATGCCTAAAGCTTGCTCAACAGGGTCGAGCCTTCGACTTTCATAGGCTATGGCGTGCCCTTCTTGGAGCAAAACAGTTCCAAGGCAATCACCACAAGCGTTACATTGGACCTCAAATAGCCTATGAAAGTCGAGCCTTCGACTTTCATAGGCTATGGCGTGCCCTTCTTGGAGCAAAACAGTTCCAAGGCAATCACCACAAGCGTTACATTGGACCTCAAATGGATTTAAGAGATTTGGTACTGTAAGCACAAGTTGAGAGATAAGCTTTTCTTTAAGCTTTTCAAAAGCATTGTTCTCCTTGGAAGACCATGTATACCTAACGTTTTTCTTTGTTAGGTCATGCAATGGTCCTGCAATTTGTGAGAACTTTTCATTGAAGCATCTAGAGTATGCACACATACCTACAGAGCTTCTTAGTTCATGAAGATTCCTTGGTTTAGGCCATCCTTTTATTACCTCTAACTTGGATCCACCATTTGTTGAGGTGTTGGAGCATGCCACTGGAGGCCTTTCACATTTGCATTGCATTAATGAAGTGTAGCAAGCTTAATGATTTAGTGATGAGAGTTCAATGATTTGTTGTGGATGTTCTATGTGCATTGTGTGTGTATATGTATGTACGCACACACATGTGCACTTTGTGTGAGTTTGTCACCACCATAGTCTTTAGGGATGCACAAAAGAATTTTGGTTTTCTTCAAGGTAACCTTGAAATCTAGCCAATATCTGGAATTTTAGCTAGTTAAAAAA
This sequence comes from Adiantum capillus-veneris, assembly GCF_014529385.1. NCBI lineage: Eukaryota > Viridiplantae > Streptophyta > Polypodiopsida > Polypodiales > Pteridaceae > Adiantum > Adiantum capillus-veneris. The sequence continues at coordinate 89,164,125 of NC_140954.1, forward strand.
TAGGTCATACTCCGATATTTTGTGAACATTGAAAAAATGAAGAGCACAATAAAAAATATTCTGAAAATTAGGTCAAAGCTTGAAGAATTGCTTGAATTTACACTAAAAATTACAAAACATTTTTAGTTTTCTTCAAACCATTCTTGGAATCTAGCTTGAACTTTGTAATTTTATCCAATTAAAACTACACTAAACCCCAAATTTTTGGAGCATTGGTCTCAAATAGCCCCAAAATGGATGTGACGGATGTAGAAGAGTTGAAGCTCACTCCATCCATAGTCACTCACTCGCCACCCCAAGGACATGCTATGATAAGAGAAGAGGGGTATCCCTTTTATATTTAGAACACCTTCACATGGGGCACCAAAGAGAGAGAGAGAGAGAGAGAGAGAGAGAGAGAGAGAGAGAGAGAGAGTTTCCCCAACAATCTCTATGACCTCCAAATGCAATTACACAAGAAAAAAAGGGAGTTTGTTCTATATTAAGAATTGCTTTACATAGCTATGACATTTTTTCTTATTGAAGTAATCTAATATACACACGGAATGCAAAAGGTTTCCAGTTTTCTTCAAGGCAACCTTGACATCTAGCTTAGGTTTTGCAATTTTAGCTGGTTAAAAATACACTAACGTTGTATTTTGATGGGGCTGTCAATTTTTAAAATGCGTATCGTGTCACGTGAGCTTACTCGAGAGGATTATTAATAGCTCACAGTGTATACTTTTATGTATACATTAGAGGGATGTGGGATTTGCTTTTTGAAAAATTCAAAATGTGAGTAAATTATATTATAAAAGCACAAAAAATGACTACATACAGACCATGCATAGACCGTGCCATGGCCCACCACTCAAAAAGCAAAAAAACCATCACAGAAGGTTTTATAGGGAGCCCCCCCCCCCCCCCCCCCCCCACCAGCCTGGGAAACATACAAACAAAAAACCATGGATTTTATAAGGAGCAACAACCTTGTATATCTCACCACTTTACAACAACAAAAAGTAAAATCCATACAACTTGCAAGGGGGCTACCACCATACAGGGTGGTCTGTCACCCCAGCTTGATATGTCCCCCGTGCAATAGTCCCGGGATGTGGGATTTGCTTTTTGAAAAATTCAAAATGTGAGTAAATTATATTATAAAAGCACAAAAAATGACTACATACAGACCATGCATAGACCGTGCCATGGCCCACCACTCAAAAAGCAAAAAAACCATCACAGAAGGTTTTATAGGGAGCCCCCCGCCCCCCCCCCCCCCCACCAGCCTGGGAAACATACAAACAAAAAACCATGGATTTTATAAGGAGCAACAACCTTGTATATCTCACCACTTTACAACAACAAAAAGTAAAATCCATACAACTTGCAAGGGGGCTACCACCATACAGGGTGGTCTGTCACCCCAGCTTGATATGTCCCCCGTGCAATAGTCCCATCGAAGATGCAATAACCGCCAGCAGAAGCATCCACCAAAGACGAGAAGAAAATTACAAGCCAAACTTAATCTAAAATTCTCCCAACCAGTCCAAACTGAGCATCACTAATCGATCCTGAGCCGAGAGAGGAAAATTCCAACACGAGCCTTCTGTTGCCACCAAAAAGACACATGCTCCCGACCTTGCACAACTCCCTTCTAGCCAAACCAGCCCAAGCTACACCAAGATGGTAGAACAAGTAGACGAAAAAAAAACTTTAGAGTACTAACCCCCACCACATCCCCATAACAACAACCTACATCCATTGTACAACAACCAAGCATCCACGACATTTGTATACCAAACTATGACAAAATCGAAGCCCATTGACGGAATAGTAAGATTTCGCATAGAAAACCAGGCACCCACCATTGGGACGGGCAAGGGCAATCGGGTGTCCCCTCCCAGGGCACCCTTGACCCACAGACACATCCACACCCCTTGCCAATAGTAGCGGCCACCGCAACCACGTCCACCCGAAGCTTGCACCAAATGCCCAATCCACAAACACTCCTCCAACGGGTTTCCCAACCCGCGAGGTAGTGTTGTGGCTACCAGATGAACAACGCAGACTTGGGAGTGGAAACCCTACTCGAAGGCATCGCAAGTAGGTTACACATCTGGGGAGGTAGGATACTTTAAAGAAGCCCACAATGTAGATATAGCATGTATATTACTGTATTATTAATAATCTCTTGAGTGCACATGGTATAGAGGATATAGAGGCTTTTGATGATTGACTCCCCTAGGCTTTTTTTTTTTTTTTGCAACATAGGTCTCCAATAGTCCCAAAATAGAAGGGCATGACAAACATTGAAAGGTTGGATTCTTTGTACATTCATGGTCACTCTCTTGCCACCTCAAGTACATGATATGCACAAAGAGGAGATGATCACTTGTGCATGGGGCATAGCGCGCGCACGTGTGTGCACACACACACAGACACACACACACACATTTCTTGGTAACTTGGCAGCCATCAAAAAGCAACCACATACCATTTTATGAAAAAAGGGAGTTAAGAATTCTACAATGAGAAATGCTTTTTGGCATGCTAAAGGCCTTAGTATCCATATGGGTGAAGGTCGTTCAAATTTGTTTGCTTGACATGTGTCTGTTTAAAAATTGAAGAGAAAGAAAACATTTCCTTTCAAATGCTATTTCCCAAAGTGCTTTCTTTTTTTTTTGGCATGCTGAAAAAGACTTCAAAGAACAAAAGATTAAAGAACAGTAGTTTGATCCATTGTTTTTTTAGAACAAAGGATTAAAGAGTATTCATAGGAGTTTGATCCATAATGTGAAAGAATTGATTGAATTTTTTTATATACTAGTAAAACGGTGCTGCCTTCGGCGGCGGCATGGACCCTCTTACCCTCAAACCCCTCGCTCTTGACAAATTTCATAAAAGCAGATCAATAAAAGTTATCTTTGTCTCTCTCTCTCTCTCTTTCTCTCTCTCTCTCTCTCTCTCTCTCTCCCTCCCCCCTCGCCCCCCTCGTACCATAAGTTTAGTGTAATCTCTTCTCTTTCTAAATATTTTCTTGCTCTCTATCTATCGCTATCAATCTCCATTCTTGCTCTCTCTGCCTCTATCACAAAAGTGCAAAAAATGGTTATCACAATTCAATGTAATATTTAGTTTCAGTGATCATTCATGCCCAACCATGGTATCAGATTCACCAATTTGTAACGGTCATTTTGGCCTCTCTATATCGCTCTATCCATTCATTTCTCTCTCTCGACCACTCTATTTCCCCCTTTATCTCTACCCCTACCTCTCTCTCTCTCTCTCTCTCTCTCTCTCTCTCTCTCTCTCTCTCTCTCTGTGGGTCTCACGCACTCTACCAACAGGTGTGTCGAATGGTGAAGGTGGATGGAAGGTTGACAGGGCAAGGATAGAACTCGACTATAGATGGAAGAGCAAGCCCCCCTTGGGCTCATCATCCACTTCTTGTGCTTTTGAAACTGCACCACAATTGATCAGAAAAAGCCATGCCAACCCTCTACATAGTGTGGCATGTCTCAAATGTCAATCATAGGTGGTTGTGTTAGAGAGTAGCCTCATGTCAAAGCCCCTGCCTAACCCAAAGGTCACGATAGGCTGCAAGGGAACGTATGTTGGAAAATGTAGGCAAGGTAGCCATGGGAGCTTTGATCACAATCTGCTACCTTCTTGGGAGAGACACAGAAAGACAAAAGATAGTTACACATGATTCTGAGATCACACACACACACACACACACACACACACACACACACACACAGAGGGAGAGAGAGGGGGATGGATTCTACTGGAGCACCCCACATTGGAGATTATCGACAAAGCAGGAAATGGATGTAAGCTTGGCTGCATAGGACACAAATGAATGTTTAGCCAACCCTTTTGAGGCCTAGTAAACAAAGAACGATGCTCACAATTGGTTGAGTTTTGAGGCTCTTTAGTTGCTGATAGACAATGTAGATCTCCAATTTGAAGGCGGATAATATCGACGCTCTTTAGTGGTGTACGGGGGATCGATGCTCTCGAGCTGTAGGGTTCCCTGCCTACCTCAAATTGTGCATAACAACAACGCACCATCCTCAATGTCCATATTGTGGCATTTTCCTCAAGGCTTGGGTGCATTCTGCTCCATTGTGGCAGCTGCATGGAGATGAGTGTCATGGCGAGAAGGTTGCTAGGAGTGGAATTAGGTGTCAAAGCATTGACAGCTTGAGCAAACAATTTGCAAGCATTTCAATTGGGCGAAAAATTGACGGAGGCAAAGGATGAACTGAAGAGGAGATTGGTAGGCTGAGCACATGAGAATGGGCTGCATAACATGATTAGTATGGTGACAGCTCAGAGCGAAGCAATCCGAGGCATGTGCAGTATGCAACGCCACCATGTCACACGATTAGAGGAGTCAAGGATGCAGGTGCGGTTATAGCACAAAGCTTGCATACAGGGAGATGAAGCAAATTTGAATTGGCAGAGCATAGGTCATTTGGTTGCCTCCCCGCGAGTCGAGTGGCCACAACTTGTATTCGGTTGGCTCTCGCTATTCGAGGCATTGCGTTTGGTGCCTGTGCTAGCTCCCAAGCTGCTCCTTGTGTTCAAGGAAAGTGATGGGATGCTTGTGTGCTAGCAACATATGTGCCAAGCTCGAAGTAAACCCAGCTGCCTCTCTCTCTCTCTCTCTCTCTCTCTCTCTCTCTCTCTCTCTCTCTTCGTGGAGCCTGTCTCTCCCTCTCTGAGTGTGCTAAGCACAGTGGGCTACAGGCTACACTGGCTTGGACCCATGGAGGACATTTCCAAGTCTTTTCGCTTGCATAAAGGAGTTGCGCGAAGACAAATTTTTCTTTCTATTGTACATAAAATACACACGTACACCAGCGTAACTATTTTTGCAAATAAAATACATGCGTAGGTCATCTTACGTGCTTGGAAGCCCATGTGAGAAATGCTTGGCAATGTTTGAGGGTGCTTGGAGTGCACTTGTAAACATTCATAGGTAAAGATTTTTTTTTTGGCTAGAGTGATAAGCTAAAAAGGACACCTTCTAATTAGGGCATGCTCATCATGCAAACATTAAACAGTAAATTTCTTCAAAAATATTTACGCTCAAATTTGCAGACTACACCGGAAAGGATCGAAATAAAAGTTTCTGTATACGAAATATGGCACAGGCTAGAGGGACGAAGGCGCACAACAAAAAGCAGGGCAACCTTTGGTGGCGAGGAGCGGCACAAAAGGGAAGGCCACTTTGCAGCATCTGAAATAAAATGCATAGCCACCTTACGCCGACAGGGAACTTTCGTGACAACAGGCAACTCCCATTGGCTCTACTGATATAGCATGAACTCAAAGTGCTTGGCCTACATTTGTTGCAGGTGCCAACAAAGAGCACCTCCGAACCACGGAGGCCGTAAACCTTATCTGCACACCTTGCACATTTACTGCCATAGTTGTCAGTTGCTACCCAATGCCATGGACTGCTCTTCGGTGTGGCAACAATAGCAGGTTGACGTGAAGGAAAGTGTCTTTGAGAGACTACCGGTAGGAGTTAAAAGACAAAGGAGGCATGCGCGGCTATGGAGTTGGGTTGAAGGCAGGGCACGCTGGGTTGGATGGCCTACATGGATGCCTGCAGCACGTTTGGGTCGGCGCCTGGATTGGCCACGCACCACTCCTTCATGAACGCTGGGAGGCCGGAGCAGGTGCAGGGGAGGGGCTGGTTGACGCAGAAAATGGTGAAGGGATCACAGTGGGCGAAAGGGGCTGAGAGCTGGAGAAGGTGGAGGCAATATTGCTGCAGCCGGAGAGTACGCCAATGTTGGCACTTGTGTAGGGAGAGCAATTCACAGGGTGCAATGGCGGAGCCTGCATGACCTGGGGGAGCTTCTGCTATAGGTAGGCAGGGGCGATCGAGGAGCAGGGTGAGGAGATCAACCATGAGCAATGAAACGGGGTTGAAATCAGTACTTTGGTCGACTACAGCTGGAAAGGGGGTGGACTCCTGGAGTTGGAGAAGGCGTGGACCTCTTGAGTTGTACCGCATGGCAAGAAGCTTCAGTTGTGCCTCTATGTATGTCGTCAAATGACGCCACAATTCGTAGCTTCAAGTGGCTGCTTGATTATCTTCTTGATCACACACACAGACACATCGGTGATGAGGTTAACGGGGAGCATTAGTTTAGTAATCTGGCTCCAAGTTCGCGTTGCTGCCAGTGCGCACCTACAACATCCGGACTGCTGCAATTGGTGGGTTGTTGCTGCACAGTATTGCAACCCTCAATCGTTAGCATCTGCAGGGCCAATGTGTAGCTCGTATGCGCAAGCTTGGCTTCGGATAGCAGAAAATAGTCGAATGGCTTGATGTTGCAAAGAGGAGAGAGAGAGCCCTAGCACAACGAGGGGCACGGCCAGCCAGCCAACAGCCGAAAGGAGAAAATGGCCTGCCGGTGAGCTTTGAGGTCTTGAGCACAACAGGAGAGTTGGCCGGAGGATCAAAGGTCTAGAACGTGACAGCTAGGTGAGAAACAGGCGGGAAGCTCAGGCGAAGCACGTAGCAAGCTGGCTGGGAAAGGTGAGGCTTGAGCTACACCAGCCAGCCAGCCATACTCCGACCATGAAAAGGGATTGCCACATTCGCACACAGCCCTGCAGACCTCCATTTGGCTGGTTGGCTGGAGCAGTTGTGCTTGTGCTAAGAGAGAGACGTTTGGGCCCAAGTTCCAACGTGGGTAGAGCTCATGAATTTTCTTTTCCGAGAGGGAAGCAAGACAGAGAGGAGTTGTAACGTCGACTGTGTGTATAGATAGAGGAGCCGTAACGCCGTTCTGTGCATTTAAGAGTGACAGCTTGCTTGCAATGCATTTCAATTTCAGGGGCAGGTGGGGAACCGGCGGCAACAGTACTACAGTAGCATCTCTCACTCTCTCTCTACTTGTTTGCTCCAGTTTCCCTGTGTCACGCTGTTCCAGAACTCATTGGCAGGAGGAAGTAGGGATTGGCACGTGTGAGGGGGGGGGGCGGATTTCCCTCCCCCTTATAGATAGTCCATGTCTTCAAATGTCAAGCATAGGTGGTTGTGTTAGAGAGTAGCCCTCATGTCAAAGCCCCTGCCTAACCCAAAGGTTACGATAGGCTGCAAGGGAACGTATGTTGGAAAATGTAGGCAAGGTATCCATGGGAGCTTTGATCACAATCTGATACCTTCTTGGTAGAGACAAAGAAAGACAAAAGATAGTTACACATGATTCTGAGATCACACACACACACACACACACACACACAGAAAGAGGGAGAGAGAGGGGGATGGATTCTACTGGAGCACCCCACGTTGCAGATTATCGACAAAGCAGGAAATAGATGTAAGCTTGGTTGCATAGGACGCAAATGAATGTTTAGCCAACCCTTTTGATGCCTAGTAAACAAAGAACGATGCTCACAATTGGTTGAGTTTTGAGGCTCTTTAGTTGCTGATAGACAATGCAGATCTCCAATTTGAAGGCGGATAATATCGACGTTCTTTAGTGGTGTACGGGGGATCGATGCTCTCGGGCTGTAGGGTTCCCTGCCTACCTCAAATTGTGCATAACAGCAACGCACCATCCTCAATGTCCATATTGTGGCATTTTCCTCAAGGCTTGGGTGCATTCTGCTCTATTATGGCAGCTGCATGGAGATGAGTGTCATGGCGAGAAGGTTGCTAGGAGTGGAATTAGGTGTCAAAGCATCGACAGCTAGAGCAGACAATTTGCAAGCATTTCAATTGGGCAAAAAATTGACGGAGGCAAAGGATGAACTGAAGAGGAGATTGGTAGGTTGAGCACATCAGAATAGGTTGCACAACATGATTAGTATGGTGACAGCTCATAGTGAAGCAATCCGAGGCATGTGCAGTATGCAGCGCCACCATGTCACATGATTAGAGGAGTCAAGGATGCAGGTGCGGTTATAGCACAAAGCTTGCATACAGGGAGATGAAGCAAATTTGAATTGGTAGAGCATAGGTCATTTGGTTGCCTCCCCGCGAGTCGAGTGCCCACAACTTGTATTCGGTTGGCTCCCGCTATTCGAGGCATTGCGTCTGGTGCCTGTTCTAGCTCCCAAGCTGCTCCTTGTGTTCAAGGCAAGTGATGGGATGCTTGTGTGCTAGCAACATATGTGCCAAGCTCGAAGTAAACCCAACTGCCTCTCTCTCTCTCTCTCTCTCTCTCTCTCTCTCTCTCTCTCTCTCTCTCTCTCTCTCTCTCTCTCTCTCTCTCTTCCTCTCTTCGTGGAGCATGTTTCTCCCTCTTTGAGTGCGCTAAGCGCGGTGGGCTACAGGCTACATTGGCTTGGACCCATGGAGGAAATTTCCAAGTCTCTTCGCTTGCATAAAGGAGTTGCACGAAGACAAATTTCTCTTTCTATTGTACATAAAATACACATGTACACCAACATAACTATTTTTGCATATAAAATACACGCGTCGGTCATCTTGCATGCTTGGAAGCCCATGTGAGAAATGCTTGGCAATGTTTGAGTGTGCTTGGGGTGCACTTGTAAACATTCATAGGTAAAGATTTTTTTTTTTGGCTAGAGTGCTAAGCTAAAAAGGACACCTTCTAAATAGGTTTGCACGCATGTCTCATTGAGAGGAATGTCACAAGATACCTCGCTTTGAGGGAAAAAGAAAAAGAACAAGTTTGGATCATAACTAAAGATCTTTCCACGTGCAGGGAGGCAAGCAGCGCCATCTAGAAATTTCTCTCTCTGGTAGCAAACAAAATACCCTTTGTGTAAATTTTCTAATCTTTTGCCCTTTTTGACAATTGAGATCCGCGCTTAGCATGTAATTCGTCTAAATATAATGAAGCAATTTATCTGCTAAGTGTGCATAACCAACTCAATTTCTAGATTTAGCATCTTGTATTGATAGGCAGTGAGTCGTGTTATGGAGAGCTAGAAAAAATTTTATTTGTGGAGAACTTGAATCTGAGAACAAGGGTGTTCTGGGAATTTTGGAAATTTTGAAGGACATTTTGGGAATTTCTGCTTGGATTCTAAGCCTGGGAAGGGAGGATGTAAGCAACTAAAAGTCAAATTGAGAGATATGTCAGAGGAGGACCTTGATTTGGATGGTTGGTATGTGTCAAGCCAAGATGTGTATGTTTTAAAGTCTCTAATCAGAAAACAGGGTGAACACGTATGGTTGGAATTAAGGAAGAAGAGGTTATCATTGGCAAGCATTTCTTATCAAGCATTTTCCAAGGAGGACCAAAGTGCTGAACATATCTATTGCAAAGAAAATTTGAGGAATTAGAGAAGGAGGTGGATGAGTTAAAGAAGAAAATATTTGCAATAAATTTACCGGTTAGAATTCAAAAAATGGAATCTGTTGAAAGAGTTGATTAGGGGGCTAACACATAGGAAGACTTTTTTACATTTGCCAAAGCAGTAGAAACAGAGGAAAGCATGGAGAAAGAAGACAAAGTGCAGGAAATTGGAGATGATGGTGCAAGTTCGCATGATAAGGATACCGAATTCAGTGTCATTATTTCAAAAGTGGTTGAAGGGGTACTTGGAGTCACAATAACAGGACAATCTACTGATGATACTGAAAAAGGGGAGAAAAATCAGGAAATGGAAACACACACAGTATAGGGCAAGGATGAACAAGGGGAGCAAAAGATATTTGAACCAGTGAATACTTTGGAGGTACCCTTAGGGGAGTTACCAAAGACTTCAACACTAGAGATGTCTGACTGAAAAGTGTTTTTGAGCACTAAATTAGGCAATGGGAACTATTCATAGTTTTGTGATGTATTTGTGTATCTTGGTTTAAGTACCAGGCACTACACTTTATGTCATTCAAATCTATGAGCACTGAATTTTGTGGGTCCAAGTCAAAAAAATTTGGGAAAACTTTTCTACTACCAAGCTGTGCCAGGTGTTAAAGCCATATTTAGTACTTTTCTTACCTTTAGTCAAGTGTTTGTAGATTCAAGCATTTTTTAGTCATTTTGTAATGAAAAAGGGTGGAACCTCTTCAAATCCAGGATCGTGGGTTATCCCAATGACTTGTAACGAGTCATATGAATAATGAAGAAGAAGTTGAAGCCCTGTGCACTGTGTTTTCATGGTATTCTTGAGTCAACAGTGTTCAATTATGAAGCAGCCACTTGTGTATTTCTTGATTCTATTTTGGTGCTTGAATAGTATGAATTCTTGAATGCTATGTGTAAAGTATTGGAAGTTGAAGTATGTAACTTGATTGGTGCATTTCCATGGCCCCAATAACAATGTCCTTATTTTCAAAGAAGAAAGTATCTTCATCTGATATCCATGGTGGAAACTTGTGTAGCATCTGCCATTAAGAAGGGAGCCCAACTCAACTTGTGCTCCAAAAATGTGCTCAGAGGGTTACGGATATCTGTAAATTTTTCAAGAAAATTCAAGAAAATGTAATAAAGATAAATTAATTTACCTAGTTGTCAAATCAAGTAGACTACTTTGCAAGCCCTTTCAACAATTTTTGTCCGCTTCAAGAGCATTTCAACAACATTAGCATTAGCGGTGTTCAATTTGTATAATGAGCTCGCCAATGGTATTGGTTCTAGGTAATCATCAAAATGCAAGCTACTACTTCTAAGTCCTTTTGGAATGATAATTTTGATGTCGCAAATCATGTGCAAGTTAGTTGTCATATTGGGTTGTTCAATGAAATATGGAATTTCGAAACTTGATCCAAGCTCTTATGAGCCGGGATGCATTGACTTGGGAGGCCAGCTTCAAAGGCCTTGGTGGGCAGCCAATTGGTGGCTTTATGCAATAAGGGGGTGTGAAAATTTTCAAAGTTGTAGACATTTCCTACGAGGTTTTTGGAAGATCTAGCTTCAAAAAATCCAACAACTTATTCAAGTTCTCTTTCTCAAATGGTAGTCAAGTGGCTAGTGCTAGAATGGCCTATGTACCATGGGCAGTCGCGACAAGTCGTATTTAAGTCACGTGAGAACAAGAGGTATTTAAATAATCCCTTATTTGTATATTTTCAAGTATCAAAAGTAAAAATTGCATATAGCACGTGCGAACAAAAGGTATTTCAATAATCCCTTACTTGTATATTTTCAAGTATCATATGCACCCCTTATGTATGCATTTTTGTTAAAAAAACTAGCGCTTATGTATGAAAATTTTCACTTTCTCAATTTAAAAGCCCTTTATGTAAGTACATTTTTATGTAAATGTACTTAGTTATAAATCACTTATTTTGTTGGCACGTGCTATCTTACATATTTCCTAGTGAATGAAGGCTTAGTGTAGCACTATTTTTTTAATAGGCAAATATACAAAATATTAGCAATCAAGGAAAAAAAAAAGAAAACATCATTGTTGCAATAAGTGCCGACATGCAAGACTTTAGGTCGCACTTGGATGTGTGAGGAACTCACTCAAAGGCAAGGCATAGCAGTTACACATGGAGAGGGTCCAAAGCCCGAGGTTATGGGTGTCATTAGATTATCGTCAGCAGCTGGCCACCAATATAAACAGCTCATCGCAAAGGCAAGGTGGCTGGCTTCAGCATTGGCATCAACAAGATTTTCTATGAGCCAATGGTTATGTTAGCATATGGGCATTCAGCCAAGAAACTTTCCCATCTTTGTTCAAATTTGTGCAGTCAACTTTTGGCTTGCTTTCCTAGTGCATGTCTTGATACTCTTCCCAACCAAGGTGAATGGCCCATCGGTTAAGATAACTTCTCTATTGTCGCTATCTATCCTCACTATTGTCTGGTACTATCGGTGTTGTGCGACCTCAACCGTTGCATTTACTCAATGAGACTTTTGAGAGAGTTTTGAAGTCACAGCAGACAGGTTTTTGCCTGCAAAACTCGCGTAAATGACTCTCAAATCGAGAGTGCCTAGCAAGAGCCAGGGAGAGTGATACATATTACTCAATGCTAGGAGGAAACATTTGTTACAAATATACATAAGTCTCTTACGCTGAATTCTTGAGCTCCCCTAACACTTTTTCTTGCAAAATTCAAAGTACATTTTTTTATTTAAAAAAATTTGTTATAATTCTCTTCTTCTCCCCCTCTTCTTCTAGCCATGTGTTTCCCACTATGAGAACCTTGATTTACTCACGGTTAAGTGCATGTTTAAATACCTCAAGCAAAGTTTAAATTCCTCAAGCAAACAATAAATTGAAATGCATGATTAAAAAAAATAAACCATTTAAATAGACAAGAGATCTATAATTCAAAAATTAAGCAAAATTTGAAAAATTACGACTTTCTCCGCTTGCATCGTTAAGAGCAGGAAAGACTTCAACACTAGAGATGTCTAACTGAAAATTACGACTTTCTCCGCTTGCATCGTTAAGAGCAGGAAAGACTTCAACACTAGAGATGTCTAACTGAAAATCCCTTATGTAAATGTACTTAGTTATAAATCCCTTATTTTGTTGGCATGTGCTATCTTACATATTTCCTAGTGAATGAAGGCTTAGTGTAGCACTATTTTTTTAATAGGCAAATATACAAAATATTAGCAATCAAGAAAAAAAAAGAAAACATCATTGTTGCAATAAGTGCCGACATGCAAGACTTTAGGTCACACTTTATGGTGAGCACTTGGACGTGTGACGAACTCACTCAAAGGCAAGGCATAGCAGTTACACATGGAGAGGGTCCAAATCCCGAGGTTATGGGTGTCATTAGATTATCGTCAGCAGCTGGCCACCAATATAAATAGCTCATCGCGAAGGCAAGGTGGCTGGCTTCAGCATTGGCATCAACAAGATTTTCTATGAGCCAATGGTTATGTTAGCATACTGGCATTCAACCAAGAAACTTTCCCATCTTTGTTCAAATTTGTGCAGTCAACTTTTGTCCTGCTTTCCCAGTGCATGTCTTGATACTCTCCCAACCAAGGTGAATGGCCCGTCGGTTAAGATAGCTTCTCCACTATCGCTATCTATCCTCACTATTGTATGGTGCTATCGATGTTGTGCGACCTCAGCCGTTGCATTTACTCAATAAGACTTTTGAGAGAGTTTTGAAGTCACAGCAGACAGGTTTTTGCCTGCAAAACTCGTGTAAATGACTCTCAAATCGAGAGTGTCTATCAAGAGTCAAGGAGAGTGATACATATTACTCAATGCTAGGAGGAAACCTTTGTTACAAATATACTTAAGTCTCTTATAGTGAGTTCTTGAGCTCCCTTAACACTTTTTCTTGCAAAATTCAAAGTGAATTTTTTAATTTAAAAAATCCGTTGTAATTCTCTTCCTCTCTTCCTCTTCTTCTAGCCATGTGTTTTCCACTAGAGAACCTTGATTTACTCACGTTTAAGTGCACGTTTAAATTCCTCAAGCAAAGATTTAATTCCTCAAGCAAAGCTTAAATTCCTCAAGCAAACAATCAATTGAAATGCATGATAAAAGAAAACAAACCACAACATATCAATAATTCAAAAATTGAGCAAAATTTGAAAAATTATGACTTTCTCTGCTTGCATCATTAAGAGCATGACTCGATATCAATGTGTAGTTGAACAATTTTCCTCTCCTTTGTGTTTGTTCTGCATACAACTATGCCAATCTCTTTCAGCTAATCATCTCACCATCGACAAATCCATCCTTCCTTGCTCTGCTTTCCTCGTAAGACGAAACCTTCACACTCTGATACCACTATTGGAAGCAAGGGTGGGCTTCCACTCGTGGCCATGAAATTCAACCCTTAACCTTGTCTGATGGAGTAGGGAAAAGAGAGAGATAATAGGGGAAGATGTTGACAAAGAAAGGAAAAGATGGAGATGTTGACATATTTACAAACTAGTCCACTTTAGTACTTAAGTGGAGCACATCCCTTATTGCATGTCCCTTAAGGGTGAGTTCTCACGAGCTATTTACAAGCAGCCATAGTGGCTTCAAAAATTTTAAGACAATGTGCAAAGATAAAATGATTGAGAGGGTTATTATTTGTCGGTGCCATAGGAACACATCCAGAGAACTCAAAGCTCTAACTTGACAAGTCTTAAGTTGAGCTGGTTTTTAGATATAATAACATTTGAGTGTGATAACCAATATATCAAAAATGCTTTTATAGTTTCCTATTTTTCTTCACTAAGAGAGATCTCAAAGATTTACCCTACACGTATCAAACTCTAAACTCTTTGTGCATGTGTGTGGATGTAGAGAGAGAGAGAGAGAGAGAGAGAGAGAGGGGGGGGGGGGGGGGGGGGGGGGGGGGGGGGGGCAGCGAGAAGGAGAGAGTTTTTACTGTCATAAGAACAATCCAAATTGATATCGACAAGTCTTGATCTCAAGTTCTAGAGAGAGAGAGAGAGACATAGTTGTCATCTTCTTGGAGTTATTACAAGGACTACAATCCATCATCCTTGCTTGTTTTTGTGTGCACATTGACATGCACCTACAAACATGTGTGTGTAGCCCAATGGCCATACTTTTCTTGACTACAACAATGTGCGGGTCATACACTAGCTAGCTTGAATATGCTCTATTATTTTTCAATAAATAAAGAGGTCGGAAAAACATTGCAACAGAGGGTCATAGAGGGCATGCCCAAACCCTCTTACTTAGAGATGGTGGTAGGGTCCCTAGGGTTGACAAAGGACCCATTGCTTGGTCATTCACAAAAAACGTGGGTTGCATTTATACGCCCGTTTTTAACAAATTATGTGTATAAAACGTTATTATACGTCGTAATTATGAATAATCTTTGAATACCCATATATTTTTCTTTTGATCAAAAGATATCTTGATCGATAGGTCTTTTGATCGAACAATATTTCAATCAAAAGATCTTTTGATCTTAAAAAATACTTATAAAATGAACAGTTTTCAATTCCGATCAACATCAAGGACCGTCTCTTGCATTCTCAGATCTTGAGAGACTACTAGTAGGAGAGCTCACTTACCTGCAGTGCAACCATCGATAGGAAGAGAAATATTTATGTATAATTTTCCACTTCTATTTTATAAGTACTAACTTCTTTTTTTATGTTGTACCAAACTTATATGGTGTAGCAATTTTGTCTCACAACAAAGTTGGCTTGCAGGCTATAAGCCACTTCGTGGTGTGCAACCATATGGCTCACTCCAGAAGTGAGTAGAATTTAGTCTCTCTTCTCATAATGTGCAACCATATGGCTCACTTCAGAGAAGGATTTTAGGTAGAATTAGATTCTCACTAGTGTGGTGCAATAGTTTATCTCTCACCACAGAGTTGAGTTAGAATCTAGTGGTCGGCTTATGGAGTGCAGTGAGCATGATGATAAACCTCTTAGTTCAGAGTGACCTATAGGATTGTCAATTTTAGATCATGACACATCATCGTTTGTACTTCATAGAGATGCAAGCATGTTGCTCGTCAAACAAGGAGTGGAGAGATGCATACTTTATGCCCTCTTCATTTGGGTGACACACATGTGCTTTGAGCTCCATAGAAATGCCATTGTTCATCAATAGATGACTTGGTGTTGTCTTGGATGTAGGTACATATGATGTCTAGCCTACATTTGAGATTGTTAATTTGTCCGCCGCCGCTGATGGTTGTGTTGTAAGTTCCACACTTCGTCAGGGATTATATTAGGTCACTTTATTACTATTACTACATAGAAATATGAGAGTTATGCTCATCAACCTAAGAGTGGAGAGATGCATACCTATGTCCTCTTCATCTTAACATGATGGACATTACCCTTGTACTATCTAATCCATATATATTCCATTGTTCATCACTAGATCACTTGGTGTTGTCTCGGATGTAGATACATATGATGTTTGGTCTAAATATGAGATTGTTAAGCTGTTCACTTATGGTTGTGTTGCGAGCTCCACACACTTCATCAAGAATTAGATTGATTAAACTATCAATCAACATGACAACAACGTTGGTACAACTAGATTTAGTTGGTGCTGAAAGGTGTGCTATGCAGGACTGGAGATGTTGAAAGGTATGGAGCAAAGTGCTAAGGCACATATATAAGGCCTGGGTAGTTGAAATGTATGTATAATGTGGTTTCTTAGCCAAAAGAACTATAGGAATGGCCAATTTGTGTTGGTAGGTCCAGGTGTTCAAAGTGATGAATTCATTGTCTGGAAGGTTCCAAACGGATGGGGAAGGTGAGAACAAATGGGTAGGGCAAGTTTTAGCAAGTAAACATAAAGTACTTGAGATGTGGGTCATGTTGGTATTTTCATATTCCAATCGGACCTCAAATACGAAAGATGTTGCAAATTGACGGGGGCCAGTTATGGACCAAATAGATTGCATTGGAAAGTGGGTAGATTGGGGAGTTTCAAGCCTCTCTATGGTTTCAAAAGGACTATGCACTAAATGGAGATGATCAAAATTGACAGCTTGTCAAAGGGAGTCATGAGGGCCAAGATATGGCAGGTTGAAATTTGTGATAGACGATGGCGCGGCAGAGCCAGGTAATTTTTTCCAATTTTGGTCAGCTTGGTTGGATTGCCCGGTAAAGATGGAATGCAACCAAGATGGGGGAGATCAAGACTGGAAACATGCGATTCCAAATATACTTTATGTCCCAGTCACATCAGATCCTTGAGTACCAAATGGTAGTGGTTTAAAGTCAAGGCAAACAAAGAGTTTTCATGAAAATTTTAATTTGGAAGGGACCGTAGTATCTTTTTGCTAACTTAGCATACTACTTTTGGTGTCCCGTAGGATTCTTGCCCGTCGTGTGCCTTAACCGAGCCTTCAAAAATTGAAGTGTTGGATGGATACGCCGCGACGGACGTGAGCACAGCGAGAACTCACCTAACAAGATTTGTCAGCTAAGGATCAAGCTCAACCCACAGGCGCGTGGAAGCAAGTATAAGGTGTCAACCTACACTCGACCAACTCCTAACTAATTCCTACAGAGGTCTCTACCCAATGTCAAAGCTACGGTCTCAGGAGTGCTTAAGAAGAGATTTCCTATAATGCTTACAAGAGCCGAACATCCATCAAACAATCTCGAAACACCACAGAACTTGAAGGAGACCCTACTCACTCCAATAGGTCGCTCTCCCTAAGGTCTATGAACCAAAACTCCAACCCAAAACACCTGATGCAAAATCACGTAGGATGTCTGGCCGAAATTTGCAGGTCTTCGTTTCTGAAATCTAAAGTACCTAATGTGTAGCTCTACTCAATGTGAACACGTGGATATGCTGCAATGCAAAATTGGACAATGTATGCTCACCAAACACCAGATGAAGCTCGTAGAAGAAGCTCGCAAAACCGGACCGTATGCACGCAATGTAGGTATTGGCACGTAGCTCTCATGAGGGGAAACACGCTGCAATTCTCCGTACTCGATTCCGACCATCGATGCTCGCGTAGCATCAAGAAGAAGCTCTCACTCTCTCTTGTACACAGTACGCTCACTCATAGACAATATATTTTTCAAAATGACAAAAGGTTTTTCATTAAGGTCAAAAAGTGGTATATATACCTTACAATTCTCAAACCCTAAAGTTCCAAATTAATCAACTACTCAATCTAACTACCAAAACTGGGATACAATCTAGAAACTTCTATTAAGCCCCAATATTTACAAGGTGAAAAATCGGGTTTCCTCAATAAATGAATAATTACAAAAAATGATAATCTTTCGAGTAGCCAATTTCTGTGGGGTTTGTCCAGCTTCTAACACTCCCCCCCTCCTTGCTCATGTCGTCCCAGACATGGCCGTTGAGCTGCTTCTTCATCGTATGGTTTCGCGCATCTTGATCAGCGATTCATATCTTGCATGTAGATTCATCATTGTTGGGCCGAAAATATCAGTGTTTACGGTGAAGAAGTCAGTGTAGCACGCT
The DNA here is from genome assembly GCF_014529385.1 of Adiantum capillus-veneris. Taxonomy (NCBI): domain Eukaryota; kingdom Viridiplantae; phylum Streptophyta; class Polypodiopsida; order Polypodiales; family Pteridaceae; genus Adiantum; species Adiantum capillus-veneris. The sequence continues at coordinate 89,181,921 of NC_140954.1, forward strand.
TCTTCAAAGGCCTGGAGGTGATGGATGGCAGAAACATTATCCTTTCATACAACGCATATATCACCTCCTTGGAAGGCTGACCAGACAGATCATAGGCACATCTGTAAGTATCTTGGAAGAAGAAGATACTGTCTCTCACCTGGCCTTGCTTGAATGTCTTAAATACTGCTAAAAGAGTTTTGCAGATTTTCCTCATCATGATGCACGTAAGGTCAGGTGAGCGAGTGAACAATTTGATGGTGCCCGTTAGGGTTTTCACCATGCATTGGACACTTATTCTGTCACCTGCTGATGGGGGCTTTTCACAAGCCAAGCTCCCATACCCCTCTTCTCTCGTCCCCACCCCATGAAAACCCCCTCTTAGGGAGGGAGTGATAAAAGGCATTGGAAAAAGTAAGAAAAAATAAATTATGATTATGTAAATATATGAGAAAGGTAAAATAGACCACCTCATGCCTGCGGGGCAGCCCATCCCCACCTTGCCTTCTTTTTCTTCACTGTTGCCCCGCCGTGTGTCCCTTTTCCTCTCCTCCACTCATAAGGTCAACCCCCTCTCTCTTCCCCTTGTCCTTTCTCCTTTCTCTCTCCCCTCAAGCTACCCCACCTCTTACCAATAATGCATTCTAACTCACCAATAATGCACCCTAACTCACATGCAACTTATCCTATCTTCCAAAATAGTATACCCCACCCCCTCTTTCTCTCTCCTATCATATCCCATGACCCAAATACTCCCCTCTCTCTCTAAAGGGCGCCATGTCTCTTGTCTTGTAGCTAAATAACCTCCCCCACACTCACACACACTCAGTTTTACTGAAAAAGGTGCCCACAGACCCATCCCCACCCGGTGGTTACCTGATTTTTCTTGTGTTCACACACATCTTCACACAGATTCACATCTGAACACACTCCCCTCTCTCCCCTCTTGTAATTACTTTATTCTCCATGTCACCTCTCACTTTTTTTTCAACCCATCTCTCTCTCTTAGTCTCTCTCTCATGAGACTGTTGTTCTAGCACATATACACACAGCCAGACAAGTGGGGCCCACAGTCACATGGCCTATGTAGATAATGATTTCTTCATTTTTAAATTATAGAATTTCTCCACCCTCCTCCCCTATATAAAGAGGGATCACCATCACACTAAACAGACACACAACATCACCAAAGAGTACACTATGCACTGTGTGTGCCTAATGCACACACACACACCCACACCATCACCATCACCGCAATCACCATGCTCGTCTTGAGCATGACCTCTACACCCTTGGGCTATGGAAGATGAAGGGCAGCTAAATGAAGGATGATGACCATAACCCTCGTGCGAGTGTTCGCCATCAGCTCCCACCTATCAGCCATGTGCTCTACCACTCTCTCCCTTCTCTTTCCCCTACCCTATGCCCCCCATTTCATCGCCTTATTCTCTAAATAAAGCTTGAGGTTTTGCGAGTATTTTTTCTTGCAATGTTTTGCCCATGTGAGGTGTGCGGAATCGCCACCTAGTCTTGTGTATGTGTGAAGGGTGTGCGGATTCGCCATCCTTCTGTGGTGCCTAAGTACTAAGCCGCTATACTCTCTCTCTCTCTCTCTCTCACTTGATCTCATTCCCCTTCCTCTTCATCATTACTCCTAAGCATCCATCTCTCTTGGATGAAAACTTTGTTATGGTGGTGTATTGTTTGCGTCCTAGCCGCTCAAGCTAGGTGGTGCCCCCTGTTTGCTTTACCATGACAAGCTCGAGGCGCTCCATTCGGTCCCGGGTGTTTTAGAGGCCGTCGGGGGTTCGGGGTTCGCTTTGCTCCCGTCATTTGGTGCCCCCATGGAGGATCTTTTCATGAAACCCTTCAGTTTACAAGACTGAAACCCCTAAACTATTGTGAATGGATGAATGGCTAGCAGGATTTACTAACTGGACGACAGAAGAAGAAGAGCTCCAAGCACGACTAGACGAACTCCGCATCTCCATCAAAGCTCGAGTGCCAGGCGTAACGGTAATCGATTTGCAATGGAAGAGTCAACCAACACGCCAGACCCAGTGGATATACATAGGCCGAGTGCCAAGAATAAGAAGGAGAACGTCGAAACCATGTCCGCAACCTACAGCCAACCCACAACAACAACAAAATTTAAGGAGCTCTACACAATAGAGAATCAACACTATTCTACTTTGAGAATCGGGTAACTCAAGTCACCGAGGTAATTATCACAGTTAGTTTTCAAGTCGCACCTGATGCTGCAGCATAGATAACGGAAGCATTGGCTCACACTCTCACTAGAGAAACTAGGGATCTACTGAGTTTGTTTCAAGAAAGAACACCACCCTCTCCCGCAAGCTTGGACAGTGACTAAGCACCTCTAAGCTTCACATGAATCAGTACAACCTACCTCAAGACAGATCACACATACCAACACATTGTGAGCGGGATGAAAACACACACAGCGCCTCTATAATGACCCGACACACACTCTTGGGACGATACACACACACACACACACACACACACACACACTATGGGGCACCACTCGGCGTAGACAACACACCTGGCCGAGACAGGGAACACACCTCTGGAGTGAGAGGAGAGAGACTATCCACTTGCCCACTCCACACAGACACACACACACACACACACCCAAAAAACTCAGCTCAAAAGAGGAGAATTTCTGATTTTTAGATACAAATGAGCTTGGGCCAAGACCAATGGGGCAAACAACTCACACAATATGGGTAAAAGATACCAGATACAATCTCAAACTGGAGCAGAAACTTCGCTCATAGGAGAAACTTACACAGAAAAACAGCAGGAAAAGAGTGAGGAATTTGGAAAAATGGACAGCGCCATCGCGTCCGGAACGGCCCAAAACCCCAATCTACAATGTCAAAGTGCTCAAATCCGACCTCGGATGAGCAGTTTACGGCCAAAACAAGCTCCAAAAAACCAAAAACACACCTGCGGCTGTTCCTCCTCTCTTCTCCATGTTTTTTCTGGTCTTCTCTCTCTTTTTTCAGTTCCCACACTTAGCTTTATTACTTGGGCACCCTTGGCCTTTTAGATGACCTCAAACGGACCCCGAACAGGCCAAAAACTGACCTTGCAGTGCATAGTTGTCACCTTTTTGCATCATTCGCACACCTGGCACTCATCTTTTTTCCAATAATGCATCTCGCCACCACGTGAAGTGGCCCCAAAAAGTGGTCCTAATGATGACCTTTCTGCATAACTCTCACAAGAAAACACCACTTTGTGTCCATATTCATCCACGTGCAAATATTGACCCCGTTCGACCTCCTGACGCCACTCGATGCCATCTGACGCACCTGCTTACCTCATGTCGTCGGCCCGCAAATAGCTTCCTCGAGAAGTTTTACGCGCTATAAACTCCTCATTATTGTAGAAAAACACAGTGGTACTGGTAATAGTGAAAATCGATGCACTATGTACATGCTGTCCTACCTGTACACATGTGGGCCCCACATAACCACCTGGCTCTAGAAAATGGGCAATCCTTTATTCGATGCACCATGCATGTATATGTACATATGCGCAATCCCTTGCTCCAAAAAACTCCTAACATAATCTGCCCATCCCCTAGCCTGCTAGATCATTCATGATCAGCAGCAGCAAAGAGAGATATGAGACTTGCCGCATCATAGGTCTCCTCATCCTTCACAGACATCACTCGCTCTTCAAAAAACTCATCTTGCTCCACCATCATCAACCTGGCATGATACAACTTAAGACGCAATCCATTTACCCTTGACTTTGTAAAATCCCATCCAGGTTAGCCAACTGATATGTACCATTCGGGAAACACTCCACTACCTTGAAAGGGCCTTCCCACTTAATTTGAAACTTCTTTTGGAAGGTGTTGTCCAGTTTTCTGTTGTAGCGCAAAACCAAGTCATGCTTCTTGATACCCTTACTTTTGACCTTTTCATTTATCTTTGCCAAAGCCTTATCCTGCATCTGCCCATAATGCTCCAATGCGCTCATCCTATCCAACTGGACCTCTTGTAACTGCAAGAGCCTCTCTTTGAATGCATCACTAGGCGACCCAAGCAACTTCTCTAACATCTTGACCGCAGGCAACTCTACCTCCACAGGCAATAGTGCTTCCTTTCCATACACCAAATGAAATGGAGTATACCCTGTACCTGCCTTCACCGAAGTACGGTAAGCCCATAATGCACTAGGCAATTCCAAATCCCAATTCTTTCCTTGGTGCTCTGTCACTTTAGAAAGAATTTGTACCAACTCACCATTGAATCTTTCATTTAAGCCATTACACTGCGGGTAATAAGGAGTGGTATGCTGGTGCCTAATCTTCATCTTTGTGCATAAGAAGTCTAGCAGTTTAGCTCTAAATCCTGGCCCCTTATCTGAAAGTAGCTCTAATGGCACCCCAAACTTGCAACATATTTCATCATACACAAATTTTGCCACATCCTTTGCAGTGATCTGTTTTACTGCTATAGCCTCTGCCCATCTAGAGAGATAGTCCACTGCCGTCAAGATATAGCTCTTGCCCCTGCTTGTGATAGGTAACGGGCCTATTGCATCAATCCCCCACTTTTCAAACACATCAAACGCCATAATGGTTTTTCGTAGCTCTGGCTTCAACACTCTCTTCCCAAATGCTTGACACCTATTGCAAGACCTACACCAATGGTGAACATCCTTGTGCAAACTAGGCCATACATACCCCTCTTGCAAAATCTTATGCAAGGTGATCTTTAGAGCAAAATGGCCACCACATGCGCCTTCATGATTCTCTTCCAACACTCTGTAAAGCTCCTCCCGCCAAGGTACACGTCTCAACACAAGATCAGCCCCTTTCATGTATAAGACATTACCAATCAATTTGTACCTGTATGCTCTACGCACAAAGCCATACTTCTTAGACTTCTGAATCTCCTTTGGAATGATTCCTGTTAGCAAAAACTCCTCTTCTTGAGCCAAACTTTCCCGGCCATGATAAAGAGGTAAATTGGTCCTCAACACGAATAGCTCCCCAATCATGCCTTGAGCTGCTTCATGTGCCTCTCCATTTAGAGCACGTTCAATGTGTCTGATGATCCATGCTTCGAACTTTTTTAACAGGCCTTTAATTCTGAAGCACATTTCCTTCAATGAGGTGTTCTTGCTCTTCCACACACCCAGCACTTGCTTCACCACTAACAAGGCATCACCTTTTATGCTCAACCTTCGAATCCCATGCTTCAAAAAAATGTGTAATCCGGCTTCCAATGTAGCATATTCAGCCTCATTGTTACTATGCGCATCCAATTTGAACCCTCTCTTGCATACTAGCTTCCCCTCTGGATCATAAAGTGCTATACCCCCTGAAGCTGCATCGTGGCTCTTTCTGTATGAACCATCAAAGAACAACACATGTGCATTGCTGATCTGTGGCACTTCTTCAACTACCTTTCTCACCACATCTTCCTTAACAATAAGGGGATTCTCCTTGTAGGTCAACAAATTAGCTAGGGTAGCCCTTGTACTATCTTCCACTAGAAAAGAGAACTCAAACTCTTGCAGCTCAATTACCCATTTCTTCACCACATTTGACATGTTAGTACCATTAATTAACTATGGCAAAAAGGCATAACTCGTCAAGAAAACAAAAGGCCGTGGTAGCAAGTAATGATGAAATCGTCGACAAGCAAATATTACACTGGCCATCACTAGCTCTACTTTCGATAACTTTCTCTCCGCTACCAACTTCACTCGGCTTGCACAATACACTGGCCTCATATAATGGCTGCCCTTCCCCTTTTGCAATAGCATGGCTCCAATGGCATCATCCCCTACTGATGGATTTACATAAAAAAATTTCTCCCAATCAGGAGCCTGCATGGCTGACAACCCCCCTAACACCTCTTTCACCTCTTGAAACACTTCTTCACACTTGTCATCCCATTGCAATGGATCATGCTTTGCCACTTGCTGTAATGGATAAAGAAGCTGCGAAGACAATGGAATAAACCGTGCCATGTACTTCACTTTGTGTATAAAGGTTGCCAATTGCTTCGTAATCGTAGGTGATGGAAGAAGAATAATAGACTTAACCTTGTCTGGATCAGCCTCAATGCCATTTTCTGACACCATGTGGCCCAATAACTTCACCCTTGGCTGTGCTAGATGACATTTCTTTGGATTTAGTTGTCCTCCACATTCATCATATCGAGCCAATACCATCTGCAGCTTCTCATGGTGTTCAGCCCTACTGCTATAGACACAGAAGTCATCCATAAAAGCTTTAACACAACTACCAATGAATGGTTCCAACACCCAATTTGCTCTCTCTTGATAGAAGGAAGGTCCATTTGACAACCCAAATGGCAATACTGTGTAGCAATAGCAGCCCCATGGCGTAATAAAAGTGGTCTTTGTGCGGTCTTTAAGAGAAATCTTCAATTGAAAATAGCCTGAAAAACCATCACACACACTGTACCTCTCATAACCTGCCACTGAATCCAAGATCTGATCGATGAATGGAAGAGGATATGAGTTCTTCTTAGTGGCTGCGTTTAAGGGTTTAAAATCCACACAAATTCTCCACTTCCCATCCTTCTTTGGACTGACTACAACTGGACTCACCCATTCTGTGGTCTCCACTGGAACTATGAACCCTACCTTCAATAACTTGTCCACCTCTACCCGCAAGGCTTCCATTTGCTCTTGACCCATCCTTCTTAGCCTTTGCCGCACTGGCTTAGCACCTTCTTTCAGCTCTATATGCATCTCTTTGCCCTTAAATCCTCTGATCTCTTCATATGAAGTAATGAACAAATCAGGAAAACTAGCCAGCATGTGCAAATATATATCCTTCTCCATAGCTGAGAGGTCTCCACTGATCATTTGTGTCATCAATTCCTGCTTCTTTGACAACTCAACCTTGGTTTGCATCAGCCCTTCAATCACTTCATAAGGCCCTTCACTTTCATCTTCAACCTCATTCGCAAATGCAACTAAACCAATCTCCTACATTTCTTTGTCCATCAAAAGAAATGCAACATCAGCATCCTCATCACTACTGGTAGTGCTATCACTGTCCTCATCTGTCACCGTGGAAGAGTCTTCATCACTAGACTCATCCTCATCTTCATAAAGCTCCTCTACTCGTTTCCTTGTGTCCATATTATAAAGCTTCTTGGTACCTGTCTTTCCATAGAGGCTAATCGTACCATGTCGCCAATCTTGAACAGCTCCCACTGCACGTAACCATGGTCTGCCCAGTATAATAGGATATGCTCCCAACCCTGCTGGCATCACATGAAAATCAACCACTGCCTTTGCATCATATGCCTCCACTTCTAAGCTCTTTACAACACCTAAGCATTTTACTTTTTGATGGTTTGCCAATCTGATCCGAAAACCTGACACCCCAGCCACTGTGAGACCCATCTTCTCAACGCATGAGTGTGTTATGACGCATATTTGGGCTCCGCCATCCACATAACCTTGTCCCAAATTTTTCCTTTTATGCCACACATCTACTATTGGACAAATGTCTGGTAGCTCGTCCATTGCCAACACCTTCACTGAACCTCTCTCAAGCTCTTTCTCCATTGGGTTAACCATCGTCTTCCACTGCCGCTTTAGCTTAGGCACCATCTCTATAAGCTGCCCAAAAGTAACATCTGCCTTCCTGCTCGTCAGATCCTCCTTCAAGTCATAGCTTAATTGCCCATCCCCTAGTGGAAAATCCGAAACATGAAACTTTCGACGAGCTCTCCTTTTCCTCTTGGCCTTGACATCCTCGCCTTCATGGCTCTTTCCTTTCTTCTTACAAGGACTTGGGGCACTTCTTTCTTCCTTATCCTCTGTGGTCCTCTTCCCAATAGGCATCACTAATGTATCCTCTAGCTTTGATACCTTCTCCAAGGTGACTACACTTAGCACTTTTGTCTTTCCCTTTTCCTCCTAGGTCAGTCCACTGGTTCCTTCGTCTCCCTTAATTTCGATGCCATAATCATTTGACCTAGTTAGCACCTGTCTTGGCAATGGATACATGTCTCCCCCCATCCTTGGTGGCTTATCACATTGCGGGCTGATGTGACCCAACTCTCCACAATTATAACATGTGGGCATCTGCCTCCAAAACCTACCATTGCTTTGTCCAACACCATTCCTAGGCCTTTCTTCACCTCCTTGCTGATTTGCAAACCTCCCTCGACCTCGATTATTTCCCACTTGACCTAGCATGTTTAGGCTGAGATTCTTCATCAAATCTACCATTTGCCTCATGTCTTGCCTTAGCCCATCATCTTGCACTGCTGTAGTGACCACTGCTGGCATAACCTAAGTAGTAACAGGAACTACTGGTTCATGATGAACCCTTGACATGCGCCCTTGTAAAGACTCTATAGGCTGAAATTTAGACCTCATGGGCAAAGACTCCACCCCTAACTGGCTCATTTTCCTCAGCTTCCACTCTTTGTTCCTTGCTACCTCTAGTGAATCTTCATATGTCCTAGGCTTCTTTAGCTCCACTCTCCAACGTATATTCTCCCAAAGACCAGCTAAGAACCTGTCCTTCTTCATCATGTCAGGCGGGGGTACCTGTGGTGCTAAAGCCTTGCACATTCGCTCCCATGCCAATGAAAACTTACGTATGTACGCATCTACTGGCTCACCTTCCTTTTGCACCAAAGCCTGTACTTCTTGCCACACCTTGTCAGGATCTTTTATCTTCACAAACTCCACTTCCAACCCATGTCGTAGATTGTCCCAACTCAACCTTACAGGTGGATCAGCCACACGCAACTCCTCTTCAAATGCTTTAGACCAAACTCGTGCATCACTCTTCAAACAAATTTGGAGAAGGCGTAACATTTGCATAGGGTCATGAATCTGGTTGCTAATGCAGGCAACCTCCATCTTTTCCAAAAATTCTTCCACATCTTCATCACTTCTTCCATGAAACTCAGGATAAGAGAAAGCCATGGCTACCCAAGTTACAATACTTTGAGAACCCCTTTGAACACACGTGCAAGAACCCAAAACTTTTGACTACCCAATCCCCAGAAACTTCAATGGAGCTAAACTTTAGATAAGGACAAACACATGCACATCAAATGAGTTTTCATAGTTGATCATCGGAATGACAACAGGCAAAGGACATTCCAGGATCTCTCTCAATCTTCTTGGCCCAAACATAAAGACTATGCGCTGCTAGAAAAAGATCTTCCTGGACACATGAACATTAATCTGAATTCTTTGAGTTAAATGAAAAGGAGTGAACTGAGAGCCATTTTGATCATCCATTAAAGCCAACCATGAAGCTCCCAAGAAGGCACACCTGACTCAACCTCTGATTTTGCCAAAATTTCAGTAGCATAACAGCATAAATGGCTCAAAATACCAAAAAACCAGCCATCATAACTTGGGAAAATTTCGACAGAGTTTCCCCAGAAGTAGAGCAGTAGGAACCCAAAATATAGACCATCTATGTATGCATAAATTGTCAACAATAGAACCCGAGCATCCAGTAGGACTCACTAGTACATAGCCTATGGCGAGGTCACAAAAAGGGTGCTCCAGCTACCTGTATCACCGAAAGGATCTCCACATTTGAGAATCCCCCAGCTCAATAAAAACCTCACGCTATCGACCCTCACACGAAGGCTAATGCAAATCGCATATAGTCAAGTCTCAGAAATGACTATCTTCCAGACCAAGTCTCAGAAATGGCTGGGACTGCCAAATACAACCAAGTATGGCTCCACAAATGCGTACAATGGCAGTTTCCACAAGTAACGTACAATCCAACAGACAATGCGCTCAAATAGGCGCCAAGTGATGCATTCCCACAACAACTGCAAGTGACATCACTGCTAGTATATCACTGTACTCCAGCTACCTGTACCTGTACCTGTACCTGTCCCTGTAACCTGTAATCTGCAACCTGCAACCTGTAATCCCGAAGCTCGAAGCTCGAAGCAGAAGGTACTCGAAGAAGATCCTCCGTGGGGGCGCCAAAAGAATGTGAGCGGGATGAAAACACACACAGCGCCTCTATAACGACCCGACACACACTCTTGGGAAGATACACACACACACTATGGGGCACCACTCGGCGTAGACAACACACCTGGCCGAGACAGGGAACACACCTCTGGAGTGTGAGGAGAGAGACTATCCACTTGCCCACTCCACACAGACACACACACACACACACACACCCAAAAAACTCAGCTCAAAAGAGGAGAATTTCTGATTTTTAGATACAAATGAGCTTGGGCCAACACCAATGGGGCAAACAACTCACACAGTATGGGTAAAAGATACCAGATACAATCTCAAACTGGAGCAAAAACTTCGCTCATAGGAGAAACTTACACAGAAAAATAGCAGGAAAAGAATGAGGAATTTGGAAAAATGGACAGCGCCATCGCATCTGGAACGGCCCAAAACCCCAGTCTACAATGTCAAAGTGCTCAAATCCGACCTCGGATGAGCAGTTTACGACCAAAACAGGCTCCAAAAAACCAAAAACACACCTGCGGCTGTTCCTCCTCTCTTCTCCACGTTTTCTCTGGTCTTCTCTCTGTTTTTTCAGTTCCCACACTTAGCTTTATTACTTGGGCACCCTTGGCCTTTTAGATGACCTCAAACGGACCCCGAACAGGCCAAAAACTGACCTTGCAATGCATAGTTGTCACCTTTTTGCATCATTCGCACACCTGGCACTCATCTTTTTTCCAATAATGCATCTCGCCACCACGTGAAGTGGCCCCAAAAAGTGGTCCTAATGATGACCTTTCTGCATACCTCTCACAAGAAAACACCACTTTGTGTCCGTATTCATCCACGTGCAAACATTGACCCCGTTCGGCCTCGCGACGCCACTCGATGCCATCTGACACATCTGCTTACCTCATGTCGTCGGCCCGCGGATAGCTTCCTCGAGAAGTTTTACGTGCTATAAACTCCTCATTATTGTAGAAAAACACAGTGGTACTGATAATAGTGAAAATCGATGCAAAATGTACATGCTGTCCTACCTGTACACATGTGGGCCCCACATAACCACCTGGCTCTAGAAAATGGGCAATCCTTTATTCGATGCACCATGCATGTATATGTACATATGCGCAATCCCTTGCTCCAAAAAACTCCTAACAACGTGTACGCTCAATCAAGGTAATATTGCACTTGAAGGCTTACTACCAGCACGTCATTGACACCATGCTGGGTGGGGAGCGGTTTTTTGAGGTTATGGCATCAGATCAGCCATTTGTCTTACCTTTGGTACAAGGCAATGTACCGATTGAAGTTTTAATCTATGTCCTAGTATAAGAGGGTATACACGCCTCCTTGTAAATAAGAAAAAAACTTTTGCAAGTTAAGAAGTGTGTCTTTCTAGCTCTCTCTCAGTAATCATGGCAAGTGTAGCATTTCCAACATTTAAAGGGAAGAAGGGGGAGGATTTGGTAACAGACTTCCTAGATGACTTTGAAGTAGCATGTGTAGTGAGCAACAAAGATACGGATGAATCCCGGGTTAGAATCTTTAAGCATCTCATGAAGCTAGAAGCTAGATCATGGTACAATGCACTTCCACAAGCAACCAAGGATGACTGGGAACCCTTAAAAACCGCTTTTAAGAGGCGCTTTGGGGGAGGTACCACTTCAAAAAAGTTGTGGGACAAGTTGAGAGACTTGAAGCAGGAGGGTCTTTTAGAATATGCCACCTATGAGTCCAAATTTGTGGATTTGTGGGAACGGTGGGTTGAGTCACTGGCAAGGGGGGAAGCTGCACCCGATTTCCTAAAAAAAGATTGGTTCACGCATGGCTTATGGCCGCTTCTCAAGGAGAAGGTGAAAGGTAGATTCTCGGCTACGTACGAGTTAGCCGTTGAGATTGCTCGCCTTAAGGACAAGAAGCTGCGAATGAAAGCCAAAGAAACCGAGTCAACAGAAGCAGGAACATCGCGTCGACCAGCAACTACGACAACCACCATTCCACCACCACCACCACCGGCTCTTGGGGTAAGAGATGACCAACAAGATATGTTGCCCATATTACTGACCAACTGCAGAATTTGTCTGTCCACTTAATACAGCAAGGGAGGAGTCAAGAAAGAGATCAAGACCCTGGAAGAGCACGACGACAAAACAGGGAGTATCATTGCTACAACTGCGGAGAAGACGGTCACGGTATGTACTACTGTCCCAAACCACGACAAAACTATAATAGAGGAGGTAGGAGGAACCAATTGTCACCCCCTAGAGAAAGAACACCCCCACCCCGAGCACCACCCCCACCAACACAAATTCTACGTCCACCCCAGACACCACTACAAGCATCCATTTCACCTCTTCCACCAGCCCCACCACCTGATCACCCCGTAAACATCATAAGTCTAGAAGAGAAAGGAAAATCCGTAGTAGTGGATCCACCTAGAGCAAAGGAGAGGGACAAGGGTAAGGAGAAGGTAACCTTTTTAGAACCACTTGAAGCCATGACTGTGAAAAGAGCTAGGAGGGAGAAAGCTACACAATCAGATGATGAGAGAAGCATGAGAGGAGAGACTAGCAAGAGGCCATCCAGGCCACGACGGAAATTGGGCATCACTGACTTCCAGCTAGGGGAAAGTTCTAAGCCCTATGATCTAACATTCGATGTGGCAGAGCAACGACCGAATATTACATGGCCACAGCTGCTACATCTTGTACCTAAAGTAAGGGGACAATGGTCTAAAATGGTAAGTACAAGACGCTCCAAAACAAAGGTAGCCGGAGCAATTTCGGGATGCAACATGGATGACATCCTTCCAATTGTCGACGTAAACATAAAAGGAAAGAGGATTGGAAACACCTACATTGATGGAGGTGCACAAATCTGTGTAATGAGCGAAGCTATGATGCTTCGATTAGGGCTCGAGGTTGACAGGCCTTCTCCATGCAAGGCAAAGATGGCAAACAACGCAAAAGTAAAGTGTGTGGGTGTGGTAAGTGCCGTGATTAAAAGCTTTCAACACTGAGGTAGAGGTAGATGTTTTTGTAATGCCTACTAAGGGGGAGGGCTATCCACTAATCTTGGGAAGGCCATGGTTGATGTCCATGAAGGCAAAACAGGACTGGGGTACTGGCCTTCTACGCATGACCGGTAAGAAAGGGGAGACAATCTACTACGACATGAGGATTGGCAAGCAGAAGCAAATGAATTTGGAAACATCGGCAGATGAAACCACTAGAGAATCTTCCATTTCTGAGGAGGAGACCACATCCACCGACGAAAGTGACAGTTCCATTGATGTGATGGGTATCATTATGAAGGATCCACAAAGGGTAAGCACAATTGGTGATCCATTACCAAAAGGGCAACCCAATGAAGAGGAGAGCAAATCACCTGGCCTAGGAGGAAGTAGGTTGAAAGGTATGTTGTCTACGGAATTAACACTTGAGGAGAAAGATAGTTTTTTGCAAATGTTGATGGGATTTCCTAACCTGTTCATTGACAACTATGAAAGAATCACAGGCATTACAGTGGTGGAACATCATATTAAACTGAAGGAAGGGGTAAAACCAGTTGTGCAAAAGCTACGACGATTGGGGGTCATACAAGAAAAGACACTCTTGGCCGAGGTAAGGAAACTGTTGGAGGCGGGATTCATCTATCCTGTAGAAAACTCAGAATGGGTGTCACCCGTAGTGGTGACGCCTAAAAAGAATGGTAAGTGGAGGGTCTGTGTTGACTACAAACCACTAAATGCAACTATAAAGAGAGACCACTTTCCTCTCCCTTTTTTGGATGAAATTCTGAATGAAGTAGCGGGTTTTGAATGCTATACCGTCTGTGATGGTTATTCTGGATACTTTCAAATACGCATAGCCTTGGAAGATAAGCTAAAAACCACTTTTATCACGCCATGGGGTTGTTTTGCATACAGGGTTATGCCATTTGGTCTCACAAATGCACCTGCCAAATTCCAAAGATATGTCACATATGTTTTTCAACCGTTCTTTGGAACATCCATAAGAGTGTTCATTGATGATTTTTGTATATATAGCTCCCGTATTTCACATTTAGAAAAGGTAAATGAAGGTTTGGCCAGGTTGCAGAGCCTAGGGGGGCAATTAAGTGTGGATAAATGCCACATTGGGGAGAGTAAAGTCATTCTACTAGGCCATGAAATTTCAGCAAAAGGTATCAACGCCGACCCAAGTAAGGTGTCCGCACTCATAGCCCTACCTTCACCAACGACCGCACGTCAACTGGTCTCTTTTCTACAGAAGGTGAGGTACTTAATTAGATTCATACATCTACTATCACAACTTGTTCTACCACTGCAACAACTCACTCAAAGATCAACTTTCACTTGGGACAAGGAAAGCGAACATCACTACAACAAGGTGAAGGAGGTCTTAGCCACTCTGCCAACTATCTCACCACCTACGTGGGATGAAAAATTCTATGTCACCTCAAGTGTTGGTGATGACTCATTGGGGGCTGTGCTACTCCAAAAGGATAAGACGACATCTTTCATGAGGCCAATCTACTTCTCTAGTCGAATGATGACAGCAGGAGAGAAAGGTTTCACCCATGTGGAACACTCAGTCCTAGCTCTTAGATTTGCAACTACAAAGTTTAGGTCATATTTGCTGCCTAAGCAATTTGTGATTCTAACCACGGATTAAATATTTCCCTATGTTGTACAACACATGGATGTGTCTGCTAGAATTACTAAATGGCTAGTTCGTCTGCAAGAGTTTGACTACACGGTACAGGTAGAAACCACGACAAGGGCAAGTTTGGGGGGACTCATGACCTACCAAGTCTTTGAAGGGAAGGAGAAGCAATCTAAGGAAGGAGAAGTCCGATTACCTCCAGTACCACCGATGGTAGAAGGAGCACACTCTCTCTACTTTGATGGAGCCTACAAGCGAGCGTCCGACAAAGCAGCTGCAGGCATAGTGGTCTCTGATGACAAAGGGACAAAGGTATTTTCGTTGGGCCAATTGTTAGATTCACATTCTAACAATGAAGCTGAGTATGCACCACTAACCAAGGGTCTACAATGGTGCGTCTCACAAGGTGTACAACGCCTTAATGTATTTGGGGATGCTCTACTTCTGGTAAGGCAAGTAAATGGAGCATGGACATGCAAGAATCCTAGTTTAAGGACTCACTTAAGTGGTGTAAAAACCTGGTTGGGTAAGTTTGAAGAATTTCAAATACACCATATCCCAAGGGCTCAAAACCAAGAAGTAGATGCCCTAGCAAGTGAAAGACTACAGGAAGTGGTGGTTGGAGCAATAAAACTAAAGCTCCCTCTATTTCAAGGCAGTGATGCCTTGCCTGATATCATGCATTTTTTGGAAACAGGGGAATGCCCATCAGATTTAACAAAGGGACAAAAGCAATGGCTGACGCGGAAGGCCACAAGGTATCGACTCATCAATGACGGTTTGTACTGTAAGGGTAAGGACCAAATACTCAGGAAGGTCCATCTCTCTCAGGAAATCACGGGAGTAATTGCTAGCTGTCACGACGGGGTTTGTGGTGGTCACTTTGCCCTAGACATAACAAGTAGGAAAATCTTGCAGGTAGGCTTCATATGGCCTAGCCTCAACCGTGATGTACACCACTGGTGCAAAACGTGTAAGTTGTGTCAAAAGGCCGGCACTAGGTCACTTATGCCTAAACCACAGACACCTATTCTCTCATATGGCCCATTTGAAAAATGGGGTATCGATACCATTGGGCCATTACCTAGGGCCAACTCAGGAAAATTCTACATTATCATGGGGGTCGACTACATGACTAGATGGGCAGAGGCTATAGCCACCACTAGAATCACAACAGTATAGGTAGCTAAATTTATCTACGAGCACATATGCTGTAGGTTTGGCACACCTTTAGAGATCATCTCTGATAGAGGGCCAGGTTTCAGAGTAGACTTGGTAGGAGAATTAATGCAGAAACTGGGCATTACAAGGAGGCACTCTTCACCATATTACCCTCAATGTAATGGCCTAGTTGAAAAGGTAAATGGAATGGTTTCTAAAATTATTACCAAGCAGGTAAACAATCATCCGGGAGACTGGGATAAGTATCTACTACCAGCTTTATGGGCCTACAGAACTTCATTTCGTACATCCTTGGGATTCACACCGTATCATCTAGTATTTGGTAAGGAAGCAATCTTGCCCATTGAAGTGCAACTACAAAGTCTCAGAGTAATGGCAAGCCAACTTCAACAACCCAACATGCATTTGAGAGATCACACCATCAACTTGGAAAGACTGCAGCTGGACAGAGAAGAAGCAATCAATTATTATGCGGCACAAGCAGAGCATAGACGACTTAGCTTTAACCAGCATCTCCGGAAAAAAGAATTGAAGAAAGGAATGTTGGTGCTCCGCTACGACAATCGCTTCGACACGTGCAAGGATAAGAAACTCCTGCTCCGATGGGAAGGCCCTTTCATCATCAGGAAAAAGTATGCCAATGGAAGCTACCAGCTTATGGAGGCTGATGGAAAACTTCATAAAACCAGGGTAAATGGTTGGCGACTTAAACCTTATTTTCTTCGATTTGACCAGGCTCCACCTATTGACATTCCAGATGAGGACACACCATCAGCCGCCACCTCCGACGATAATGATCAAACAGATGAGCTAGAGACATGAATGCCTCTAGCCAAAAGGGGAGGACTAATGATGGGGGCTTTTCACAAGCCAAGCTCCCATACCCCTCTTCTCTCGTCCCCACCCCATGAAAACCCCCTCTTAGGGAGGGAGTGATAAAAGGCATTGGAAAAAGTAAGAAAAAATAAAGTATGATTATGTAAATATATGAGAAAGGTAAAATAGGCCACCTCATGCCTGCGGGGCAGCCCATCCCCACCTTGCCTCCTTTTTCTTCACTGTTGCCCCGCCGTGTGTCCCTTTTCCTCTCCTCCACTCAAAAGGTCAACCCCCTCTCTCTTCCCCTTGTCTTTTCTCCTTTCTCTCTCCCCTCAAGCTACCCCACCTCTCACCAATAATGCATTCTAACTCACCAATAATGCACCCTAACTCACATGCAACTTATCCTATCTTCCAAAATAGTATACCCCACCCCCCCTTTCTCTCTCCTATCATATCCCATGACCCAAATACCCCCCTCTCTCTCTAAATGGCGCCATGTCTCTTGTCTTGTAGCTAGATAACCTCCCCCATACTCACACACACTCAGTTTCACTGAAAAAGGTGCCCACAGACCCATCCCCACCCGGTGGTTACCTGATTTTTCTTGTGTTCACACACATCTGCACACAGATTCACCTCTGAACACACTCCCCTCTCTCCCCTCTTGTAATTACTTTATTCTCCATGTCACCTCTCACTTTTTTTTCATCAACGCATATCTCTCTCTTAGTCTCTCTCTCATGAGACTGTTGTTCTGGCACATATACACACAGCCAGACAAGTGGGGCTCACAGTCACATGGCCTATGTAGATAATGATTTCTTCATTTCTAAATTCTAGAATTTCTCCCCCCTCCTCCCCTATATAAAGAGGGGTCACCATCACACTAAACACACACACAACATCACCAAAGAGTACACTATGCACTGTGTGTGCGTAGTGCACACACACACACCCACACCATCACCATCACCACAATCACCATGCTCGTCTTGAGCATGACCTCTACACCCTTGGGCTATGGAAGATGAAGGTCAACTAAATGAAGGATGATGGCCATAACCCTCGTGCGAGTCTTCGCCATCAGCTCCCACCTATCAGCCATGTGCTCTACCACTCTCTCCCTTCTCTTTCCCCTACCCTATGCCCCCCATTTCATCGCCTTATTCTCTAAATAAAGCTTGAGGTTTTGTGAGTATGTTTTCTTGCAATGTTTTGCCCATGTGAGGTGTGCGGAATCGCCACCTAGTCTTGTGTTTGGAGTGATCTTGTGTATGTGTGAAGGGTGTGCGGATTCGCCATCCTTCTGTGGTGCCTAAGTACTAAGCCGTTATACTCTCTCTCTCTCTCTCTCTCTCTCTCTCTCTCTCTCTCTCTCTCTCTCTCTCTCACTTGATCTCATTCCCCTTCCTCTTCATCATTACTCCCAAGCATCCATCTCTCTCGGATGAAAACTTTGTTATGGTGGTGTGTTGTTTGCGTCCTAGCCGCTCAAGCTAGGTGGTGCCCCCTGTTTGCTTTACCATGACAGGCTCGAAGCGCTCCATTCGGTCCCGGGTGTTTTAGAGGCCATCGGGGGTTCGGGGTTCGCTTTGCTCCCGTCACTGCCTTCAAGCCCAGCAGCGTAGGATAATTTAGCCAAGCGGGTTGGCTCCTTTGTAATATCTCCTGGGCCTTCCACGTCCTGATCCTTGGTAGAGGACAAAAGCTTAGGTTTTCTCTGATGTTTTTGGGTGTCTTTACCAAATGGATTAGGTACTGTGGGTACTTCGTTAGCCACGCCTTCCTCCATTTTGGCTGAGAGTCAACTATTAACCTGGCCCCTTATGGCTGGGAGATATCTGCGTTGTAGAGCGGCATTGTCGGCTCTTCTCTAATCCTCTTATTGATGGTGGCGGCTTCATACTTTAGCAAAGGATATGGGAGAGAGGGCTGTAGCCATTCGCGCCTAAGGTTGCTGGCGTCAATCTTCTGGATGGTCATGGATTTGAAAACCCTCTGCTCCCATTCCAAGGCTTCCTTAGTCGTCTCTCTGATCTCCACCTCTATTGCTTTACGTAGCTTTTCTTCCTCTTCCTGTGTCAGATCTTGTGGCTCTTGAGAGGATCCTACTAGGATTTCCTCTTGCATAGGTGTGTCCACAGGATCTGCCACATTTTCTAAATCTATGCCCTCGGTGGCCACTGGCCCTGTGCCTTCTTGCTCTTCGGCTTGCTGTCCTCTCAGCTCCTCAATCTACTTTAGGAGTTTCTGTTTTTCTGTTTCAGCTTCTTCTCCCATGTTCACGAGGAGGTTGTTCAACTCGGAGTTTATCTTCTCTGCCTCCTCAAGCTTTCTTTTGATACTTTCCAATTCCTCTTGCATGGCTTTTTGTTCTTCTTCCATTCGTGTTTGCATAACAATTGACCCTTCTGCCATCATCAATCGTTGCTTTTTCTCTAGAGTCAGCTCTTTTTGAAGTTCTTTCATCTGTTCTTCATAAATTTGGCTTTCCATAGTGATGTGAGTCGAGCTAGTAGCTCTGACTGTGGCAGGAGATGCCCGTAGCCTCTGGATGGTTTGATCTTTCACTTTAAGCTAGTCTTTGAGCTCAAGGACCTCATCCTGGCTGGCTTCTTGATCTAAATCCGCCTTTTCTTTGGCGTTTCACATTGCTTCAACTTCTTTGGACTCCTCAGCCAGTTGTAGGGTCAGGTTATCCCTTTCCCTCTTTGCATCTATCAATGATTTGCTGAGTTGCTTACACTCCTCTTCGACTCCTTGCATTCTTTGGGCTACTGCCTGATTTTCTTTTTCCATTTCCTAGCATCTTTGCAATGCCTTTGCCAGACTGGCTTGTAGCTCCGCTTCTCTCTCTTTCTGCCTTTGACTTTGTCTTTGTAAAGAGTCTACTTCCAGCTTTATCTTCACTTCAATGTCCTTGAGAGTTTCCATCTCACTTTCTGAGGCCATGGACTGCGCTCTTAACCCGGTTAACTTTGTCATCACCACATCCCAATCGTTGGAGGAAGGGTGCAAGTCCACCGTATCTGTGGCCATCTCCTTTAGTTCTACTAACCTGATGCTTTTCATTTTCTCCTTAGGCCTGTGCTTGCCAAGTCGAATGTGACTGTGGCAGCCTCTTCTTTTGTGTATCCTGCAACTAGCAGGTCCAGAAATGTGTTGTATGCTTCATGTGGCTTTGGCTTCTCACTCTTGGGTTTAACCTCTTCCCTCTCCTGGCTTTGTTCTTTCTTGGACTCTTCCTGGCCTTCGTGTTTGTCTTCCTTCTCTTTATCTTCTTGTGGAGGGCTGCGAGGAGGTGGTGAGGGCGGTGGGTTGGACTCAAGGCTGGCCGATAGAGATGTAGGCTTTTTCTTTAAATCTCAGTCTGCCTTTGTGTTCCTTTCTCTCTCTTGGCCCTTGTACTTGTCTAGCAGTTTCTGTCATACTTGCTCCACTTCCTCTTCTGTAAAAGTTAAATATTTTCTGATGTGGCATCAAGAATCTCAAAATTTTTAATGTAATCTTCGAATCTATCCCTTTGCACCCTTCGGGATGATCCCAACATTGCTTCTAGAGACAGCTTCCAAAGTTTACTCAAATCACCTTTAAGGGCCCTTTCTGCTCTAAAGCTCTCCATCAGCCGCTCTAGTCTTGCCACTTTTTGTGATTTTGTCTCTTTTTCCGGCACTTGGACAAATTCTTCTTTCCCTTATTTTGCTTTGGCTGCTCTTCTTGAACAGGCTCTAGCCGTATTTTCAATCTTGTGTCCACCCTTGGTGCCTTGGGCTGTTCCTCTTCCTTGTCTTCTTTGAGCCTCAGCCAGTCGTTTTGTGATGGGGGGTCAGGCCATCTTCCTTTTGCGTGCAATGCCCCATAAATCACCTTAGTGATTAGTTCTCCTGGCACAATATATGTGGGCTTCTTGTTACCCATATTCACTAGGTTGTCATGTATATATGCTGCATAATTGATTAAATTTGGAGTGCTCTTCATCATTGCCCAAGTGAATGTCGTGGCAATTGCTCCTGGCGGCATTCTGTACTTTTGTGGCCACTTTGTACACATATGGAAGTATTTGTTGTACAACTGACTCATGATTGCCACTTTTGGGTTGGCAATATCTTCAAAAGTGTAGTTACTTTTCTTCTCAGCGTACACCTTGACATCATCTCTTCTTTTAGTTACACTATCCCCCTTGTTGGAGAGGTCTAGTGCATCTGCTACAACTTTCTCGGTGATGACTATTTCTGTCTCTAGCCTGCCTTGTAGATCTGTAACTTTGGCCACGCCATTCTCTTTGATGGTCATCACAAACTCCCACACTCTCTTTATGTCAATTCCGGCAGGTACAACTTCAAAATAGTTGTGGAGATCAATCTTCTCCAAGTACCCGGCCATCTTGCTTCTTACAAACTCATTGAGTTCCCGCGGTAGCATTGGTAGCTTGGTCACATTCCCTTCAGTGTCTTTAAACACTCCTTGGTAGATCTTTAGGTCGTTGGACTCTAGCATATCTTCTTGGATCCATGTGTTGGTGGGCTTTAGTGTTCCTTCTGGTATGATGAAGGGCTCCACTTCTTCTAGGTAATCCTTAATGGTCATTCTTTTCTTCTTTGCCGGTGACTTCGAAGCTGTCATAGATCCTGTTGCACTCAGTAGTCCGAAGTTAGCATTTTTTCCATCTTAGCTGAGAAACTGAGTTTTAACTATCCAAATGACTTGAAAATTGAAAATAAAGCTTAAAAGGAACTCTTGAAACTGTGCATGTGCTCACAGTGTAATTCTGGCCAAAAATTTCCATTTAGACATCCTATGCGTAGGATGTCTTTTTCATCAGAATTGGGTGAAACTTGACATGTTGGTAGTTCTTGGCCTATGGAACATGGCTATGTGCTTGGATATGGATTTTGGCATCAAAAAGTGGATTTTTTTGGGTTGATTCATGCTTTAGGTCACAAATTGGGTAGAAAGTTCATAACATGTAGCAAGTGATGTCCAAATGGGTTGAAAATTGATATATGGGCTCATTGCACCATGGTATTGGCTCCCATGATGTCACTCTTTGCACAGAAGGTCTAAATTATGCTGGAGATATCCTATGCATAGGATGTCTATTTCATCAAAATGGCATGGGATTTGTTCTGTGGGTAGTCCTTGGCCTATGGAACATGGCCATGCTCTTGGATTTGATTTGGACAAGAATTGATGCTTGTAAGAGCCTGTGTAGTGTTTTTGGGCTCCAAAAGTGTATCTTGAAGGTGTTGGGGTCAAAAATGATTAGAATGGCTTCAAATTTGGTATATGAGCTTTTGAAGATGATGTGATTGGATCTGGAATGGATAAACATCCTCTATAGGCCAAAAATGTCAAATAGACATCCTACGCGTAGGATGTCTACTTCACCAAATTTTGTAGGTGAGTACACAAATGGACTGGTTATGTGCTTGTGAATGTGTTGTGCAATTTTCATGTGATTTGGACAAGATTTGGTAGGTCTATAGCCCATTATTGCCTCTATGCCCTAACTTTGCGTTTTTTCATGTATATGCTAGGTCAATGTTGGTCCAAATGGGATGAAGCTTGGTGGCTAGCATGTAAAGGCTATTCAAAAAATGTGTATGATGAAAAAAGTTGGGATCTGTGCCCAGAAATGCCCTTGAGACATCCTACGCGTAGGATGTCTCCTGATGATTTTTTTCATGGAATGTGCCACTAGTGCCTACCCTTAGTCCCCTTGAGTCCCTTTTAAGCCTACTTTCAACAAAAAAGTCAAATGGATAGAAAGTAACTCCCTATGTGGACTTCAGAGCCTTCGAGCCGTTTTCTGACTTTTGAAGTGCTTTTTGGCGATGGAATTTCTTGATATTGGTCTTCATAGCTTCCCGATCCCTTGGGGATCCTTGCTGTATGGTTTTGTCGACTTTGGCTTCACCGGAGCTCCTTTTGGAAATTTGTCGCTCTAGAAGCACCCATGGTTGCGTTTACATAACTTCGATGATTTGTGGTGGTCTACCACCATAGGACTTGGTTGTTGATGCTATAGGAAAGCCGCTCGTGAAGTTTGGTGGCTATTTGACGCTTTGTGTGTCTGATGCCGTTTCTGAAGTTTAGTGCCGCTTCGGGTCACTTTTTGGTCATGTGGGCCACATAGACTTGTCGAGCATGTCGAGATGCTCCTACCCATGAATTTTGGTAGCATTTGGGCGCCTTTTCGCCGATTTCCCATTTGATGGCCTCTTGCGGGATTCTAGGAATTAGGGTTTTTCTCGATGGTTTTCTATTGCCTTTGGACATCCAAGACTGGTCTTCTATGCTAGGGTAAGCTGCCGATGAAGTCTCGTTGCTTTTGGGTTAGCCGTTAGGTGGCCGCTTCTACTTGTAGGTCTCTACCGTCCGCTTTGTGTGTGAACCCTACGCTAGTTTTCGCGACAAAACGACAAACATGCGCGAAAATCTCAAGGTGGTGAGCCTACCTCTCATGTCTGAAGCCCGTCGGGTAGTCGTGTGCGTCGTAGAAGCTGCTGGAAGTTCCGCTCGCTCTAGGTGGCAGAAGCTCTCTCTCAAATGTCAATAGTAAAAATGAGCTAAAAATGAGGTGAAAAATTCTTATAGTGGAGGTCCCCGAACCATTTTTCATGAAATTTGACATGTGCTCCCAACTTCTTGCGAGATGCGGTTTAGGCTCAAAAATTTCTTGATTTGGACTCCATTTGCTTTGTTTACCAGAAATTTGGCATTTCAGTCAAAACCTAGCTAAAACACGTTTTCCGCTCCAGTCTCATAATTGCACCCCCACTGTACCATAGGTTGTCCTATAGTCAACGATCATCCCCATTTTTTTTTCATTACGACCGTTTTTCACCTGCTTTTTGTATTTTTGAAGTTTTTCTGCCGAAAATTAGCAAAACTAAAAGGAAAATAGAAAATCAAACCTAGAAAATCTCCAAAAATCATAATAAATCACAAACATCACCGCAAAACATTATATACACTCACATGTAATTTTTATGGCCGGATTTCTCCGTTTTACCAATATTTTGCCCGAAAACTGGCTATTTCTACTTATATACACACACCTAAGGGCTTGATTTGGCGTTTGGCCCCATATACCTATAGATACATGCTGTCTAAGGGCATATGTACTTGGCTTAGTCCGGAAAGTTTTGCAATCAAAAAACAACCCTTAGAATAGTCGAAAATCATGCCCTTTTTTGCTCTTCCTGCTATTGGTTCCGCATTTGAGAATGCCTTCCCCCCTCCTAGCCGGAGTCCTCCCGAACGACAAGTTATCGCCGCGGGGTATGTGCCGTGCATAGGCTGAAAAATTTGTGCTAATGCTTGGCCGATTAATATGGCCCTAATTGATGCATACTCAATCAATGCATGGAAAAATTAATGTTGTGCAAGAGAAGGGTATAAGCAAGATGCTTATTGGCATTTGCCGTCGAGGTTGCCTGTTTTCTTTGCAAGTAATAGGTGTAACTCTACTTCTCTCTGTTTAATTGTCTTTTGTGCAAAAGTCAATTGCTTTGCCGCTACTGTTGATAGAGCCGTAGTTGTTTCTGTGGAGAGGATTGGCTTGGCCGTGGACCGTATTTCTTTTGCTTTCCATGGGTAGCTTGTTTTTGCCGGTTTGTGTAGGTGTTTTGCTACTTCCTTTGTTGCCACTGTGTTGTTGCGGATTGGTATCCACATAAGTCGGTTGTCCTTTTTCAAATGCAGTTGTCTGCCTTCCGTTGTTGCTTATAGTGAAGGGAGTTCTTTTTGCTTTTGTTTCGGTATCCAAATGTGAGTAACATTTGGGTTATTGCTGAGCCTTTTCTTTGGGATCCATATCTGTTTTATGCCCTTGGTTTTTGGTTGAACTATCTGCTTCGGTTGAATTCTTTTGTTGCATTGTTTTTGGTTTGCCATGGCATTTCTATCCTTCCGCATTTCTATCCTTCCGCATCCATACTTGTTTCCCTTGTTTAGATAACCTAGATCTTTGCACTGCGGTCGGTGACTTCATATGTATGTAGTTAGCATGGTTGGCTTTTACCTGTTTGTTAACCTTGGGTATCATGTTGTTCTTTAGTGACACTCGTGATTTTGGCTCTTTTTCCTGTGATTGCATTGTTGGAAACTGATTAGTCCGGTATTGCTGAGCAAAGGCTATTACTTGTTGTTCTTGTGCATGCTGAATTTTGACTGCATTCGCGTTCCAATCTATCTGCACATTGTACTCTTTTTTCCAAGGTTGTCCCAACAACATTGGGTGTTGTGTGCATTCATCCTCGACTACATAAAATTTGTGTGGGTATATTGATGTACTTGTACATGCAATATAGTCCAGCCCAATGTTTTCAATGAGTGTGATGTACTACTTTCCAGCATTTGAGGAGTAGGATGAAGTTGACTTGTGGACTTGAGTTGTTGGTATAATCCATAAGAGAACAAATTTGCTTGAGCTCCAGAATCAAGCAATGCCGTCGATTCAACTTTATTGCTCCCTACTTTGACTGCAATTATGGGCTCCACTGTGTCTTCATCCAACTTCGTTAGTCGAATGGCATTGATTCGCAATGGTGCTTCACCTTGTTGTTGTTGTCGTAGAAGTCTTTGTTTTGCAATGCGTTCTTTGGCTTCCGCTTGAGCTTCTTCTCGTACTCTCTATTTCTCCTTCACTCGTTGTTTTCCTTGATGGATTTGTTGAAGCATCTCTTGTGTGAGTGGTAAATGATATTTCTTCAATCGACATCCACTAATCCAATTGGGCATTTCTTCACCTGCTAATGTAGCAAGCTTGACAGCTCCGCTTTGTGATAGATCACTAATCACAAAGGGTCCCATCCCTCGCTTTTTAAGTTTCTTGGCATGTTGCTTCAAAGTATAAACAAGTACATAATCACCTGTTTTGAATTCCCCATTTTGCAAATGTCCTTGCTCCCATCATTGGCCGTAGTGGCATCTCATCTCTCTTTATTGGCACCTTTGTTCGTTGACAAGCATCACAACGCTTTACAAACTCATCGGCATCCATATGCAATGTAGGCCACCATATTCCTGCGGCGGTTAAGACAATTTTTGCCGTCTTATCGCCCGAAAAATGGCCTCCACTTATTCCGCTATGTGCATGTTCTAGAATCAGAAGGTATTCGCTTTCACTTGCACAGATTCTAAGTTGATTGTCCTTTCCTCGCTTATAGAGTTGGTTCCCAATTAACTGAAAGACGCGAGCTTCCAGCTCTATAGCTTTTTTCCGTGCTCTTGTTATGTTCTCAGGAAACGTCCTGGTGGTTAAGAAATGAATGATATATTGACTCCATTCAGGTGCAATGTTTACGTGAAACAATGTCGCGTGATCCACTGGTCGTTTGGCACTATATATAGTACAATCAACAACATAAGAATGTGTGTCCGCATACATAGTTGGCCAATAAACCCCTAACTATTTTAGCATCTGGTGTGTTTTCATTGTTGAACAATGAAATGCACAATCCTGGACGTGTGCTTCTTCAAGGTAACACTTGAATTCTTCCGGATTTATACATAATCGTAGGATTTGGTCTGATCCTAGATGATACAGCCGTCCTGCTATCAACTGGAAGTTTTTTGTTTGTTGAATTTTTTGTTGTTTGGATCTGTATTCCGAATTATCAAACCTACTTCCATAGGAAAGAATGCTAACAATTTCGTGAGACCATTTGGGTATCATTTCAATATTGAAAAGATAAGCATCTGGTATGTCATCATCTACTCCTTCAGGAGCTTCCCCGTTGTGTATCCTTGAAAGATGGTCCGCTCGTAGATGGGTTTTGCCCTTTTTGACCACCACTGTGAAATCAAATTCTAGCAATATAATAAACCAACGTAAAATTCTCCCTGTATTGCATGGTTTATTTACCAGATACAAAAGAGCTTGATGATCTGTAAAGAACACAAACTTGTTTGCGAGCAAATAATGCCGAAATTTCTTCACAGCATAAATCATTCCTAATCCTTCTCGTTCGATGGTTGTGTAGTTCTTTTTCGCACTGTTTAACTGTCGGCTTGCATAACAGACTGGAAAATCCATTGTTCCGTCTCCAGGTTGAGCCAGAATACTCCCGATTGCATATGTAGAAGCATCAATGTCAACATGGAATATCTTTTCCCAATCTGGTGCTTTAAGTACGGGTGCTGATATAAGGTTTTCCTTCAGCTTTTGGAATGAAGTTTCACACTCCTCCGTCCAATCGAAATTGACTAGCAAACAATACAGAGGTTGTGCGATGACCACATACATGTATATGAATCTTCGATAATATCCACAGTGTCCCATGAAGGATTGCACTTGTTTCGCATTAGTGGGCCTGGGTAGGTCTACTATGACTTTGACTTTGTCTAGGTCAGTGGTTATGCCATTTCTTGAGACAATGTGTCCTAAGATGCGGCCTTGCTTAACCATAAAGATACACTTTTCCGGGTAAGACAGATTCGATATGTCCTGCATTTTTCAAATACTATTTGCAAATGGTCAATATGTTCCTCTCGTAGTAGAGAGTGTACACAAAGATCATCCATGTATATTTCTAAGAATATTCTCAGGTATTCTTTGAACGCGTGCGTCATTAACCTTTGTAAGGTAGCTGGGGCATTAGTTAAGCCAAACGGCATAACTCGATACGCATAAATTCCCCATTCTGTGGCAAACGCTGTTTTGTGTTGATCCTCCCTTGCAATTACCAGTTGGTTGTATCCTGAAAACCCGTCCAGAAAGGAATAAGCCCGTTTTCCAGCCACCCGCTCAAGCACATGTTCTGTGATTGACAAGGGATAATTATCACTTATAGTGGCTGCATTTACCTTTTTGAGGTTTACACACACTCGCAGTTTTTCGTTCTTTTTGGGAACTACCACAATGGGTGACACCCAATCTGTATGTTTAATTTCATAGATGAATTCAGCTTCCATCAAATTGTCAATCTTCTCTTTGATTCGTTTAGCAAATGTGTCATTATATGTATAAGGACGTTGTTTGCTAGGTTTTGCATCCGATTTCAAAGGAATTTTATGTTGGCATATCGATGGATCAACTCCTTTGAGGTCTTTATAGGACCATGCAAACACATCTTTATATTTCTTGAGAAGTCGTGTTAGCTGTTCTTCTTCTTTAGGCTCTAAATCATTTGCTATATAGACCTGCTGAGGCTTTTCACCCGGTTCTGCGAGGTCTATTCTTTTTGCATTTTCAAGCCCATCGTAAGATTCTTGGTTGGTTCTTTCCCTGACTGGTGGTGTCATGATGATTTTTCTATCCTAGATGGTAAATTTCCGATAGTGTGATGGTACATTCATGTTTCCCTTTTCTGACTCCCCTTTACCATCACTATCTTCTTCAGTAGTCCATATCTCACATAAAGACCGTTTCAGTTCTTGGTATTTCTGTTTACGCTCCAGTTTGGTCCACTCTTGGACTTTTGTTGTTTCTTTGTTTGATTTTTGAGATTTTTGTGATTTTGTTTCTGTTTTAGCTTTTCGTACTTTTTTTATTTCTTCTCGTGTTCTTTCCCTTCGATCTTTTGAGAACCTTCCTGATATTTGATCTTTTACACAATCCTCTGCTTTTACAAGCATCAAATAGTGAGTTTTACCATTTATCCTGGGCATCAGGTTCTCTCTCGCTTTGTTTCCTGCTCGTTTTCTCCTATAGCGCTCCTGGCATCTAGGGTGCTGATTAGCAAAATCATAAAACTTGTTATTCTTTGTTTTCCCTCCATGATCACTTGAGTTGTCTGGACACTCATTATCTGCATCATTATTTACTTCCAGATGTTTAGAGGAGTTATAAAACTCTTCTCCTTCCTATGGTTCTATCGTCTCATCTCCTCCTCGTATAATGCTTACCATGTAGTAGGGTAGCACATCATAGCCATCCTTATCGCAAAATTTTGTTGTTGGACTATCTGTAATGGTACAGACATCCAATGTTGCTAGTATGTGTTCCCATTCTAGAGGTTCCAAGGCATCTTCAGGGAAAGGTTCCGGAATATACTCCTTGTCCTCAATTGCTCTTTCTAAGACGCATTCCTCCCTTCTTAAGCTTCCACAATGTGAAGCTCCACACATCCATAGCTCTTTTTATTGCCCTAACCATGCTGGGAGTTCCGATCCTGCTACTGTACCTGAATCAAACTCTTCCACAGGTGTTTGGTTTACATCTTTGTAACTATGGTCTTTCAGGTGTATTTTAGTTGTTGTCTCGCCATGTCTGAGGTATATGTGGTCGTAACCCCAATCTTGGACCATCTTCAATTGTCTCATGAATGGTCTTCCCAAGATCATCTCATAATTGTTCTTTTTGTCAAAAAAGACTATTGTAAATGTATGCTCATACTTGATTCCAACATGAAGTGACAATCACTTTTTCTAAGAGTCCTAGAGGCTTCTCCATGAATCCATCTACCAATTGCAATTTCATTATGGTAGTCTTAAAGCTGGTTTTCCCCGTTTTTTCTAGATTTCCTTGGTGGCGATAGCAACTCCCGCTCCACTGTCAAGAATAGCTTTGGAAACTACTCCTTGGAATTCTACTGGTAGCGTGGTGTTTCCATCTTCTCCCTCACAATACTCTCCAACCTTGTTTAATGGTACTGGCCTAATGTTTAGTTGAGACCTGTCCAACTCTCTGATCCCTTCCTGTAGCCTCAAGGTGGGGTCTTTCACTCCAAATTTTTCTAGGCATTTACCTAGTGTGGTCCACATGTTTGGTCATAACCTTAGGAGTTCGGCTAATGTGATTGTTCATGCCACCGGGGTGGACAATAACTCAATCAATCCTTGTGAATCCATCACTTTGTTAGAAGAAAGTCTTTGAGATGGGATTTCTCTCACTTCAGACTTGTCTTCATACTCTCCTAGGTAAGAGGGTAAAGTTTTCAGCAAGTCTGGTTGGCTGTGCCCTGAACTAATTGATCCCTGGTCTCCCCCTTGTGAATGTATCTCAAAGTTCATTTGTGACCTTGCCTCAAATTCTTCAATAAGAGGTAAGATCACATTCTTCTCTTTTCTCGTTCTATTCATGTGGTTACTCATCATGTTAGCCTCGTTGGCCTCACTGATTTGCTTCCACAGATCGTCTAGACCGTTACAGTCCTTACCCATTTCTGTCAATGTTTTAGGCTGGAACCCATCACTTGCCTCATCTGTTGTATTTGGCACTATGATAGGTTCTCCCCTGGACTCGTAAGCATTCGCGATTCTTTCTTTCGTCTCTACTTGTCCCTCTAAAGTTGGTTTGACAGGGGTTGGGGTTGGTGTTGGTACTTCATGCCAATTTGTAGGTTTACCAAGTGGGTTTTCTATCAAAGATTGAGTTGTTTCAATCATCCTTCTACACATTTCCAAACTCTGTTTTTCTATTTCAGCATATGGATAAGTCATCCATCTTTGCTCTTGGGTTTAGTTCTTTTTGAGTCTGGCTTCATAAGCTTTTAGAAGCGCATCCAACTGCTCATTTACCTTGTCTACCAATACAGATCCTCCTGATCCTGCACTTTTGGGCTCTGCTATTTTCTTGGGTGCTATGGTTGTCGTGGTGTGTGAACTTAAGGTAGCTAGATCCTCTAACCGCTCTAATCTATCCTTTGTATGTTTTAACTCCTCAGATAGAGCTATTTGCTCTAGTTCTTTCCTGGCTTTCATACGCGCCTTTCTAGCTTTCCAACTGCTTCTCTAATTTTTCATTTCTGAACTTTGGGCATCGGTTTTTGGCTCTTCCAATATGGGTTCGTTCGTCATTCTTTGAGCTTGGGCTCGTGTCACCGTCTGAATAGGTATGATTGTTTCATTTTTTGACCCTCCACTGGAAGGTACTGTTTCTAGCATGTTCAAGGTGGTTTTTGCTCCTTTGCTCGAGTTTTTAGGGCAATCGGGAATCAGATGAGTAACTCCACACTCGGTGCAATATGCGTTGACTCTAATGATTTCATCATGAGGGCAGTCTCTTAGCCAATGGTCTCCACCACACTTGTAGCAGGGTCCCTTCGGTTGTTGAGGTGCTCCTTGAGCTCCCCTTTGTTGGTATGCATGTCTCTATCCGCCCATGCCTCCATTGGCTATGAACAACAATGTTCGTTCATCTAAGCTATATCTTTCTTCTCCTGCTGTCTGTGCAGTTGTTGGTGGTCCTGTACTTCCTATCATGCTCCATGGTTCTGGTGTCGAGGGTTCTTCCAGTGGATAATAGGCAGAGTTTTATGCATATCCGTTGGGATCTTCATAATATGCATGCATAGGCACCAAAGCCTTTTCCTCTGATTTGATTACGGTTGGTGTGTATCTCATACCGACCGGTCGTAATCCTGGTAGGGGTGGTTGTTGCCCCAGCACCGGTTTGTGGTCTTTCTACAGCTACAAGTCCTGGTAGGTTGCCTGCTTGATACCTAGGCATGGGTGGAACTTGAGGAGATGCTACCTGAGCTTGGGGAGCGTAAGGTCTCTCTCTCACATATCCCTTATTATAATAACATTCCTCTGTCCCATGGTTTGTCCATTTTTGTTCAATAGCACACCACTTGGGCTGTTTAGCCTTGGGTTTGGTGTAGAAGTTAATCTTTTTTAGCACTTCATCTACAAGCAGCTCTTGGTTTACAGCTACTTCTCCTTTTGTTGCTGACTTAGAAGACATGCTTCCACTTTGTTGTGAAGATGAATCGTTGTCAAGGTCCTTGAACTCCCCCTCTTTGTAGACCGCACAATTGTCCACAAGGTAAAGAGCCTCCTTGGTCAACTCATTCAACGTCGTGCTCCTCTTCATATGTAAGTCTTTCTGGAGATCTGCATTCCTTAGTCCTTGGATGAATATAAGCATAATTTTGGACTGAGTTGGCATTTCTTCCACAGGACAGAACTTAACATATCTTTTTAGTTTTAGGGCTGCCTTTTGTACAAATTCCCCATCTTTCTGTTTGAATTTATGGATTTGTGAGACGGTATTATGAGCTATCCCCCTTTGTGAGAATTCCTCGATAAACTCATCAAACACTTCCTCCATAGACTCAAAGTCTCTACGCTCTACAGAGTCAAACCAAGTAGCAGCGTCATCCTCTAGGGTTAGTCCAAACCTTGCAAATTGGGTAGGGAAGTCTAACACCTCTTCCGCTCTAATTAAACGCACAAAGGCTACTACATGATCTCTTGGGTCTCTGTTTCCTATGTATTTCTTGTTTACCCATTTTTTCACTTGAGAAGGTCTAATTCTACGATGGTCTACAAACCTCATCATTGGATCTCCACGTCCTAATCGATATACCTTCTTAGGTCTTCTGTAGTAGGCTGGTTCCTCTCCCAGTGGTACTCCTAAGCCATAATTTCTAACAGTTCTCGCCAGAGATGGTTCACCTCTTCGAACTCGTTCCATGGGTGGTCTTCCAGGCTCTGTTGACCCTTGAGTCTTTGGCTTACTCTCTCCTTGATACCTTGAATAGAGTGGGGGTTCTTTCAAATCCCTTAGCCCTTGTGCGTCTTGATAACCATCTCTGTTTCGGTCTTGCTCCATTGTTGTCGACTGTCCAAGCCATGACTGCCATGATGGCTGGTTTGCTGGTTGGTTTTGGTTGTTGAATGCCTACGGTCGGGTGGAATGTGAGGTAGCATCATACTCTTCAGAAAAGGGATTTGTCGACTTGCTTGGGGTGTAGGTGGCTCTTGGCACTTCCTTAGGGGCATATGCTGATGCTCCTGGACCTGTTGCCATTTCTACCTCCTCTGGTAGAATACGTTGGTATTCTCGCCCGTACCTGTCAACAAAAACTATATCCTTCCCCATTGCAGTTTCATAAGAGAATAAGTAAAGAACCTTGTCTTTGCTCAATTCGCTTAAGTATGGTTCTTTGCTGCGAAAGTAAGCGACTATACCCTCACTCTCATGCTTATAGATTCCCACATTCTCATTATAAGTTGGAACCCTGGTTGTTTTCTTATCATACATAAAAATAGCTCCAGGCCGATCAATGTTTGGTGGCGGTTCTTGAGCTTCTGAAACCATTGTCCCTTTGCCACGTTATCTCCATATCTGTTGTAATCTTCAGGGTTACTGACTATCAGATAGTGGTTCCCCTTTTCGTCTCGGAATCTCTCTCCATCATCATAGACTCGAATTATATCTAGTCTTTGAGCAGGTCTTTCTTCAATACAAATACACTTACATCCTCGATAGTCAGAATAGACTAGGGCTCCCCTCGAGTTTGTTCCCTCTAAGAAGATCACAGTGAGCTTGGAATCATTCAAAGGATTTAGGGAGGTGCTTCCTCCTGGCATTGGTCCGTCATAGGTGAAACCTCCTAGCTGTTGACTACCCATCATGAAGAAAGATTTTTCTGACGAAGTATCAGTATCACTACCTTCCTCAATAATCAGTGCTAGTGGATCTAGCCTTGCATGAGTTACACTCTCCTTGGTGGACACTAAGCTACCTTGGTCACCCGCCACCTTTTGGTCTCTAAAAATGTATCTTTCTGATCTTAAATTCATCAAACTTATCAATTCAATTTATCACAAATCCAACCACTCACCTGGATTCCTCTTGATGTGCTGAGTCCATAGCTGTTTTTACTTTTTGATTTGGACACCTATAAGCTGGTCAATGGATCAGAAATCTGTTCTGACAGCCTGTTGCTGATCTTGATCAGTTTAATCAACTCCAATTTGGACCAAAATTGACTAGGAGGCTTGCCTCAGGCTATAAAACACCTTGTTATGCCCACAGTCAGTTTCTGGCTTCAATTTCTTGCATTAGACATCCTATGCGTAGGATGTCTTTTTCATCAGAATGGCTTCAAATTCAAAACCCAAGCTCCCCTTGAGTTGCTGATCATTTTGGTATGCTCAAATATGGATTTGGAGTCAAAAATCACACAGAAGACATCCTACGCGTAGGATGTCTTTTTGGCCTGTTTGACCCCATACTTGATCCACACCTTCCCTTTGATGTCAACAACCCAGTGGTATGCTTGGATTTTGGTTTGGATTTCAAAAGTCCCCAATTTTAGCTGTTCTTGCCTTTTTCAGTCCAAAGTGCTAAAGTCCGCTTTGAACCCAATTTCTCACCCAAATGAGATGAAACCCCTCTCAGTCACTCAATATTTCATGTAGGTCATGCTCATGTAGCCATCATATGGTTTTGGTCTTAAAATAATGCTTTGGCACAATTTGGGTAGGATGTTTGGCAATTTCAGTCTATCTGGCCTTATCCTGTCAAGATATGGTCAAATTTTCACTTTCCAGTTGACAATAGGGTACACCTCACCTTCTGAACACACTGGTCAACTCAAAATCCCAAAATTCCCACCAGATTAGCCTGTAGACATCCTATGCGTAGGATGTCTCCTGGCTTGAAATTAAATTTTTTCCTAACAGAAATGCTCTTGATGCTCTGCACCTTTATCAGAAACACTCATAGTAACTTTTGGACTTCACTTCAGCTTTCAAACACACTTTTATGTCTTTTTGCATCTTTTACAAACTTGTGATGAATTTATCGAGCAAGTATACATGCATGAAGTGCTCTAGATCCTGAATCATGATGTCCTACTTACTCTACTCCTTCTCATCATGTGAAATGGTGATAATGGTGTTTTGGTTGCTTTCTGGCCTCTCCGGACTCTCAAGCTCTCCTCTCACCGCTTCTACCACCCCAACTCCTACTCAAGAACTCAACTAATACCTAAAACTATCTTAGTCTACCTAGATCTACCTAAGTCGAAGGATCTAGGCCAGACACATGCTCCCTAGACTCCCTCTAAGACCTAGAGAGTCCTCCACCCTCTAATCCTATCTAAATGCAAAACGAGACTCTTGGCAAGCCAAAAATACCTATCCTCAAGGACTAGTCTCGGTCACCTACCTAAGGTTTTCGTCCCCGGCAGCGGTGCCAATGTTGGACGGAGTCGCCGCGATGGACATCATCACAGCAAGAACTCACCTAACAAGATTTGTCAGCTAAGGACGAAGCTCAACCCGCAGGCGCGTGGAAGCAAGTATAAGGTGTCAACCTACACTCGACCAACTCCTAACTAATTCCTACAGAGGTCTCTACCCAATGTCAAAGCTACATTCTCAGGAGTGCTTAAGAAGAGATTTCCTACAACGCTTACAAGATCCGAACATCCATCAAGCAATCTCGAAACACCACAGAACTTGAAGGAGACCCTACTCACTCCAATAGGTCGCTCTCCCAAAGGTCTATGAACCAAAAATCCAACCCAAAACACCAAGTGCAAAATCATGTAGGATTTCTGGCTGAAATTTGCAGGTCTCCGTTTCCAAAATCTAAAGTGCCTAATGTGCAATGAAAAATCGGACAACGTATGCTCACCAAACACCAGATGAAGCTCGTAGAAGGAGCTCGCAGAACCGGACCGTACGCACGCAATGTAGGTATTGGCGTGTAGCTCTCGTCAGGGGCAACACGTTCTTCTCCGCACTCGATTCCGACCACGAATGCTCGCGTAGCATCAAGAAGAAGCTCTCACTCTCTCTCGTACATAGTACGCTCACTCACAGACAGTATGTTTTTCAAAATGACAAAAGGTTTTTCATTAAGGTCAAAAAGTGGTATATATACCTTACAATTCTCAAACGCTAAAGTTCCAAATTTTAACCAAATACTCAATCTAACTACCAAAACTGGGATACAATCTAAAAACTTCTATTAAGCCCCAATATTTACAAGGTGAAAAATCGGGTTTCCTCAATAAATGAATAATTACAAAAAAATGATAATCTTCTGAGTAGCCAGTTTCCGTGGGGTGTGTCCAGCTTCTAACATTAAGTAAGACCCAATCATTTTCTTTAAAGGCTTGGGCTCTTCTATGCTTGTCAACAGCATCCTTTTGCCTTTGCTATATATCATCCTTAATCTTTTGGAACGATTCTTGTAGGTCTCGGCTATATTCATCTGTAGCAAAGATCTTCCCGTGTACCTTAAGTAGCAGGGGACTTTTTTATCTTCCCTCAATTACCTCGAAAGGTGCTTTTTCCGTGGAAGTATGTACAGTGTTGTTGTAAGCATACTCCACTAAGGGTAAGTACTTCTCCCATTGGGATCTTTGATCTACTTTAGTTACATAGGCTTTTAGTAGATCAAAATTTTTTAGCTTAGCTATTTCACTTTGGCCATCCGTTTGCGGGTGATAGGCCAAAGAGAAGTTTAGCCTTGTCCCTAAATTCTCAAAGAGACCCTTCGAGAAATTACTAGTCATTCTAGGATCTCTATCCGACACTATGGACATTGGCAAGCCATGGTACTTGAAGATTTGTGAAATGAAGAGGGTTGCCATTTGATGGGCTTTGATAGTCTTTTTGACAAGTAGAAAATGAGCTTGTTTATTGAATCTTTCTACTATCGTCCATATTCTCGTATTCCCATGGATAGACTTAGGCAATCCAAAGATAAAATCCATGGTTATGCTCTCCCATGGTGAATTAGGGATTGGCAAAGGCTGAAGCAATCGAGGTTGCTTCCCTCTATCAAACTTTGTCTTTTGGCATACCACACTTTTAGAAACATACTCTTGTATGTTTGATTTCATGGTAGGCCAATAGAAATATGTTTCAATCCCTTTAGGGTAGACTGAATCCCACTATGCCCTGCATAAGGAGGAGCATGATATTCATACATTACTTTCTCACGTAGTGAGTTAGTAACGCATAGTCTATTGCCATAGAGAAGATAACCATATTGTAAAGTAAATGGTTCCTCTTTCTTCCCTAGTGCAAGAGCTGAAATCACATCTCTAAAATCGGGATCAATAGCATACTCATCTATCATAGAAGATAGGTTATTTGAGTTTCTATGGAAACCGTATTCACTCTTGGTCGTCTTGAGAGTGCATTGGCTACTTGATTATGTTTGCCAGCAATGTGAGCAACATGAAAATGAAATTTCAAAAGGAAATTTGCCCACCTCATGTTTTTGTCAAAGAGCTTGGTCTGCGTCATGAAGTATTTAAGACTTTGGTGATCCGTTCGCAGAATGAAAGGAGTCCCCAATAAATAGTGCTTCCATGATTCTAATGTAGAACTGTGAGGAGTTCCTTTTCATATATGCCTAGAGTTGCTCGATAGGGTCAAGCCTTCGACTTTCATAGGCTATGGCGTGCCCTTCTTCGAGCAAAACAGTTCCAAGGCAATGACCACAAGCATTAAATTGGACCTCAAATGGATCATAGAGATCCAGTAGTGTAAGCACAGTATGAGAGATAAAATTTTCTTTAAGCTTTTCAAAAGCATTGTTCTCCTTGGCAGACCATGTATACCTAATATTTTTCTTTGTTCGGTCATGTATTGGTCTTGCAATTTGTGAGAACTTTTCAATGAAGCGTCTATAGTACGCACACGTACCTATAGAGCTTCTTAGTTCATGAAGATTCCTTGGTTTAGGCCATCGTTTTATTACCTCTAGCTTTGATGGATCCATTTGGATGCCATCTTGAGAGATAATGTGACCTAAATACTGAATCTCTTGCAAGAAAAATTCACTTTTCTTTTGATTAACATAAAGTTTATTCTCTCTTAGAACTTGAAATATTACCTCGAGGTGATGCTTATGTTTGTCTAATGAATTAGAGTAGATGATGATATCATCAAAGAACACTCCAGTAAAGGTTTGGTGAGGCCTCAATAGCTTCTCCATCAAGCGGTTGAATGTGGTTGGTGCATTGGTCAAGCCAAAAGGCATGCCAATATATTCATAAAGACCAAACGTAGTATGAAATGCGGTCTTTACAATGTCTTGATCAACTATCCTTATTTGATGATAGCCACTTTTTAGGTCAATCCTATTGAAGTAGGTGGACCCTTGTAGCTTATCAAATAGGTCTTCTACCCATGGAATGGGAAACCTGTTCTTGATAGTGATCCTATTTAGTGCTCTATAGTCGACACACATCGGATATGTTCCGTCTTTCTTTTGCACTAATAGCACAATTGAGAAAAATGGAAATGAGCTAGGCCTAACCATGCCCTTCTCAACTAACTCATACACTTGCCACATAATCTCCTCTTGTTGAGCTTGAGAAACTCTACAGGAGGTTTATTAGGCGGTGAACTTCCTAGAAGAAGTTCAAGTGCATGGTCATCATTGTCTCGTTTAGGAGGTAGTTCACAAGGGATGTCATCAATAAAGACTTCTTGAAACCCCTAGAGAAAATTGGATAACTCTAATTCCTTGTATGTGTGTATTTTATTTTGCTAAACATTGGGTTCATTTTGAGAATCTTTCACAAAAATCATGTACGCGGAAATAGAACTCTTTATTGACTTATTGAAAGCTTGCGTATGTACAATGGTTATGGTGTTACCCATTTCTTTGGCATCTATGTATATATCTTTTTCCCTGAACCTAAAGTAGATTCTCCTTTCAAGGAATTTAACATTGGCAGCAATGCAATCAAACCATGGTGCCCCTAGGATTACATCATTGTGCTTGAGGAAAGAGATAAAGAAGTCCTCTTTGTCCACATAGCTTTGGACATGGAGCCTCAGTTTCGTGATTAAGGGAGTGACTGAAGCTTCTTGCCCCTTGAAAGCACCATTTGTGGGTAGGACATCTCCCATCTCGTAAGCTTGTATGCCTAGCTTGGTGGCCAACCCTGTGGTGGATATGAAATTATGAGTAGAACCAGGGTCAAAGAGAATAAAAGCATCATGTTCTCTTACCTTTCCCCAAGCATGGCATAGAGGAGATCCTTTGTGGTGAGTTTCCTCCTCTTGTATTTTGACCAAGGTAGCTCTAGGAGGTTCATGGCGGGTGTTCTTTTGGGGACAAGCGCGGTACGCATGCCCTTGCTCGCTGCACTTGAAACAACGGTTATCCTTGCGATAACACTCAAGATCTTCAGAAGAGAGTTTTTTTTGCCTTTTTAAACTCCCTTCTTCTTAGCTTTGTTGGAATTGCCCTTAGGAGACTTTTGGACATTGTCCTTCCCCTTAGGCTCATTGGAACCCTTGTTTTTTGTGGGCTTAGAATTTCTTTTAGCCCTTGTTTGGAAATTGATTCGAGAAGACACCATAGTATGGTGTATAACCGCCGATATGGTGCGTGGCTTTGGGAGTTGACATACTCCACCATTTCTTCAGTTAAGCCCACACAAAATTGTTGCTTTTTCTCTCCAAAATCCAACTTTTTGAAGACAGTGGCTTTGAGTTGTAGGTCCCAAAACTTGTCTACATATTTGTGAATGGATTCGTAGGGAGAGAGCTTCAAGCTTCGCCATTCGGTGAGTACTTTGTCTTTGGCATCGGTGGCCAAAACCTGCTTCATAATGGAAGCTCTTAGCGCTTTCCATGTTTGTGGAGCTTCAAAGTTGACGGACTTTTGAAAGTGCATAGCTACATGGCTTAGCTTAGAGGACTCCGTGAAGCCCTCATCTCCAAACGCCACATCGGATAGTTGGATAAATGCCAAGACTTTGTCCGTAGCACAAAAGGTGCCATCGTAGGTAAGGAAATAGATGCTCTTTCCTCCCTCTTTGAACTTCTTGAGCTTGGACGACCTCTTCCACGCGGCATAGGATTTCCTATGGCCTCTTCTTTTTTATGTTTAAAGGTTGGGCCGTCACTTTCTTCAGAAGATGAAGAATTTGAGGAAGATGGAGAAGAGGGTGACCTCTTTCTCACTTTTTTCTTACCTTGATCTTCTGTGTCTGCACCATCACTTTCATAAGAGGAAGAAGATGGAGAAGAGGGTGTCCTCTTTCTCGCATTTTTCTTCTCTTGCTTTTTGTCATCCCTCTTTGAATTATGGTGTGGAGAAGTGTGCGATGGTCTTCTCCGTTTTGGAGGTGATGGAGAGCGTTTAGCCCGCCATCTTCGTGGAGCCATCTCCTCCAAGGTGGCAAGAGACTC
This sequence comes from Adiantum capillus-veneris, assembly GCF_014529385.1. NCBI lineage: Eukaryota > Viridiplantae > Streptophyta > Polypodiopsida > Polypodiales > Pteridaceae > Adiantum > Adiantum capillus-veneris. The sequence goes on from NC_140954.1 coordinate 89,221,424, forward strand.
ACTTCTTTCTCGTTCCTTTGGTGGGGACTCTTGAGTTATCCTTTGAGAAGGAGATGCATCATCAAGAAGAAAATTTTTGAGCCCTTCGTATGGATCCTCTTCTTCTTCTCGAATCGGAGAGAGGCCTCTTTTGGAAGTATTGCAAGGAGGCTTCCTAGGTTCTCTCACTACAACACGTCACGCGAAGGCGCGCGGATATACTAATGTGGGTACAAAAGAATTTTAAATCCTCGACGTCGGTATAGACGCTAAAATAAGCGTCGGTATCGTAACAACGGTATACATGTCGATATATGCGTTGGAATTAAAATACTTTACAGACATTTATACCAAGGCAAATATCGACGTCTATACAGAGGCAAATACCGACGCGTATACAAAGGTGCATATCGACGCCTATATGGAGGCGTATACCGACGCTTATACAGAGGCACATACCGACGCCTGTACAGAGGAGCATATCGACGCATATACATATGATGATACCGACCCCTGTACAGAGGCGCATACCGACGCCTATACAGATGGCTATACCGATGGCTGTATTGACTCCTGAACCTGCAAATTTTTTTTGGCCAGACAGCAAGTGTAGGTGTTGCTGCATAAACTGCAACAGCAACAGGCACTTACTATCTGCCCAAAAGGAGAAGTACACCAACCGTACTCCACCTAGTGGATTTTATCCACTTCTCTATAAAAAGTACCCTAAAGAAATCATACAAAGACTTGCAAGCACAACCGACATAAACATCATTGCGTACATAAACTTAACCATAAATTGTTAACATCATTGCGTAAACATAATTTTCTGTAAGCATAAACCTCATTTTATAACCATAAACATGAACGAACGAAGTTATTCATAAACAAACTTGCGTAACCATAAACATCAACCTTAAGTTTAACCATAAACATTTTTTGCATTACCATAAGTTAACCATAAACATACATTATCGTACTTGTGTAACCATAAACAAATTTGAGTAACCATAAGATAACTATAAATATCAAACATATGATAACCATAAACAAAATCTTAAATCTGTATACAAAATAACAAAACTATGCATGAATGTCATAACACTGCTAGTAGTATATGTACATAAATATTAATATACAAATCATGATGTGGACGATGACTCCCAATCAACTGCCTCTCCCTCATCCTGCCAGCTGATTGAGTAGAGTGACGAGTCCGTGTTTGTAAGCATACTTCTCCTCCCAACTGTCTGGAGGACGCTTCATAGCGAGCTCATGCAATTAAGAAAAATGTAACTATATGATTAACAAGACTTTAACATGTACATGTAATAATCATAAGTAACTTAGATCACTTACGAGCTCATATCGCAAAGTGTTGTATCCTCCACTCCCGAGATGCGACATCCAGCAGACTCCATGCGTGCTCTGGCCGCGTCCCTTTGCTGCTGAAACCTGTCAGGATGCTCCTGTAGCTCTCGATGAATGGATGTCCACTCCTCTACATCTAACCAGTCCGGATTCGGTTTGCTGGCTTTGTACGCATCCCTTGCCTCTGATCGACAATGGGACATCATCCCAATCGCCACGCTGATGATCCATTCATTTGTCACTGCGTCATACCCCTCAGCAGGCCTGAACTCCCTATGGATGGTAGCAGATATGTAATTCTTTCTTTCATCGTCCTGAGCATCCCAATGCTCCATCATTGTATTTACGCAAGGCGGACCTTCAGAGCACTAACCGGCGAGCAGTAAGGTAATGCGGCAAGCATTAGAGCTTACTGGCAAGTCGTATGACTTGCCGGCAAGCTCTAATGCTTGCCGCATTACCTTACGGCTCGTGGTTAGTGTTCTGAAGGTCCGCAGTACGTCTTTAGTGGTTTAGATTGTGCATTTACGCAATGCGGACGTTCAGAGCACTAATCAGCGAGCCGTAAGGTAATGCGACAAGCATTAGAGCTTACTGGCAAGTCGTAGGACTTGTCGGCAACCTCTAATGCTTGGCGCATTACCTTACAGCTCGCCGGTTAGTGTTATGAAGGTCCGCCTTGCGTCTTTCAGTGGTTTAGATTGTGTATTTACGCAAGGTGGAACTTCATAGCACTAACCAGCGAGCTGTAAGGTAATGCAACAAGCAATAGAGCTTACCGGCAAGTCGTATGACTTGCTGGCAAGCTCTAATGCTTGCCGCATTACCTTACGGCTCGCGGTTAGTGTTCTGAAGGTCCGCACTACGTCTTTTAGTGGTTTAGATTGTGCATTTACGCAATGCGGACGTTCAGAGCACTAATCAGCGATCCTTAAGGTAATGCGGCAAGCGTTAGAGCCAACCAGCAAGTTGTATGACTTGCCGACAAGCTCTAATGCTTGCCGCATTACCTTACGGCTCATCGGTTAGTGTTTGAAGGTCCGCCTTGCATCTTTCAGTGGTTTAGATTGTGTATTTACGCATTGCAGACCTTCAGAACACTAACCGCGAGGCGTAAGGTAATGCGGCAAGCATCAGAGCTTGCCAGCAAGCTCTAATGCTTGCCGCATTACCTTACGGCTCGTCGGTTAGTGCTCTTCACTTGTCGGCAAGCTCTAATGGTTGCCGTATGACCTTGCAGATCGCTGGTTAGTGCTCTGAAGGTGCGCATTGCGTCCTTCAGTGGTTTAGATTGTGTATTTACGCAAGGCGGACCTTCAGAGAACTAACCGACGAGCCGTAAGGTAATGCGGCAAGCATTATAGCTTACTGTCAAGTTGTATGACTTGTCGGCAAGCTCTAATGCTTGCCGCATTACCTTACGGTTCTCCGGTAAGTGCTCTGAAGGTCCGCCTTGTGTCCTTCAGTGGTTTAGATTGTGTATTTACTCAAGGTGGACCTTCAAAGCACTAAACCGACGAGTCGTAAGGTAATACGGCAAGCTCTAATGCTTGCCGCATGACCTTACGGCTCGCCGGTTAGTGCTCTATAGGTCCGCCTTCCGTCTTTCAGTGGTTTAGATTGTGTATTTACGCATTGCGAACCTTCAGAGCACTAATCGGCGAGCCGTAAGGTAATGCGGCAAGCATTAGAGCTTGCCGGCAAGTCATAGATTGTGTATTTAGGCATTGCGGACCTTGAGCCAAAGTATTCAAGCTGACCAATCTGTGTGTTCTCATCACTGGCACTGGCCCGACTTTCTTGGACGAAGCTTGCTCTAACCCCACTATCGAAGGTCACTCTTCGTTCGTCTATCCGCTGCACTCTGAAGTGTCTCCCATGGGACCACAAAGCTCCGTATTTGTGATGCTACAAGCACATAAATCACATAGTTTAGGGTTTACTAAATCAATGTAGACCATATGGATTTTTCAAAAAGAAGTTGTAGAAATACTTACATGCCAGTCGCAACCCCTTGACATCTCCTCTTCTTCTTCAATAATCAACACTCCGTTTCGCTTTGCCTCTGAAATTGTTGCATCTAACCATCGACCAGTAGGAAAGTCTGGCAGCTTCTGAAGATGTTCAGGATAAGGCAGGTTTCTAGTGGCACGATTGCGCTTGAACTGCAAACATTTGGGACATGTCAACCACATCAATCCCTAACCACAATATTTGAAGCTCTTCTATAAGTGGTGCCAGATAGACGTCCATGTTCTTTGCTTTGTACTTTCCTGGGACAATGAGTGATAGTAATAGATGGCCTTTCTTGATAGCCAACCATGGAGGAAGATTATAATTCACCAAGCAAATAGGCCATGTGCTCCATGATGAACTGCGTAATCCAAATGGGTTTACTCCATCCATTGCTAACCCAAAATGGAGTGAACGAGGCTCCTCCGCAAATGTAGGCCATTGTTCTTCTATGTGCTTCCATGCACGAGAGTCAGCATGCACGCACATCACATCCCCCGTGGATCTGGTGTTGGTATGCCACGTCATCAAAGATGCTATAGAATTTCTCCTGAACATGCTCTTTATTCTTGGAATGATAGGAAAGTTTCTCAGAACCTTTGCAGGTACAGATTGGCCTTGTGTGTCCTCTCTATATCTGTTTGATCCACACTTGGGACACTGTACTAGATCTGCGTACTCATTTCAAAAGAGTATACAATCCTTCGAACATGCACGGATTTTATGATAATCCATGCCCAAGCTGGTAAGAATCTTCTTGGCAGCAGGTCGGGAGGGAGGCATGTGATTGCCTTCCGGAAAAATTTTATTGTTTAGCAACCTGTCAATACATCACCACATCAAAATCCACGATTATTGGTTTGCATTTTGTGTCCATACTAAGTATACAATACATTTACTTGAAAAGCTCTGTGACACTCGTGTCATACCATCCATAAATAGATTGTAGATTAAGCAGTGCCAAAGATGTACGAAGAAGTGAAATGTTTGCACCATTGTAAAGCAGCGTTCGTGCAAGTCTCCGCATCATCTCACCTTCTGGCTCAACGTCACTCTCATGTCGTCGATGTGGACGTGATGACTAAGGTTGATCGACATTGTTTCCTTGGATGGTTTCTCCACCTTGGTTTTCAATAACCGGATCCATGTCCAAAAACGCATCCAACATTTGATCCATCTCAGCTTCTTGGAATGTGACATTCTCTGTTGGTGGGGTAGATTCCACTGATGGTGGTTCGTTTGACATTCGTCTTCTCTCTGATGAAGTTGGAACAATATCTATTTGTGGGGATTGATCAACTGCATCCTAACCATGAGATCGAAAATGCAAATCTGTAGTTGCTTTGTAGGGAAGAGACCGTTGTTGCATCTGTGCTGTTCACATATCTTTCGTTTTCGAAAGATCTGGTGCTTGCATCGCACACAAGGACACGCCATCCTATCTTCCATAATTGATATGTGTCTGTCGTACAATAAATTAATAGTAAGGAGCATAGATTCTCTTTAACCTTGTATATATAAATAGTGTAAACTACCTCACATTCTCTAGGCATGCCCGATCTTCACACACCTCGGTCTAGAGGTGCACGGAGATCAGGACCACCGGGTAAATCATGTCTTTATTGGTCAAATTAAAGCTTATATTTGTGGGTGCAACATACGTACACACACACACACACGTGCTCTTCAGACAATCCATGTAAACGGTCTCAAGAGTTCTCGTTTTATCTTCGAATCCGGATTTGACATACGACCTGTGTATTTGGCGTTTTTTCTATCCGTTTGATCTACGGCTTGCCATACACGCTCTTGACATTGCCTAAAGACTACCTAATCAACTACGGATGGTTTCGGTAACCGTAGAATCAGTCCATTTGTGTTTTTTCGTAGAAAAACGTAATCGGATCTGATCAATCTCTTGTGTGTTTGGCGTTTCTTCTGTTTGTTTGACCTACGGCTTTCCATACACGCTCTTGAAATTGCTTTAAGACTACCTAATGGACTACGGATGGTTTCAGTAGGCATAGAAGTCATTTTCGAAATTCGTTTGCGTTTTTCCGTAGAAAAACGCAACCGGATTTGACCTATGGCTTGTGTATTTGGCGTTAATTCAAACCCATTGACCTACGGCTTGCCATACACGCTCTTGAAATTGCTTTAAGACTACTTAATGGACTACATATGGTTTCGGTAGGCATAAAATCCATTTCGGAAGTCCGTTTGCGTTTTTCGGTAGAAAAACGCAACCGGATTTGATCTATGGCTTGTGTATTTGGCGTTTCTTCTATCAGTTTGACCTATGGCTTCCATACACGCTCTTGACATTGCCTAAAGACTACCTAATCGTCTACGAATGGTTTCAGTAGGCATAGAAGCTATTTCCGAAGTCCGTTTGCATTTTTCCGTAGAAAAACGCAACCGGATTTGACCTACGGCTTGTGTATTTGACGTTTCTTCTGTCCGTTTAACCTACGGCTTGACATACATGGTCTTGACATTTCCTTAAGACTACTTAATGGACTACGGATGGTTTCGGTAGGCATAGAATCAATTTCCGAAGTCCGTCTGCGTTTTTCCGTAGAAAAATGCAATCAAATTTGACCTACGGCTTGTGTATTTGGCGTTTCTTCTATCCGTTTGACCTATGGATTGCCATATGTGCTCTTGACATTGCCTAAAGACTACCAAATCGACTACGGATGGTTTCGGTAACCGTAGAATCAGTTACCGAAGTCCGTTTGCGTTTTTTCGTAGAAAACGTTATCGGATCTGATCAATCCCTTGTGTGTTTGGCGTTTCTTATGTCCGTTTGACCTACGGCTTTCCATACACGCTCTTGAAATTGCTTTAAGACTACCTAATGGACTATAGATGGTTTCAGTAGGCATAGAAGTCATTTCCGAAATCCGTTTGCGTTTTTCAGTAGAAAAACGCAACTGGATTTGACCTACCACTTGAGTATTTGGCGTTAATTCAAACCCATTGACCAACGACATGCTATACACGCTCTTGAAATTTCTTTAAGACTACTTAATGGACTACGGATGGTTTCGGTAGGCATAGAATCCATTTCCGAAGTCCGTTTGCGTTTTTTCGTAGAAAAACGCAACCAAATTTGACCTACGGCTTGTGTATTTGACGTTTCTTCTATCCGTTTGATCTAAGGCTTGCCATACGAGCTCTTCACATTGCCTAAAGACTACCTAATCATCTACGGATGGTTTCACTAGGCATAAAAGCCATTTCCAAAGTCCGTTTGCGTTTTTCCATAGGATTTGACCTACGGCTTGTGTATTTGACGTAACTTCTGTCCGTTTAACCTACGGCTTGCCATACACAGTTTTGACATTGCCTAAAGACTACTTAATGGACTACGGATGGTTTCGGTAGGCGTAGAATCAATTTCCAAAGTCCGTCTACGTTTTTTCGTAGAAAAACGCAATCTGATTTGATCTACGGCTTGTGTATTTGACGTTTCTTCTATCCGTTTGACCTACGGCTTGCCATACGCGCTCTTGACATTGCCTAAAGACTACCTAATGGACTACGGATGGTTTCGGTAGGCATAGAATCAGTTTTTGAAGACCGTCTACGTTTTTTCGTAGAAAAACGCAACCGCGGATTTGACCTACGGCTTGTGTCTTTAACGTTTCTTTTGTCCGCTTGACCTACGGCTTGCCATACATGCTCTTGACATTGCCTTAACACTACCTAATGGACTACGGATCGTTTTGGTAGGCATAGAAGCCATTTCCGAAGTCCGTTTGCGTTTTTCCGTAGAAAAACGCAACCGGATTTGACTTACGGTGTAGAAGCCGTTTATGAAGTCCGTTTGCGTTTTTCCGTAGAAAAACCCAGCCGGACTTCAAAAACGGCTTGTATTTTGGGCGTTTCTTCTATCCGTTTGACCTACGGCTTGTTATATGCCCCCGCCCAACCTTTTTTGAGGAGGAAGCTTGTCTCTAAGAGCAACGACGGCGTTGTTGTTGCTCCCTAGAGGACTTTCATGTGTAAAGGTGAGAGTTGAGCTTCGAATGTATTTTGAGCTGGTCAAATGAAGTCAAAAAAGCTCGAGAGGAGTGCCACATGTCGGCCGGTTATTAAAAATGCTAGAGGAGAGTGAGAGAGAAGCTTTGTGGAGCGGTGTGACGGTTTTTTGAGCAAGCAATGAGCCACCATCTTTGCCTTTTGTGTTTTGTCGCTCCTCCCTTCCCCTTTTCTTCTTCTATTCTGCTCTCGTACTAGCCGCGACGCCGACGGAGCATGTGTACGCAAGGGCCGCTGGTTCTTTGCACACACACACACACACACACACACACACACACACACACACACACACACACACACAGAGAGAGAGAGAGAGAGAGAGAGAGAGAGAGAGAGAGAGAGAGAGAGAGAGAGAGAGAGAGAGATTGTGTGTGCTTTACATGCTGTCACTAAGAATGCCGAATGATGACAGTAAGATGCAAACGTTTCCGTTGGTCATGCATGGCAAGGCCAAAGTGTGGTTCGAAGCACTGGAAGGCGAGCCAAAGTAAATGTGGCCGGCATTACGCACGAGGTTTCTGCATGACATTCGCAAGGAAGTGTCCCCGCTCAACATGGACACCAAGCTGAAGGCTTTGAAGCAGGATGTGGGCGAAGATTTAAATGTGTTCTTGGATCATTTCGAAGCTTGTCTTTATTCTCGCTCTTTTCCTCTCTACCTCTCTTTCTCTCTCCCTCTATATCTATCTCTCTTTCTATTTATCTCTCTTTCTCTCTACCTCTATCTTTCCCTCCTTCCTTTTGCCTCTCTCTTTCTCTATTCTCTCTCTTTTCATCCATCTCCTTCTTTACCTCTTTTTCTGTTTCCCGCTATCTATCTTTCTTTCTCTCTTTACCTCTAGCTCTCTCTCTCTCTATCTATTTTTCTCTCCCTCTATCTTTCTCTACTCTCTCCTTCTCTCTATTTCTCTTTCTTTCTCTCTTTTTCCCTCTCCCTTTGTTTATGTTTAATTTTGTTTCTACTCTATTTTTTTTACTACTTTTTGTTAATGTATTTAAAGCTTTTTTATTCTATTTCTGGATATACAAAACCCTAAAACTAATTAACTTTAACCCTAAAATTAATTTCAAGAAACCCTAAAATACAATTAACAATAACAAATTTGAATATAAAATTAAATAACAATAACAAATTAAAATTAAACAACAATAACAATTTGAATTTTAAAATTAAATAACAAATTTAAATATAAAATTAAACCAAAATTAAAATTAATGTGTGTGTGTGTGTGTGAGAGCAATGAGATTGTGCACTCACATACACTCGTATGTGTGCACAAAGCTTCCGGAGTAGCTTCCACATCTGCAAAAAAAAACACACACACACACATTGTGTTACACACACACACACACAAAAATAACCCAGAAAACCAGGACAAAAGGCTTACCTGTAGCAAGTAGAGAAGATGTGATGGTGTTTGCCCAAGCCCGTAGTAGTCCAAAGGTGCAGATCTGGCCGCGAGTTGAGCGAAGAGAGAGAGAGAGAGAGAGAGAGAGAGAGAGAGAGAGAGAGAGAGAGAGAGAGAGAGAGAGAGAGAGAATGAGGTTTTGGAAACGCGCAGAAAATAACCCCGCGGTTTCGTTTTTACCAGTCGGCGTCGGTATACGCTGTTGTATCTGCGTCGGTATACACTGTTGTATCTGCGTCGGTATACACTATTGTATCTGCGTCGGTATACACGACGGAAATTGAAAATTGAATTTTTTTAAAAATCTGAGCTCCCTCCAGTATTGCCGATGCACATACCGACGCCCGCCAATGACGTCGGTAAGTTGGCATCGGTATTCAAGTGATCTCTATTAGTGTCTCTTGTCATTGTGGGGAGCTTGAAGAATCCCATGAGCACGAAGCTGCTGTTGCACTTCACTTTGGAGGGATGGATTGCCCATGGCTTCTTGACACCTAGAAACAAGATAGTTAACAAGCATCAGGGCATCATTAGTAGCCTGCTCATTAGCAAAATCAAAGTCATCAACATTAATTTCACTCTCATTACTATTATCAGCCATTCTAACAGCTTTTAGGTGTAAACTTTTTAGGTGTACTTTGGCACTTCAAGCCCTAGTTGCTAATCCTCTTTAGCCCTGTAGAAAAAGCACTCAAGCTATTGTACCCGTGGCTCGAATACCATTAATTGCAAGGAATAGAAGAGAGGGTTGTTCAACACCAAAACAACACCGGCTCCTGTCAAGCTTCTAATAGCTCAATAGTGGCTAAGCCGTAGGCAAGCCCCGTAGGACTCCACTATTAAGACCATAGCTCTCGACGGTGATGCCCCGTTATCTGCACGAAGGCAAGTGCAAGCACTGCAAGGCTCAAAAATCCCTATTCTACAGTTTACTCAAATGCAATTCATAGTACCAACCATTTATAGCTAGCTTGAGGACCTCCCTTCTTGAGCAAGAAAAGAGAAACCTTGTACTCTCATACCAATGTAACATTCAATGGTCTAGTAACTTGTGTGTAGCGGAAAATAGCATGAACATAGTGAGCATTTCATTAGAATAGATTCCTAATGAGAATAACAAGAGTGTTTGGGTAGAGAGAGCAACAGAAAGTATAACACCTAGTTAGATAGCATGAACAATACTTCAAAAGAGAGAGAAATTAAGCTATTGACAACAGTTAAGGACCGGATTTGCATGGAGCCGGTCCCCCTTTAAAAGGCTTGTATTATGGTTTCTCCCATCAAGAGAAACATTTTACAATACAGTTCTTTGTGTTCCTTCAATACTAGCTAGTGCAATGAAGATGGAAACTTCAAGCACTAAGCAAAAAACTTATTAAACACAACATCAATTCCCTCACGGTCTCAGACCCAAGACCTCACACACCTTCGAAGATGGTGAGAGCTAGCGGGGTATGAGAGTAGATAGAGAGAAAGAAGAAGTAGTCTTACGAGAAAGATGTACATCTCCTCACATAATCACTCATATTAGCATAGCTTAGCTTAGTAATTAGCATGGTAGAGGAGATGAGCATGCATTGAAGCTTGGCTCTCGGTTGGATTTGCGTCACAAAACCAAGAGTTGTTGGTGTAGGCCTCCCTTCTCACAAGCTTGGAGTAGGTGATAAGCTTTGCATTAAAGCTTGAGAAGGAGAGAGAGAGTCTTCTTACTCCACACATGGACTAGTGTGAGTGTGTATGCCATAATGCCTTTGAAAAATCAGCTCCCTCTCTCTCTCGGCCGACCCCTCTTGCTATTTGCTCATACTCATACCCTATTGGCCCATGCCAGGCTTAGCCAATGAAATTTAAGCAGCATAAGTGATATCCTTTTGACATGTGTCCCCCTTTCCCCTTCTGTGAGAGCTTTAGGTAATTAATTAATGAAACTAAACTCTCATTGGACCCCTTTGTCTCCTAGCCAATAGGAATCAGGAAAGCCATTGGGCTGTTGAATGCTCATTGGACCCCTTGGGAGACTGTCCAATAGTCTTCTAGAGAGCTTAATTCCTATTGGTTCTTTTATTAAGTGTTTTTAAATTAATTAAACTAGATTTACTCTAGCCTAATTCTCATTGGTCCACCTCCATGGCCATCCAATAGGATTTGAGTACACCTTGTGGACATCTGGGCTAGGGAGCTGACATGTGTTCCTCTTTCCGTTTGTGTAAAGGAGCTTGTGAGTGTGTGTGTGTGTGTGTGTGTGTGCTGTGTGTGTGTTTCTCTCTCATCTCCTACTTCTAGGGCTCGCCCCCTCCTATGTAGGGATGCATGAAGACTTTTTGAGCACACACAAAGCATCCAATTTTCCTAGGCTTTTGACCTTTGGACACAACCTTTGAATTTTGGAACCTTAGCATTTTGGAAGTCTTAATGGGCTGAACCTTAGGATCTTTTAAGCCCATTGTTGCACCTTTCTCTTTTGCAGATGGTTTCCCCTTTGGATCCCTATTGTGGCCGGTCTGCCAGCTTAACCAATATTATAGCTTTTTCTCCCCTGGCACTTCCCCATATTAAATGATCAGTTTAACATGAGAAAATCATTTACGAGAAGTAGATATTAGTTATTATGACATATTGTATGACAAATGTAAGAACCCTAGGAGCTAGAGACTTAGATCCTCCACCCAACCGCCCATACTTATAAGCTCTTAGCCCTAGGATCCCCTGTCCACACTGCTAGCTGGCCCGTGGTCGGGGTCCGTGACCCCCCTTTAGGGTAGGGCCCTACCCGTAGGACCCGTGTCCTGACTTTACTCCCCCCTTTGGAAGAGTTTTCATCCTCGAAAATACAAGTGGTGGTATCTTCATAAGAACACTAATGTTTTCCACCATGGCATCCCTCATGGATCCAACAATTTGTTGAATCGGAACCCGGTTTATTGGGAGGTTCAATGAAATCAAGAATAACATCTTGATTTTCCACATTGTTGTCCCTGTACAACCGTCTTTGTTAACCGACCCGTAACCAATCATAATGTGAAGACTCCATTTAAAACTCACTTGAGTATGTTAAACGAGTTATCATAACGAAGAGGTGTCTAAATGTATACCCAAGTTTCAGACTTTCTGGAGGTACTTGAATGTGCAATATAACCTCGGCTCATCTTTCCATGAAAGTACTATGCTGACATACTCATCAGCAGCAACTAGGTCCTTGACTTGCTATGGTTTCTTGCCATTAGCCAACCGCATCAAAATTGATGATTAAGGTTGATAACTTGAGAATAACAGGCAGAGACTAAAACTAGCCGTAACATGCCTTGCATCATATGAAGCAAACTCCAAACTAGAAAGGTAACCAATCCAGTTGTTCCACTTCTTGCTAACGTATGCACTTAGCATATCCTTTAGCATGTTTTAACGTATGCACTTTGCATATCCTTTAGTACTAAATAGAATGCTTGTAAACTGCCCATCCTACGCGGGATGAATAGCAGCAATAAGAGTGAGGTGCTTTCCCCCAACCACTTACAGAAAGTCGCCCATGACTGACGACAAACTATGACTCAATCATTGAGTATCTAGCCATATACTCGATATGGAATGGAGACAACCAACTAGGTTGAAAGCAGATTGGAGTTTCAAGCAGCCAATCACAAACACCTATACTCATCCATCACCTTGTATGGCAGGGTGTAAACTCATACTAAGTCTGCAAGAGAGATTGCACTGGCAGTGCAAAAAATTGCAGAAACAATAATGTCCATGAATTTGCATGCCGCTCCGAATAAATTTGTGTTAAACACTAGGGCCTAGAACACCTAGTGTGCATGCATTTAACACAAACATATCTGAACCACAATTCCATGACGAGACTTTGGACCATAACAGAGTGTGACAACCCGGTCACACCTAGGTACCAACCATGAGACATTCGCATGGACATAGCATACTTAGCTATATGTAGAAACAACCCTCCGTTAAGGTGGTTTCACAGCACTTGTAATCGTAACAAGTTTGTACTTAGTACCCGACAATTTCTGGCCACTGAAATTACTCCTGATACTGTGTGCTCAAAATGGTCGAAGCCATGGATGTGACCAGCACCTAGGAACTTCATCGCGACACATTGTTAGATAGTGGGCGCCAGTGTCAGTCCCAGAGACTCATATTCTCCACATGTGGAATATGTCTCAAATAAGGATATGAAGAAAAGTGACATCCATCAAGTACGAGATGTACTTGTGTGTGGAGGTAACTACAAACACTCTGCGACAAGAGTGAGAGGGACCCTCATTATCATGCTCCACACTGCCTAAACTGAACTCCTTGAGTCCCTAGACCATGTTGTATCCCATGTGACAACATGTGCCAAATCGAACCCTATAACTAGGTTCGTAATAGCATAATGTATAGTGGATACTACGGTCCAAAATACTCTGTTCCAACATGCCCTTGGCATGGCTTTGAAATATTCAAGCGTATTTATACAACTTGCACTGGAAATTGTGGGTCTTGCCTGCACAATCCAACCCCTTTGGTTAACATCTACGTAGTCAAATCCCTTGGTAAGACCCTTTGTAGAAACTGCTCAACTAGCAGGTAACGATTATCAACATAGTCAACTATATAGAATCTATGTTGTCAAACCCCTTGGTGAGACCCTGTGTAGAAATTGCTCAACTAGCAGGTAACAGTTATCAACATATTCAACCGTATACATAATGATTGGAATCAACCAAAAAAGTTGAATTTGTCCACTACCGCGTGGTAGATTGTGAAATTCGTTCCTTGAAAGGCTAACTAGGAGAGATCAAATTGTGATCCTCAATGCCTATGGGATGATGTAGCAGTCACCCTCCAGGTCGTACCCCAAACAATATGTCCATAGACACTCCGTTGTGCTATAGAGAGAGCAAGAAATCCACACAAGTGAACTGCGTAGCTCTTGTGGACAGCCATGCTGTCTTAACTGATTGCTGCATCTATACTTCCTTGTAGAGATCTGTGAGTGGAAGATTTATCAAAAACTCAACTTGAGTGTCGTACTGAAAACATGTAGTGCAAAAATGACACTGTAAACATCCTAAATGACAAGACCCTTGCTTGTCCATTAACATCGATGTATACTTCCCTGGGTAGATCGATTCACTCTTGAAAACAATCACCCAAAGAATGCCAATAGTTGGGTCTTACCCTTGGCCTGACAATAGCTCTTAGCCCGTATGGCTCATAGCCCTTGTGCAAAGTAGTGTTCAATGGACGAACCGATGAAGAGTAATTTGAGTAGCATCTTAGCCACGTGCTAGCTGAGAGTTAGAGCACCTTGGCTCAGGCTGACTCACGAGAAAAACACGTATCAAAAGCTTCTTAGAATATTTTCATTATTCCCTTAAAGAGAGAGAACGAGAGAGAAGAAGAAGAGCATGCTGGGCTGCGGAACTTTCCTTGAACGACTATGATGTGTATAGTTGATTGCCATGTTCGTGTGCATCTTATGCCTAACGTGCATCGTATCCTATAAGCATGCAACAAGTTTCTGCTATGACTCTCTCATTGAGAGAGGTAACAGAAAAACACAACCACATCTTGATCTACCTGCCTTGCAGGGTCGTGATTGTATGAAAATGACTTAGCATTGGCACATTGCCCATAAAATAAGTCCTAGATTTAGTTTCCTTTTAGTGATGTTGGGTGTTGATAGCAACCAACTAGCAGGTTCAACAATCCATCACTTAGTCTGTCCTTGACAGAGTTGCGAGTGTGATAGCGGAAGCATAATACATAAAGTGGTGGAATTCATGCCACCTGCTTAGCATGCCTTGCATGCAAAAACATAAGCCCTTGGCTACTATGATGGTCTCAAGCGTGCGAACCAAAATCATAAGTGCCTTGCACAGAAGAAACTGGTAGGCTCCCCAAACTTGTGTGCCAAAGCCCTTGATTCCAAATCAATGGCAATATCTCGGCACAAGGGAGGAGCCGTGCTTCATGTAAAATTGCCAAAGCACTTTGCTTTGCACAATAACAGTAATTGCCAAGTAAAGTGTAAACATGGAAAAAAAAAAACTAGAAAAACTTGAACTTGGCTAACCAGGTAGGTGTTGCTGCAACCTGTTGTCATGAAATTCCAAAGGAAAAGCTTGTGTAAAGGTGGCTCATAGCCAAATCTGCCGTGAGAGAGAGAGTTGTCGCATATGTATATTCGCCCTCTTGTATCACATACATCTCTCGTATACGGAATGAAAGAATCTGCAAACATTTTGCCAAATCCTTCCCAAGTTTGTATGCTCATAGCATATGCCAAACGTGGGGAGCTTCAATGCATGATGCATAAATAGAAGCCTTGCTTCACGTAAGTTCATCAAATGGATGAGACAAGAATGTAACCTGAAAGCTCATAGCTAACAGATGCTCTTGGTGACACACATATGTCCGAGCAGAAAAAGATTGACCTTGTCAAAATTTCATAGGAAATTGGCCTTGCCAAATTTTGCTTCTGATTGAGAATCATAAGATTGCTCGACGGTGAGAGAGATATCAGCTACAGCTGAACTATCCAATGTCAGCGATTGTCCAATACTGCTTGATCAAAGCAACCTGTGCTTGACAAGTTGGCATTGTGAAAATTCATATGGTGTTCAACATTGCATTCCGCTCCTAGCTATGAATGTCAATGTCTGTTCCACGATGCTTCATGTACCCATATGGCCTGCTCTTAGCAAGCAGCAATGGCTTGGAAAAGAGTATGCATCCAATGCATGGAGCCGCGCTCCCAGAAATATTGCTTTCCTCCGCCTCGAGATAGCACAACGAGGAGAGATCAAAAATTAACAACCGACGTAAGACACAAATTGGTTTATTGGAGTGTCACTAAAGGGATCCTTGCTCCTGGAATGTATTTGATGGTCGACAATTTCTTGAAATGATAATTACCGGTCGGCCTTGCCGAATACCATAATCGGATAGGTCACAGGCCCTGCCTGAGTTGCCTTTGTATCAACAATCAACCTCCGACTTGCGGGTGGTGGCGAGGGATTGTGTACTCAAGCCATGCTTGATTCCGATCCGTCAACCGAAACATTAATTTTTTGCAAACAAAAGATGCCGCAAAATTGAATGCATACCTGAATCACATGACTCGACGTACTGTGTTGTCAAATTCTTGCATAATGCATGAGTTACCAAGCTTGTCGTATCCTTGCGTATGATCCCGTTGTTCAGCGCGTAACCTTGGCATGATGGAGCTCAAAGTGAGTTCCAAATTTAAGATAGAAATGGCCCTTGGCCTGGACCCGACCGAGCCTTGCTCGCTTTGCAGCGTTTCGAGCCTCTCAAAAATTTCTGCAGAAACTATCGAGCATCGTGCTTCAACAGTACTGTGCAGCCGTACCCCGTCGACCTCGCTCAAAACCCCACTTTGCTTGAAGGGATGTGTGCCCGGGGTGGGTATGCACCCTTAGTTAGGGTAGGGCAGAGTAACTAAATTTTAAAAAAAACAAACTCTGCTGCCGCCATGGCCGATTGCGTCGAAGAAGATGATGACAGAGCTCACGATGGGTACAGCAACTGGCGCCGGTGCAAGCTCGTGACTTGGTTGATTTTCCACAGCACTCCCAACGAGCTCCTCAGCAGCCGAATCGGCGTGGGTGCGACAGTTGGTCCTCCCCTCGTTAGGGACTGTGCCTGCGGCCCGTTAGCGGCAGTCGATCTCTTCGGCCTTGCAGGGGAAGTTTCCTGTGGCATAACCCGGTCGGCCAAGCATATCCGTGTACTCGAAACCCCTTCCATGGCTTGTTGCTTGACAAGATTAAGGGAGAAAACCCAGCCGAGCAGCCCATGCCTCTTCCTTGCTCGATGAGAGAGAGAGACAGAGAGAGAGAGAGAGACACTACCGCTTCATGCAACCTTCCCCCCTCCTCCATGGATCCTCCTCCCCTAGCTCTGATACCAATGTAAGAACCCTAGGAGCTAGAGACTTAGATCCTCCACCCAACCGCCCATACTTATAGGCTCTTAGCCCTAGGATCCCCTGTCCACACTGCTAGCTGGCTCGTGGTCGGGGTCCGTGAACCCCCTTTAGGGTAGGGCCCTGCCCGTAGGACCCGTGTCTTGACAACAAAGCATGTAGTGGGAAATGTTTCTTTGATCTCATACACAAAGGATGATAGTTGTGAGTTCATGGAGGATTAGTTGAAATTATTATCATTGATTTTGGTGCCATGCATGTCAAAGACAAAAATTTCTCAACAAAAACCAAACAAGATTACATAATTGGTTTGCCACTTTCCCATTGTTTTCCAGGTCCATAGTGCATATGCAAAAACCCTCCCATAGCTCTCATTGTTTCTCTACACCATCTCTAGTATTATTCAAGTTTGGTTGCATTGACGACTATTGGGATTTTGCAAGAAGCATCTTTGATCCACTTAT
Source organism: Adiantum capillus-veneris (assembly GCF_014529385.1). Taxonomy (NCBI): domain Eukaryota; kingdom Viridiplantae; phylum Streptophyta; class Polypodiopsida; order Polypodiales; family Pteridaceae; genus Adiantum; species Adiantum capillus-veneris. The sequence continues at coordinate 89,238,658 of NC_140954.1, forward strand.
AAAAACTTGTTAAGAAATTCCATGCTTGTATTAAGCTAGGGTTCGATGGAGTGAGGAATCTCTTGCTGCCTGCGAGGCCTCCAAAGTTGGGGGGCTCATTGGGGGTCTGCGGTAGGGAGAGGTGTTGGGGTTCCGATGCTAAGAGTGCTACGCGGCGATGCTCGCGGATAGTGTCCGCCCTGGGGTGGGATGCGAGGCTGGGATGCGATTTCATCGATGGCTCTCTCTTGCCGATGCCCTTCTTTTTGGAATTGGGGAGAGGATACCCCTCCAGGAAGCTCTATAGCCATGGTGGCATCTCCCTTGTAGGTACTTTCTATGTATGCTTTCGGTTATACTTTGTCCTAGTCAGTTCACTATGGTGTGTATGGGTGGCTCCCTGTAAAGCCGAACTCTACTGATGTTGTGCTATAAACTGGTGATCGTTGTACTTCTTTTTGAATGCCTCCATGGCCCACGTTGGGCATGGAGCCTATAATGTTTTGTGTAACATTTAATGGCCTAAAAACTTGTGTGTAGCGGAAATTAGCATGAACATAGTGGGCATTTCATTAGAATATATTCCTAATGAGAATTACAAGAGTGCTTGGGTGGAGAGAGAAACAAAAAGCATAACACCTAGTTAGATAGCATCAACAATACTTTCAAAAGAGAGAGAAATTAAGCTATTGACAACAGTTGAGGACCGGATTTGCATGGAGCCGGTCCCCCCTCCAAAAGGCTTTGTATTATGGTTTCTCCCATCAAGAGAGACATTGTACAATACAATTCTTTGTGTTCCTTCAAGACTAGCTAGTGCAATGAAGATGAAAGCTTCATGCACTAAGCAAAACACTTAGCAAACACAACTTTAATTATCCCCGTTCTCAGACACAAGACCTCACACACCTTCGAAGATGGTGAGAGCTAGCAGGGTATGAGAGTAGATTGAGAGGAAGAAGGAGTATCTTACGAGAAAGATGTACATCTCCTCACATAATCACTCATATTAGCATAGCTTTAGCTTAGTAATTAGCTTGGTAGAGGAGATGAGCATGCCTTGAAGCTTGGCTCTTGGTTGGATTTGCATCCACAAGCCAAGAGTGTGTCGATGTAGGCTTCTATCTCACAAGCTTGGAGTAGCTGATGAGCTCTCCATTAAAGCTTGGGAAGAGATAGTCTTCTCTTTCTTCACACATGAGATTGTGTGAGTGTGTGTGTGATAATGCCTTGCAAAAATCAGCCCCCTCTCTCTCTTGGGCGAGCCCTCTTGCTAATTGCTCTTGTAGGCTCCCCATTGGACCTCCCCAAGTCAAGCCAATGGCTATTAAGCAGCATAAGTGATAGAGTTCTGACATGTGTCCCCCTTTCCCCTTTTGTGAGATCTTTAGGTAATTTAATAATTAAACTAAACTCTCATTGGACCCCTTTGCCTCCTGGCCAATAGGAATCAGGCAAGCCATTAGGCTCCTGAATGCTCATTGGACCCCTTGGGAGATTGTCCAATAGTCTTCTAGGAGACTTAATTCTCATTGGTTCTTTTATTAAGTGTTTTTAAATTAATTAAACTAGATTTACTCTAGCCTAATTCTCATTGGTCCACCTCCAAGGACATCCAATAGGAATTGGGCACACCTTGTGGGCATCTGGGCTACGGAGCTAACATGTGTCCCTAATTCCCTTTGTGTAAAGGGAACCTGTGTGTGTGTGTGTGTGACTTTCTCTCTCATTCCCTAGAAGAAGGGCTCGCCCCCTCCCATGTAGGGATATGCAAAGACTTTTTAGTTACACACAAAGCATCCAATTTCCCCTAGGGTTGACCTTTGGACACAACCTTTGAATTTTGGAACCTTAGCATTTTGGAACCTTAGCATTTTGGAAGTCTTAATGGGTTGAACCTTAGGGTCTTTTTAGCCCATTGTTGCACATGGCTCTTTTGCAGATGCCCCCCCTTTGGATCCCTATTTTCCCTCCTTTGGATCCCTACTGTGGCCGGTCTGCTAGCTTAACCAATATTCTAGCTTTTTCTCCCTTGGCACTTCCCCACATTAAATGATCAGTTTAATATGAGAAAATCATTTAGGAGAATTAGATATTGATTATTATGACATTTTGTTTTGATTGTTTACTTTAATTCTCTCCAACTTCTTTTGAGTTTGAGAGAGTATGGCCAAAAAAACAAATCATGCTTGTTGCTAGTTTTTTTGCTTGCTACTATTGAGACGTTTCCTCCATCATAGCTAATGGATTTAAGAAAATCTTGTACTCTTTTCAAGGCCCCCCATCGTTAGGATAGTTGTTGCTCAAGGGGAGATTGAATAGGCACCAAGCCTCTGACTATGAGAGGAGTTCAGATGAAAAAGAGTAAAAAATAGTAATTAGAGTATATTTTAACTAGTTGTACATGATTAGAGAGATTTAATGACCACATACTATAAATTAATCTAGAAGCATAAGCTTGACTTCCAAACAAATCAAATCAATCGCATGCTCAAAATCGAATTGGCATACACCTTCACGAAATCTTCCAAAACAATATCTGACAGTTTGCACGAGTATAATTGGATTCAGAAAACCTTGTCAGACAATGATTTTTCCTCCTCTTTGTTGTATTAGGCCGATTGTAATATGAGACAGAAACCGTCTCGCAATCTGCCTTCAAAAGATTCTTGTGTACTTATCAGTGGGCAAGAAATATCTCCTCTAGCTCAACCAAAACCCTCCTTCCTTCTTCTTCTTCTTCCTCTCCAAAAACTCCCACACATTAATGCCCAAAAAATACTTATCTTTTCCTCTTTATCTTATTTTCCTTCTCAAATAGCTGGTTTTTCCTTTTTTTTCATTAGAATGATCGCATAGATGAGACAAATGGATCAAAGTATCTACAGAAGATAGTTTCTAGCTCAACAAGATAGACCAAAGAAATGGCTTCAAAATCGTAACAACATACTTGAGCTGTATAGATCCAAATTGAGAAAAGACCACTAGGGTGCCAAAGACCAGAACAAGCTATTTGTAACCAATATTTGTTAAAGATGGTATAATTGCACAACATAATTTGAGTACTTTTTTATCAATTTGGGTAAAAAAGTTCATGCCAAGTATACCATTAAACTCCCAAAAATTGGTACTCATAGTACGAGCGCTCTTACTCTTCGCAACATAGGTCAGTGTGTTCCCCATATGAGAGGGAGCCCAAGGAGGTAAACATTTCTAGGTTTTCCACAAGTAACCCATTCCATCATGATGACATATGTATTGGCTTTAAGCGTGATTGATTTTTTATTGCCTAGATGCTTGAGATGTATGTCTCTCACTAGTGTGGTTTGGAGAGAGTGCCACTAACCACAATTGAAAGGGTAAGCACACAAAATAGGCCAATGGTGGAGCTTCATAAGGGGGCGAAGTATCATCAACTGCAGATCCATCAAGGCCCTAATTAGGGGTGGAGGTGGAGCATCTATGGGAGTTGTTTTGGAATTATAGACTACTTCAAGCTTGAGGCATGGGTCTCACTCCTCAAAGTCTTGGTAGTGTTGTATTAGCTCAAAAAAGAATGTACATTAAGCCTCACACATGAGCAAATCGAAGCTCATGTTATGCTTGATAATTAACTTACAAAATCGCTATAACTGCATGCTAGATGTATTCCACATGCATATACACATCATCAAGTTGAGGATGCGGGGGGGTTTAGGGTTTCACCTCCTTCAGCCCTGCGTGGATTTCGCGGGTGAGGGCACTAATGGAGGCCATTGCAAGGGAGATGGGCAACGCTTTGGCCCTTGCTTCGATGTCGGTTAAAGATGATGGCATTCGCCTCTGCATCAGGGACCTACTCCGGGTGGGAGTGTCTGGCTGGCAGCTCTGTTTACGACTCCCTCCCTCTCCGACCCTTGCATTTCGCCCCTGTTATCACAGGGGCGAATGCTTGCCAATGGTGGTTGTTTCGCCAGTTGCTGCTATTGCAGGGCTTCGCAGTCTTCGTGGCTTGACCTCCGACATGGCGGGCGTCCTGTGGCACGGAATGCTCCTCATGGTGGCATTGGGGGTCAGTTTGCGTCGGGGTGGGCTCCCCTATTAGCCCGAAGGTGTGGCAATATTGGTGGTTTTGTGCTCGTGGGCTGTTGTGGTGATATTTCGTCTCCTGTGCGGTTCTCTGATGGTCGAATCTCATGTTGACGTGTCGACTCTGCTCTCTTGTGGCTTCTTGATGTTCTGCTCTCTTGTGGCTTCTGTTGGTGGTCTGGCTCGGTTGAGCAGAACCCTGATTGTTTTTTTTTCTTTGGATTATGAATATGATCTACCAAAAAAATAACCTAATATTCTGAAATTTCCTCTTGACAAAACGAAGGAATGGAATTTTGTATGTTTGGAAAAATGAGTTTTCTCGAACATTGCACCAAAACCACAAGTAATTAAGTAAGTAACCATTGTCTTATGTATACTCATTCCATTCCTTTGTGAGAGATAGTTGACACTTGGTTTTCTATCTATCTATACTATTATAATGGGGAAGGGATTCCGGCTCCCTCCCTCGGACACTTGGCGGAAGCAGCTCTATCCGGCAAGCATGCCTTGGCGCCCAGCAACGGACAAAGACTGCACGAAGAGACTCAAGAGAGAGAAAAAGCATGGCTTTGTAACACCGAAGGCGATTGACCAGAGGACCGTTCGGGTTAATGATGCAGCAGCGAAGCCATGCTTGTCGTGCCACGTGTCACCATGAGCTTGATCCGACAGCTTCCAGGAAATGTGCCCTGCGTGAGGTGTCATAGTAGATAGGCAAGACTCAAGAGCAATCACACAGTCCGCGCCAGACACACACACACACACACAGAGAATGTTGAGGCCCCGGTCCACACCTCTAATGGCGTTGCATACTATCAAACACGACATAAAGGGTCATCGAGGAGGTCGATGAAGAGAGAGGCTCCACGACGAGGCCCCACAGGCCAATAGGCACCCATGCCTTGGCCACTGTAGCCTCTGGTCTATGTGATAAAGTTCTTTCTTCTACATTAGCCGAAAGATTTGCTACTGTTGTGGGAGAAGGGCCTGCCTCATGATCAACTGCCCCTCTAATTTGTGGAAATTCCAAAAATACCCCTCAAATTTCATTGTCTTAAATTCCCAAAATGGCCTTCAAATTTTTTGAATTTCTCAAAATACCCCTGGTTGTGAGATTGAATACCTCCAAAGATTAAAAAATTTGTAGCTTGTCTGTTTATTGAATACCTCCAAAGATTAAAAAATTTGTAGCTTTTCATAAACAGACTGATTGTTTATCAATATAAGATGCTAAAACTAAAATTTGAGTTGGTTATGTAGGCTTTGATGGTCCTTTTCTGCCAGGTAATTTGTGACAAATTACATGCTAAGCACTCAAAAACGGATCTCAACTGTCAAAAGCGAAAAAAGGTTAGGAAATTTTGAACAATTCAACCAGAATAGATGCAAGGATATTTTGGGAATTTTGAAACTTGAGGGATATTTTCGTATTTTTTCCTAATAATAATAGGGGAAGGGATTCCGGCCCCCTCCCCCATCCATGTGTTAGCAGGAGATAGATCCGGTGAGTGTCCCTTGGAGCCTAGCGACACAGGGGGACAGTGTAGAGCGGTCAGTAGCAAGCATGAGACGATGCGCACGTGCAGTAGGGGGTGGGGGGGGGAGAGAGAGAGCTTGATCCGACAGCTTCCAGGAAATGTGCCCTGCGTGAGGTGTCATAGTAGATAGGCAAGACTCAAGAGCAATCACACAATCCACGTGACACACACACACACACATACACACACACACACGCATACACACACACACACACATACACACACAGACAGAATGTCGAGGCCCGGGTCCACACCTCTAACGGCGTTGCATACTATCAAACCCGATATAAAGGGTCATCGAGGAGGTCAATGAAGAGAGAGGCTCACGACCAGGCCCCGCAGGCCAATATCCACCCATGCCTTGGCCGTTGCAGCCTCTGGTCTATGTGAGAAAGTTCTTTCCCCTACGTTAGTCAAAAGATTTGCTATTGTTGTGGGAGAAGGGCCTGCCTCATGATCAGTTCCCCCTCTAATTTGTGGAAATTCCCAAAATACCCCTCAAATTTCATTGTCTTAAATTCCCAAAATGCCTTTCAAATTTTCCAAATTTCCCAAAATACCCTTGGTTGTGAGATTGAATACCTCCAAAGATTAAAAAATTTGTAGCTTTTCATAGGAAGAGACTGATTGTTTAGCAATACAAGATGCTAAAACTAAAATTTGAGTTGGTTATGTAGGTTTTGATGGTCCTTTTCTGCGAGGTAATTTGTGACAAATTACATGCTAAGCACTCAAAAACGGATCTCAACTGTCAAAAGGGAAAAAAGATTAGGAAATCTTGAACAATTCAACCAAAATAAATACAAGGATATTTTGGGAATTTTTGAAATTTGAGGGATATTTTGGTAATTTTTCCTAATAATAATAGGGGAAGGGATTCCGGCGCCCTCCCCCGTCCATGTGTTAGCAGGAGATAGATCCAGTGAGTGTCCCTTGGAGCCTAGCGACACAGGCGGACAGTGTAGAGCGGCCAGTAGCAAGCATGAGACGATGCGCACGTGCAGTAGGGAGAGAGAGAGAGAGAGAGAGAGAGAGAGAGAGAGAGAGAGCCTTAAGGAGTGCGAGCAGCTTGAACGTCGGCCCTAGAGTAAGAGAGACGGGAGAATGCATGACCATTGACACAAGAGAGAGAGAGAGAGAGAGAGAGAGAGAGAGAGAGAGAGAAGACTCGAGAGCAGTGTTCCTAAAAAATGCATCTTTGCTTAATATCGTGCCATTTTCAGTTTAAAAAATGCCGCCACTAGAGAGAGAGAGAGACTCACAGCCCCCATAGCTCTGTAGTCTAGAGTCCCAGTTTTAGGGGAAAATGCATCTCTCTCTTAATATCGTGCCATTTTTGCCGGTTCAGAGCAAGGGAAAAAGGAGAAATTTCTCCACGAAATAGAGAAAAATCATGCAAAAATCCAAAAAATTGTGCCGTTTTTGCCGGTTCAAGGCAAGCGGAAAAGGAGAAATTCCACCCCGAAATAGAGAAAATAATGCAAAAACCCAAAAAAGTAACGTAATTTTATAATATCCTCTTGAAATATTCAAAGAAAGGAGTTTTATATGCTTGAAAAAATGATTGGTCTGGATTGGTTGAGATGGTAAGAGAGTCGCGTATGTGTTGTGAGTGCGCTTGTATGGTCCACTACGGGACCGTGAGTGTGAAAGGGTGATTGGGCCGTTGAAAGGCGTGGACATTGGATAGTGGCAATGGGCATTGTTTTGAACCCTCATCGCCAACATCCTTTCCAAATGCACAAGCATTGAGCAATGAGCATTGCCCCCGTTTTTGTAGACTAGCTCCAATCTAGCCTAGGCCTACTTAGCAACTCCAAGGCAGGCGGGTGAGCCGCTTGCGTACGTTAGAGAGAGAGAGAGAGAGAGAGAGAGAGAGAGAGAGAGAGAGAGAGAGAGAGAGAGAGAGAGAGAACTCTTACGAGCTCTTGAAACAGATACAAAATTGCAAGCTGTCAACCTCCCATAGGTCGGCACCTGATTGCACACACACACACACACAGATGATGATGATGAAATAAAATGATATAATACATTAATGTTGGGAAGAAAGAGGGGAGACTGGTTGCTTAAACAATTCAACACTTGCTCACAAACATCACCATCAACCTGTTAACCTCTTTCCCCAATTTCCAAGCACGCACACACCTAGACTATGACACACACACACACACACACACACACACACACACACACACACACACACTAAAAGCATAGAATTGACAGAGACAAGCTGTAAGTGGGTGTAAGAACATGGAAGAGAAGATGTAGACCTAATTAAGGAGTACAAGCAAACAAAGAATAGCTTAAGAGAGGAGAGATGGAAAATTGAGAGCATCTACAGTGGAAAGGCTTAAAATCATAGCCCCAAACTCCATGGCATCTCTCTTGTGGAGTTGGTATTTGATATTTTAATTTATTATTGGTGCCAAAATTGGAGGCCCCTCTTTTACACTTTAGTCACTTTAGTAATGAGTGGTACACACTAGTTATTGCATGACCCTCTTAGAGTGGGTTCTCACTGTCCTACGTACAAAGGAGCCATAGTGGCTTAGCCCCAAACTCCATGGTACCTCTCTTGTAGAATTGATACGATTATTGATGCCAAAATTGGAGGGCCCTCTTTTACACTTAAGTTCCACTTTAGTAATGAGTGGTACACGTTAGTTATTGCATGGCCCTCTTAGAGTGAGTTTTCACTATCCTATTTACAAATGAGCCATGGCACCGCTGTTGTGGAGTTGGTATTTGATATTTTAATTTATTATTGGTGTCAAAATTGGAGGGCGCCCCTCTTTTACACTTTAGTTCCACTTTTGTAATGAGTGGTACACACTAGTTATTGCATGACCCTCTTAGGGTGGGTTCTCACTATCCTATTTACAAAGGAGCCTAGTGACTTCTTTCTTAAATATTGTACTAGGGTAAAATGACAGAGAATTATTATTTGCGGACATCTCCTCGCTAACTCCCAGAGTTCCAATCTACAAACCATCATACACTCAATGTTATTAAAATTCAAATAGACATCACATAATTAACCATTAAGCCAGCTATCCCAATTGCAGTTAACCACATGTAATAGGAGGGTGCCCAGTTTCGTAACATCCCTCGCACCAGGGATAGCAACTGTCCTCACTTTCTCTAAAGAATCAACTGAAGGTAGGGGTCCTCTCAAAGGTCTTAAAAGACTAATGTGGAAGCATTGTGACCGTGTCAATGTGAATGTAGGTCTAAACGAAATGAAATATCATTGATCACAACAAAATTTTTGAAAGGACCGTAAAAACAAGGAGCATGTTTAACTTTTGATCCTTCGTTTTTCAATGCAAAGCATAACATAATCACCTTCTTTGAATTGGTGTGCCTTGCGGTGCTTGTTAGCATGCTTAGTGTAAAGTTATTTTGTGAATGTGTAATGGCAGAATGCACACTTGCATAAACATCATGAAAGTCAGCAGTGAAATCATCAGTGAACATTAGAAAGACGTGAAGCAAGAGTAGGAAGAGAGTGACCATATACAACTTCAAATGGAAATTTACCTGTGGTAGTGTGAGTGGTGTTATTATATGTAAATTATAGAATATACAAATAATCATTCCATTTCTTGGGTTGAGAAGAAACATAAGCTTTTAATAAGTCAATGATGGTGCGATTAGTGACTTCGGTTTGACCATTAGATTCAGGATGGAATGCAAAAGTGAATTCAAGTGTGCTTCCAAGATTTTCAAAGACAATAGTCCAAAAAGCACTACAAAATTTGGAATCTCGATCAGATATTGTAACTTTAGGCAACCATGATGTGGAAAGACAGCTTTAAAAAATAGAAGTGCAGCTTGATGTGCTGTGAGTGTTTTCTTACAAGGAATGAAGTATGCTTGTTTAGAAAAACGGTCACTAACAATCATAACATGTCATGTTTGTGCATTGTGAGTGAGAAACCAGTAACAAAATCCATTGAAATGGGTTCCCATGGTCTTTTACGAATGGGAGAGGGTGTCAAAGTCCCAATTTCTTACATGTTGTTGCTTTAATCTTTTGGCAAATCAACAAGTTAAAACATACTAGCTATTTAACATCAATTCTTATAGTAGACCAATAGAAATCACGACATAAATATTGAAAGTTGTAGAAAATCCTCTATATCCAGCATAGGGTGGTTTGTGCAATTCTTCAATAATTAATGTACGAAAAGGTTTAGTCACACACAATTTTTGTTTGAAGTAAAGGAAGTTTTCTTGAATAGTATATTTGAGAAATGCGTTCATAGAATTGTCAAGCATATGAAACCATGTCGTTTTGAGGTCATCATCATGTGCATAAGTGTCAGACATAGTGTCAAATGAAGTTCCCGTAATGGTTGATAGATTATTAAGTGAGGGTCTTCTACTCAAAGTATTAGCTACAACGGTTTCTTTACCAGACTGGTATCAAATGTTGGGTTGAAAACTTTGAATAAAAGCGGACCACTTAATATGTCTATCATCTATTAGGGGTTGAGAAAGTAAGTATTTGATACTTTGCTGATCAATTTTAATGATCAAGTCAGTACCCATTACATAGTGTTTCCAGATTTTCAATGCATGTACCACAGCAATCAATTCTTTATCATAAGTACTGAACTTTGTTTCAGAAGGTTTGCATTTATGACTTTCAAAAGCAAGTGGATGATTATCTTGCATAAGGACTACACCGATACCTTTTCCACTAGCATTAACGTCTATGGCAAAGAATGGTCTTTCAAAATCAAGAAGTTGCAATACAGGTGCATTAGTCAAAGCATGTTTAAGTGTATTAAATGAGCTTTCTTGTAAATCAGTCCATTCATAAGGTGTATTTTTCTTCAATACGAGAGTCAAATAATGTGACTTGTAAGCAAAATTACGAACAAATTTCTTGCAATAACTACGAAAACCGATGAAAGAACGTAGCTGATGCAAGTTTTTGGGTCTAGGCCATGACTGTATGGCTTCAATTTTCTTGGGGTCTACATGTATTCCCTTACCCGATACGATGTGTCTCAAATATTCAATTTCAGATTGCAAAAATGAACTCTTTTCAGGATTCAAGTACAAGTGATTTTGTGCAAGCAGACCAAATACAGGTGTTAAATGCTCTTTATGTTCTTGTTTTGATTTACTGAATACAAGAATGTCATCAAAAATACAATCACAAAACCTTGATGATCAATGAAAATTTTGCTCATCATGTGTGTGAATGTGGATGGTGCATTTTTCAAACCAAATGGCATGACAAAAAAATCATAGTGTCCCGTTTGTGTTCTGAAAGCAGTTTTGTAGACATCATGCTCAAACATTTTGACGTGATAGATACCCTTATTTGAGGTCAATTTTGCTAAAGATCTTTGCACCTTTTAGTTTGTCTAATAGATCATCCACTCTAGGAATAGGGAACCTATTCTTGATGGTGATATTATTTAAAGCCCTGTAGTCAATACACATACAAAAAGTCCCATTCTTCTTCTTAACAAGAAGTCTTGGAGCTTCCTATGGTGAACTTCTAGGTCTTATAAGTCCTTGATCAAGAAAGTCAATGATTTGAGTTTGTATCTCCCTGTGTGCAGTTGGATTTACACTATAAGGTGCTCTACAAGGAGGTTCACTACCCGAGATAATATCTATTTTGCGGTCTTCTGGGCATGAAGGTGGTATTCTAGGTGGTAGATCATACATGAAACAATTCTAAAATTGTGAGAGAAAATCATCATGTGAAGAGTTATGTAAGGTTTTGATTTCAGCGCAAATTTGATTTACCAACACTAGATATGTTTTCCCTTGTTTTCAAATGGCTCTTTTGGCTTGAGTGTGAGAGAGAAGTGTGAAATTTTGGTGTGCTATTGTTGCTTGGATGGATAAATTTTTATTATCATGCGTGAGAGACATTGTACATGTCTTATAATCAATCAACGGATTAAATTCATGACAAAATGGCATTTCCAAAATCATATCAAGACCATGCAGTGGTGCTACCAAAAATGTACGTGCTTGTGTAAATTCACCAATGCAAACTTCAATAGTAACTTGGGTCTTGCAATTAAAATGCTCATTATTAAAAACAATTTTGATCTTGAAAGGTGATGAGATTTCAAAGAGAGGGAGAGTTGTTGTGCCAAGCGTGTAGAAATAAAATCATGGCTACTACCATCATCTAACAGAATTGTGACACTTTCACCCTTAATAGTGCCTTGCACTTTAAACAAAGTGTGAGGAGATATAGGAGTACCTGGAGATGGGTTGTCATTGTGATCATATTCAGGATGATATCCCTCACCGTGATTGGCTTCCACTTCGTTGTTGTTGGTATGAGCATCTTTGATGAGGTTGTAGAAAGGTCTTTGGTTTGGGTTTCGATTGACTCCATTGGATTGGCCATGGGTTGGCCATTGCCCTTAGCAAGACCATTTGGGCACTTATCTGCATAGTGACCATACTGAAAGCATTTAAAACACTTCACCTTTTTGTTACCATTAAAATTTTGAGTACGGCGTTGGTTGGAAGAATTTTGGTTCTCCCGCTGCTGCTGTGCGTTGTTGTTGTTGTTCTTCTTGTTGTACGGTTGAGAATGTGTAGCAGAGTTGTCAAATCTGAATCTCTTGAAAAAGGTACGGCTTTGATGTGTGTTTCTGTCAAAGTTAGTAGAGAAAGGAGGTCTCTTGTTACGGTTAGTGTTAGCAGTTTGATTAGTGTGAGAGGGTTGTCCACCTTTCTTCTTCTCCGCATTAAGGGCCAAATACATAGCCTTTGACAGTGAATTTGGTTCAAACATATCTACCTCAACACGAATTTGTAGTGCTAAGCTAGATATATATTTACACTTTAATTTCCTGTGAGTGACATGTTCAATAGCTTACAATTGAAATAAACAATTCCAAAAACAATCAGTATAGCCTTGGACATCTTTGTTTTAACCCTATCAAATTAAATCACATTGGCGTCGTGCTTTAGCTTTATATTGTGCGGGGAAAAAATTGAGGTAAAAATAACTTTTTGAATGCATGCCAGGTACGTGGTATTTTCCCGTGCTGTTTGGTGCCGTTCCACCACATTGTAGCGCTATTGGTGAGATGATTTGATGCACATTTTTCCATTTCACGTTCAGAAAAGTCTTCATCATGATAATAGTCATCTATTGACTAGGCCATGCTAGAACCGTGCTAGCATTGTGTTAGCATCTTTACTGCCATCAAAATCCTTGAAGGTGAAGGCTTTTCTACTAATTTTGTTTTGCTTGGGTGCCGGTGCAGATTTTATGCGTGTAGAATGCAATAATTTATCTTCAAGCTCTTGCCTTCGCATGCGTTCATAGGTGAGGGATTGTTGCAGATTGGCAAGCTGTTTAGCAATTGTGGGTGCTTGTGGAAGGTGTGCCATGATTGCTTGCTTTAAAAAAAAAATAGAATGGCTATATGGAGTTTTATTTAGATGCAATATGGAAAATAAGTGAGAGAGTAAAATAAATAACATAGATGAAATGTACTTAGCTTAAGATTGCGTTGGCGTCCAGTGTAGAATGGCAATGCGCTAGGAAATTGCCAAAAAGTGAGCGTTCAGATCGTTCTTCTACGAGTTGTGTTACCATATACATATGCCAGTGATGTGTGTGAACACACTAGGACCGCCGGGGCATTTTTTCCCTCTTTAGGAGGTTTTTTCCCATGTGCATTGTATATACGCCCATCACTCTAGGGCTATCTATCTTTCCATTGCACACTTAGTAATACACTCTTTGTTGTGTGCCTTGAGTTTCCTTTGTCTTGTCCAAGCTGTGTGTGTTTCCCTGCAACCCTAATTCCAACAATTGGTAGAGTAGGTTGCGTCTTCCAGGGCTTAGACACTTTCCTTGCTGGTATCAAGGATATCACTGAGCAACTTATTTCTGCAGGTGAAGTCATTTCAGACAGTTCCCTTGTGCAGAGTGTTCTTGATGCCTTGCCAGATTCTTACTAGACTTTTGCTAGTACTTAGAGACTTATGATCCAAGGAAATCGTGAAGTTGTCAAGTTTGATGCATTATGGACATTGATGTTGCAAGAGTGACTTTCTAGAAAAAAATAGGACTAGACAGCGTGCAACTGAACAGGCTTTTATTGCTGCTCAAATAAAGGGTGGTAACAGCAATGCAGCCACTTCTTATGGTTCTTCTGCGAGTGCAAAATCACATGTTCCTAATGCTTCTTCTAGCAGCAGTTCGTCTGGAAATACCGGTGATAAGGGCAAAAAGAAGATGTGTTGCAATTATTGTAAAGCTAATGATCACTTGATCAAGCAGTGTCCTAAGTTAAAGGCCAAAGAGGCTAAGAAGAAAAAGGGTGGTTCCACTGCAAATGTTAGCTCCATTAAAATTGCAGCTATTGTTGAGTCTTCTGTGAAAGGAGACTATGATGCTAATTTTGATGCACAATGGGCTTTTAGTGCATAGTGCACTTACAATCCTATTGTCCATGAAGCATGCATGTTAGTTGCTGTAGATTCACATGTGTGGTATTTTGATATTGGTGCTACGAAGCACATTACCTCACATCGTGAATTTTTCACCTCTCTCGAGTCTGTCCCTCATGGGAATTCAGACACTTGTGCCAACAATGCCTCTTATCCGGTTCAAGGACTTGAAAAGACTGTGCTTACTGCTGCAAATGGCAGTTCTTTCACGTTTGTTGATGCACTTTATGTACCGGGGATCAAGAAGAATCTTTTGTCTGTATTTGCACTCGCTAGACTTGGACTTCTAGTCAAATTTGTGGATGACAGATGTACAGTTGCTGATCTCAGTTTTGGTGATGAAATTGTTGGATATGGCCTTTTATGCGGTGGGTTGTACAAGCTCACTTTGTATGAGAAGTGTGGACAAAATTTGCAAATGCAATTGCAGATTCAAGGGATGTTTTAGATGAAAAACTGTGCATGCACGTTTTGGGCATCTAAATTTTTCCAGTTTGCTGCGTTTGCAAAAATCTGATATGGTTGCTTCTTTGGCGCCTCTTGAAGCACGTGTCAAACATGTTTGTGAACGCTGTATTTTGGGTAAGATGCAGCGTTCTAAGTTTCCAAAGGATGGTTCAGTTAGGGCCACATGCAGGTTGCAGCTTGTGCATAGTGATGTATGTGGGCCCATGCAACCTCCGTCCTTGGGAAATTACCTTTACCTCATGACTTTCATTGATGATTACTCTAGACATGCATGGGTATTTCCGCTTAAAGCAAAGTTTGAAGTTTTTATGTGCTTCAAACAGTTTCTGGCTATGGCTGAAAATGTCTCGAAATGTACTATGGGCACCCTCCATTTTGATCGAGGGGGGGGGGGGGGTATATGTCTCATGAATTTAATGCATTTCTGGCTAGTCATGGGATAAAACACCAATGTACAGTGCCTTATACACCTTAGCAGAATGGCATTGATGAGAGGAAAAATAGGTAACTTATGAAAATGCCACGATGTATGCTCAAAAGCCAAGCTTTGTCGCATTTTTTTTGGGCTTGAGGCCATCATGTTGCCACTTATGTACTAAACAGGTGTCTTATGAAAGCTTTGCAGTCTATTCCTCCATATGAATCATGGCATGATAGAAATAATTCTATTGAGCACATGCCTGTTTTTGGTTGTTTGGCATATGCATTGGTGCCACAAACACAACGCAGAAAATTGGATGAAAAGGCTGCTAAATGTATTTTTGTTTACAGTAATGTAACCTCACAGGACATTTATGACACTTTGTTGCCTCCTTTTAGTGGTGGAAGTTTGAATGTAAATTCCAATGAGGCAAATGTACAGTCGATGGGGGTTTCCAAAAATGTTACAGATTAGCCTATTAGTGATGCAGATGTACATGATGTACTTGATGAGGAAAGGGCTGAAAATGAGCAGGCTAGAGGTATGCCAAAATGGTTGGTGCATACATTGTGTGGCAGTAAATTGGATGCACCTTTGTCTAGTTGTACTCGTTCAGGCTCTCGCCATGCATCTTATGCATCAAATTGTTATGCTTTGACTGTGTCTAACTTACATGATGTTGAGGAGCCTTTGTCTTTTGATGAAGCACAAAATTTAAAATAATGGATGACTGCCGTGCAATCGGAATATGATGCACTTACAGAAAATGACACATGGACTTTATGTGATTTGCCTCCTGGCAAAAAGGCCATTGGTATACGAAGTGGGTTTACAAGTTGAAACGCAAGCCGGATGGTGAGATCGATCGCCATAAGTCTTGGCTTGTTGCAAAGGACTATGCACAACACAAAGGTATAGATTATGGAGAGACTTTTGCTCCCACTTGTCGTATGACTACTGTGCGTTTTCTATGTGCATTGGCAGCTCATTTACATGAATCATACATTGTTACTGCTTTCTTGAATGGTGACATATTTGAGGAAGTTTATGTATGGCAGCCTAGCGGTTTTGTCAAGAAAGGACAATAGTACAAAGTGTGCATATGTAAGAAGGATTTGTATGGGTTGAAGCATTCTCATCGTGCTTGGTATGAGAAAGCTGACACTCATTTGGTCAAATGAGACTTTCGTAACAGTCCAACAGAAAGCACATTATATGTAAAGCGTGAGGGTGATGTACTTCTCATTGTGGTTCTTTATATGGATTATTTGTTGATGATTGGACCAAATGAGAGACATATTGCTGAATTTAAGGCTGATTTGAATGCTACTTTCAAGATAAAAGATTTGGGGTTGTTGCATCATTACTTGGTCATACAGTTTAAGCAATGTGATGGTGGTATTGCCTTGTGTCAGAAAAGTTACATAAAGACATTACTATGTAAGTTTGGACTTTGAGGATTGCAAACCTATTGCCACTCTCATGGAAACAGGTTTGAAATTGAGTTTACATGATGTTGGTGATCCTACTGATGTTACTCTTTATCAAACTGATATTGGTTGCCTCATTTATGTATGCAACACGAGGCCGGATATACAGTTTGCAGTCTCACATGTTAGCAGATTTATGCATAGCCAAGGGTCTAAGCATTGGTAGGCTGTCAAGAGGCTTTTTTGCTACTTGAGTGGAACTTTACATCTTGGCTTGTTTTATCCCAAGGGGGATCATTGACACTAGACTTACATGCTTTTTCCGACTCATATTGGGCTGGTTGTTTTGACACGCAAGTGTCCACAAAGGGTTTTTGTTTCATGCTTGGCAGTTCATGTATATCATATTTGAGCACGAAGAAACCTATTGTGGCTACTTCTAGTTGTGAGGCTGAGTATAGGGCAGTCTTTAGAGCTATGGTTGAGTCTGTATGGATCAGACGCCTTATGGCTGATTTGGGTGTTGGACAGGACACTGCCAACACTATCTACACTGGCAGTTGTGAGGAACCCAGTTTTTCATGCTCGCACAAAGCACATTGAGGTGCACTACCACTATGTCAAGGAGAGGCTCTCAGTAGGAGAGATCAGTTTGGCTTATGTGTCAACATAGGATAAACTTGCAGATCTTTTCACAAAGGCATTGTCTCGTGAGGAGATCGAAGATTTCCACAAAGCTTTGGGCTTACTCCCCTTTGTGGATTGATCATGTCCTCATGTGCCAGCTCTCATTCACCACATTACTCTAGGGGGGATTTGTTACCGTATACATGTAATTGTGATGTGTGTGAGCACACTAGGACCGCCGAGGCATTTTTCCCCTCTTTAGGATGTTTTCTCCCTTGTGCATGGTATATACGCCCATCACTCTAGGGCTATCTATCTTTCCTTTGCACACTATGAAATATACTCTCTGTTGTGTGCCTTGAGCTTCCTTTGTCTTCTCCAAGCTGTATGCGTTTCCCTGTAACCCTAATTCCAACAAGTTGGTCGAGTTTCGTGGCGTTCGATCTCCCGTATCCCAAAAGGAGATATTAATCTCAGTCATGAAAAAGAGTCTGCAAGTTATCCAAATAATTGATAAGTTTTTGATTAATTTGACAATGTCCGGATCCTTGGGAGGTGATTTGTCAGCTCCATTGTGATAGTCGGTTTCAAGGAGGGATTAAATTGGCAAAACCAACAATTTCCATTCCAATATCTTTCGCAATTGTGGGAATATCCTGTGCCAGTGCCGATCGGTTGAGTCAATTGGGGAAAGTCGACTTGCAAGAAGTGGAATAGCCGAGTTGTGGGGAGAGAATTTCTCCTTGAAAAGTTATTTTTTAAAACCCAATGGGCGGTTGGCCGAGTTGGGGGTTAATGGGTTGCCACTCTCTTTAAAAGTAGTGTGAATGCATGGGAATTGAGTAAGACAATGTGCAAGGAGAAGACGACGATAGCGTGCAGGGAAATGTGGTTAACTCCGCCTACAGAGGGCTCCTCGACCTGCGAGGAAGAAGGTAGTTTGGCTCACAAGGCCTGGGCGACCAGCTTGAAGGTGATTTGCCAGATTTGGTGCAGTTTGACCAATAGGCTTTATGCGACACAAGGCCTATTTCCCGCAGGAATTGTGAACAAGCCGGCGAGAACAATTAACTTCATCTCTTCTTCTTCAATCCGCCTCTTCTTATTCAGGTTCCTCTCTCAATTCTTCACCCATATATCATTTTCTTTGATGCTTTGAAAGCTCTTTATTTCTGTAATGGTCTCTCACCTTCACCATCCGCAAGAGTTAATACCTTAAGTGAAATTTAAAACTTGTCTTACCGATTCTTGATCTTTGATGAGAAAGTTTAATAGATTGGTTAGCCACTCATTAGATTTGTTTGGCGGATTTGATGTTGCCTATTTCAAAAATTCCTCTTTGAACTTGCAAATGATTTCCAATCAATTTATGGTTTGCAAATTCGGTGTTGCCGAATCGGAAATTTTGAGCATTGATCACCAATTTCCTCAAACTTGAGGCACTAATACACCTGTTGGGAAGAAAGAGGGGATACCGTTCGCTTAAACAATTTAACACTTGCTCACAAACATCACCATCAATGTGTCAACCTCTTTCCCCAATTTCCAAGCCTCACACACACACACACACACTAAAAGCATAGAATTGACAAAGACAAGTTGTAAGAGGGTGTAAGAACATGGAAGAGAAGATGTAGATTTAATTAAGGAGTACACAGGAAACCAAACACAGAATAGCTTAAGAGAGGAGAGATGGAAAATTGAGAGCATCTTATATATATGATATGTATTTATATATATGTTATGTACATAAACTTATGTATGTGTACACACACACATGTGTGTGTGTGTGTGTGTGTGTGAGAGAGAGAGAGAGAGAGAGAGAGAGGCACAAAGAAAAAGAAAGATGTATACACTTACACACACACACATGAGAAGAAAGTAATGTAGAAAAAAAAAACCAAGGGGTCTTAGAGAACAATCTAACGAGTCAAACTTAAGATTGTTACTCAAAGAGAGAGAGAGAGAGAGAGAGAGAGAGAGAGAGAGAAAAGGGGGGGGGGGGGGGGGGGGGGGGGGTAGACCCAATGAGCGTCTGTGTTTGAGAGAGAGAGAGAGAGAGAGAGAGAGAGAGAGAGAGAGAGAGAGAGAGAGCATGCTCCTATATAGCCAACTAAAGTGAAATACATATAAATATATAAGGTGGCTCCCATCTTCCATACATACATAGACGTGCACGTGTGCACACACACACACACGTATATATATCTAAGGAATGTTTGCACATGTTGCCACCTTGGGTAAAGATGAGGAAAGAGATTGTCACAGACTTAAGCCTGGCTTCTAATTAGCTGCATCAATGCCCGGGTCACATACTAATTTCTATAAAGGAGGATATTAAGAGGT
>NC_140954.1:89262997-89575497 GCF_014529385.1 Adiantum capillus-veneris
GTCCCTTGTGAAAGAAGAGAGAGGTGGCAAAGTTTATAGGTAACCAATATATTTTAGTGTGGCAACTAACTATTGCGATAAATGGGCGGAGGCATAAACAATGAAGGATAATAAGGTAGAGAGTGTGGCAAAGTTCATGTATAAGAATATAATGACCAGGTTTGGGTGTCCAGTGGAATTGGTCTCTAATCAGGGAGTTCACTTCATAAATAAAGTAATCAAGAGGTTGACTGAATAACATTTGATTATTCACAAGAAGTCCACAATATATTATCCACAGGAAAATGGTCAAGCAGAATCCACAAACAAATTTTGGTCAAGATCTTAAGAAGGATGGTTTTAGAAAACATGACAAATTGGGATACAAAACTGGATTCTGCATTGTGGGTCTTTAGGAAAGCTTTCAAGGTCAGTACATGCATGATTCCATTTAAAATGGTGTATGGGTTAGAAGCTATTGTACCAATGGAATTTGTGGTGCCTAGTCTGAGAGTTGCAGTGAAATATAGATTGTCAGGAGATATTGCAACAGTTCTTAGACAAGAACAACTTTGAAATTAGAAGGAAATAGAATTCAAGCGCTTACATCACTGAGGCAATTTAGAGGAGAAGGAAATAGAATTCAAGCGCTTACATCACTGAGGCAATTTAGAGGAGAAGACAAGCTTGGTTGGACAGAAATTTGAAGTACAAATCATTTGCAGAGGGTGACTAGGTACTAGTGTACGATAGCAAATTGGGAAAGAGACCAAGAAAATTGAGGCTTAGATACTTGGGACCTTTTCAGATGGCTGAAGAAGTGGGGCCTTCAACTTATTTGTTAGCAGATGAGCAAGGAAGTATTTTTCCAAAGGCAGTAAATGGATTTCATTTGAAACCTCATGTAAGTGGAGGTGATCGTTTTAAGAGCAATGGGACAAAGTCCTTAAATCATGGAGAATTTGTGGGACAAATTTGTGTGATTAGCGGGGAGATGCCACATCCCATCCGTTTGAATTTGGAAAAGCATAAGGGTTTAAATGTATTCTTCCTCCCTCAAATCTCATTGCCGTTACACGTGCGTTTGTACTGCCCAAAGCTCTGCACGCGTTTTCTTCTTACAGCCATGTCTAAACAACAACTAGCCGTTGAGGTTGCAAAGTCGACCATACCCTCTCCTAATCAGAAACAACCCGGAGTCATGAAGATCAGAAGGCCTTTAAGGTGCTCTAAACCAACTACTCATGCAATGCCATCATCACCAGAAGCGTTGATTGATGAGGAGATGTCCACACCATTGGAAGAATCGCCTTTGGCTATGGAGATGGGGCCAGTGGAGTACAACTTTTTGGAGATGAGGCAACACATTGACTTCAATGTTCATGTACACAAGGAGTGGCTTTAGAAAATTGGCCTTTTGAATTATGCAATGCTTCCATGGAAGCATTGGAACAATAATCCAAGCTTGATGAACATTTTGACCCATGTGCAGGATACCAAGGGTAACATATTTGGAAGCTATTGTCTCAGCCCTGAGTTGCTGGGAACCATATTTAATTTGCATGACATTCAGGTTACTAAGGCTTCTGATGATCTTATGGAAACAAAGTTTTCTCCTGCACAGGGTAATAGAGGTTATTACCCTATTACTAAGATACAGAACCCCTTCAAATTTTAGCAAATCAAGTGGTACTTGGAGAGGGTATGTGTGCTAGTGATGCTCGAGTACATCTCAAAGGAGAATTATGCAATACTAAATGTTGTTGAGTCGGGGAAGCCTATTGGATGGGTAAATTTATTGTTCAACAGGTTAAACATTGAGATTCATCAAAAAAGAAAGATAAGGGACAAGACTACAAAGATTGGAGCCTTTTTTATAGCCTTATAGATTCATGCCATGAGCATGACCTCTTTGGGGGCAGGTACGCCAGGGAGGATGGAATTGCCATCATTGATAGGAGGAAGTGAGTCAAGCAAGGGAACACCAGCGGGAAAAGTGGAGAAGGAACTCATGAAAACAAAGTTGCAGGACCCAACTTAGAGTCAGCACAGTCTGCACGACGAAGGTGATATCTGGAAAATTTTAGGGGAGGAGTTTGATATTGACGTGGATACACTTTTGGCAACTACTAAAGCAACCCCAAAGTAGGAAACAATCAGTAGGCTCTCCACTAAACCCCCTTTGAAGTTAAAAAGAAGAAAGCTTGATATTGAGGACAGTGATGACAGAGGAGAGCAGTTGTTGAGAAAATTTGATAATCAAATTGGCATTGTTGATGCTTATAAAGCCATGGAGTTGGTCAGCAAGTTTTTGGGACAGTGACAGATTCATTACAGTGTTCTTTAAAGGGAAAATTTTTAGCTACAGGGTCAGGTTTTTGAATTGCAAAAGATATCAAAGAGGTTAGAGAAGGATACAAAACTAATTGAGGATCTAGAGGAGTGCATTCAAGGTTTAAATACAGATTTGGGGAAGGGAAAGGAGAGTGCTATCTTCTAAAAATATCACTTGGATAGAAGACACAATATTGCAGAAGAGCTTAAAGGTTGGAAGGAAAAGTGGGATGCCAGTATGTATGATCAAATGGAGCTACTGCCGTATAACTACTCCAAGATTCATTCAGAAAACAGTATTCATCTAAGCAAAATTTCAAGCATGTAAGAAACTCGAAGTCGAATTGAGAGATATGTCAGAGGATGCCTTGATTTGGATGATTGGTATGTGTCAACCAAGATGTGGATGTTTTTAAGTCTCAAATTAGAAAACAGGGTGAACACGTATGGTTGGAATTAAGGAAGAAGATTTTTTCATTGGAAAGCATTCCTTATCAAGGAATTTCCAAGGAGGACCAAAGTGCTGAACATATACTGTTGCAAAGAAAATTTGAGGAATTAGAGAAGGAGGTGGATGAGCTAAAGAAGAAAATGTATGCAATAAATTTTCCGATTGGAATTCAAAAAAATGGAATTTGCTGAAAGAGTTGATCAGGGGGTTAACACACAGGAAGACTTGTTTACATTGGCCAAGGCAGTAGAAACAAAGCATGGAGAAAGAAGACAAAGTGCAAGAAATTGGAGATGATGGTACAGGTTTGCATGATAAGGATACCGAATTCAGTGGCATTATTGCAGAAGTGGTTGAAGAGGTACTTGGAGTCACAATAACAGGACAATCTACTGATGATACTAAAAAAGGGGAGCAAAATCAGGAAATGGAAACACACACAGTACAGGGCAGGGATGAAGAAGGGGAGGAAAAGATATTTGAACCAATGAATACTTTTGAGGTATCCTTAGGGGCCCAAAGACTTCACCACTAGAGATGTCTAATTGAAAAGTGTTTTTGAACACTAAATTAGGCAATGGGGAGTTTTCATAGTTTTGTGATGTATTTGTGTATCTTGGTTTAAGTATTTGTGTATCTTGGTTTAAGTACCAGGCACTGCACTTTATGTCATTCAAATCTATGAGCACTGAATTTTGTGAACAAGGGATTTTGTGGGTCCAATTAAAAAAAATTTGGGAAAATTTTTCTACCACCGAGCTATGCCAGGTGTTAAAGCCATATTTAGTACCTTTCTTACCTTT
This sequence comes from Adiantum capillus-veneris, assembly GCF_014529385.1. Taxonomy (NCBI): domain Eukaryota; kingdom Viridiplantae; phylum Streptophyta; class Polypodiopsida; order Polypodiales; family Pteridaceae; genus Adiantum; species Adiantum capillus-veneris. The sequence continues at coordinate 89,266,565 of NC_140954.1, forward strand.
AGTCAAGTGTTTGTGGATTCAAGCATTATTTAGTCATTTTGTAATGAAAAAGGGTGGAACCTCTTCAAATAAGGGATCATGGGTTATCCCGATGAGTTGTAACGTTTTGGCGAGTCATATGAATGAAGAAGAAGAAGTTGAAGCCCTGTGCACTGTGTTTTCATGGTATTCTTGAGTTAACAGTGTTCAATTATGAAGCAGTCACGTGTGTATTTCTTGATTCTATTTTGGTGCCTGAATAGTATGAATTCTTGAATGTTGTGTGTGATGTATTTGAGGTTGAAGTATGTAACTTGATTGGTGCATTCCCATGGCTCCAATAACAATTTCCTTAACTTCCAAGAAGAAAGTATCCTCATCTGATATCCATGGTGGAAACTTATGTAGCATATGCCATCAAGAAGGGAGTTCAACTAAAATTGTGCTCCAAAAATGTGGCTTAGAGGGTTACGGATACTGTAAAATTTTCAAGAAAATTCAAGAAAATGTAATAAATATAAATTAATTTACCTGGTTGTCAAATCTAGTAGGCTACTTTACAAGCCCTTTCAAAGATTTTTTTCCGCTTCGAGAGCCAATGGTATTCGTTCTAGGTAATCATCAGAATGCAAGCTACTACTTCCAAGTCCTTTTGGAATGATAATTTTGATGTCACAAATCATGTGCAAGTTAGTTGTCATATTGGGTTGTTCAATGAAATCTGGAATTTTGAAACTCGATCCAAGCTCTTATGAGCCGGGATGCGTTGACTTGGGAGGCCAACTTCAAATCTGTAGACATTTGTAGAAATTTTCAAATCTGTAGATATTTCCTGTGAGGTTTTTGGTGGATCTAGCTTCAAAAACTCCAAGAACTTATTCAAGTTCTCTTTCTCAAATGGTAGGCGAGTGGCTAGTGCTAGAATGGCCTAGGTACCATGGGCAATCGACAAGTCATCTTTAAGGTTGGGCGGCCAAGGCATTCATAAGTGAGGGTAGATGATAAGTTTATGTTTGAGCAGCCAGGGTTAGTGAGATTGGGCGGCCAGGGTTTCTCGTCACGAAACTCTATCAGCACTACCTCTTCCACAATAAAGTTTGGTTAAAAGCTAAAGTGGTGGGAATTCCCGGGGAGTTCACTATGTAAAAATTGCATATAGCACGTGCAGACAAGAGGTATTTAAATAATCCCTTACTTGTATATTTTCAAGTATCATATGTACCCCTTATGTATGCATTTTTGTTAAAAACTAGCCCTTATGTATGAAAATTTTCACTTTCTCAATTTAAAAACCCTTTATGTAAGTACATTTTTATTTAAATGTACTTAGTTTATAAATCCCTTATTTTGTTTGCACGTGCTATCTTACATATTTCCTAGTGAATGAAGGCTTAGTGTAGCACTATTTTTTTAATAGGCAAATATATAAAATATTTTAGCCAATCAAGAAAAAAAAAATCGTTGTTGCAATAAGTGCCGGCATGCAAGACTTTAGGTCGCACTTTATGGTGGGCAACTGGACATGTGAGGCGCTCACTCAAAGGCAAGGCATAGCAGTTATGCATGGAGAGGGTCCAAAGCCCGAGGTTATGGGTATCGTTGAATTGCCATCAGTTGGCCACCAATGTAAACAGCTCATCGCGAAGGCAAACGGTTGGCTCGAGCATTGGCATCAACGAGATTTGCTATGAGCCAATGGTTATGTTAGCATGCGAGCATTCAGCCAAGTAGCCCGCCCATCTTTGTTCAAATTTGTGAAGTCAACTTTTGGCCTACTTTCCTAGTGCATGTCTCTATACTCTTCCCAACCAAGGTGAATGGCCCATTGATTAAGATAACTTCTCTACTGTCGCTATCTATCCTCACTATTGTCTTGTGTTATCGGTGTTGTGCAACCTCAGCCATTGCATTTACTCAATGAGACTTTTGAGAGAGTTTTGAAGTCACAGCAGACAGGTTTTTGCCCGCAAAACTCGCGTAAATGAATCTCAAATCGAGAGTGTCTATCAAGAGTCAGGGAGAGTGATACATATTACTCAATGCTAGGAGGAAACCTTTGTTACAAATATACTTACGTCTCTTATAGTGAATTCTTGAGCTCCCTTAACACTTTTTCTTGCAAAACTCAAAGTGAATTTTTTATTTTTTTTAAATGCGTTATAATTCTCTTCTTCTCTTCCTCTTCTTGTAGCCATGTGTTTCCCACTATGAGAACCTTGATTAACTCACGGTTAAGTGCACGTTTAAATTCCTCAAGCAAACAATCAATTGAAATGCATGATAAAAGAAAATAAACCAGTTTAATAGACAACATATCAATAATTCAAAAATTGAGCAAATTTTGAAAAATTACGACTTTCTCCGCTTGCATCATTAAGAGTATGACTCGATATCAATGTGCAGTTGATCAATTTTCCTCTTCTTTGTGCTCGTTCTGAATACAACTATGCCAATCTCTTTCAGCTAATCATCTCACCATCGACAAATCCATCCTTCCTTGCTCTGATTTCCTTGTAAGATGAAACCTTCACACTCTGATACCACTGTTGGGAGCAAGGGTGGGCTTCCACTCGTGGCCATGAAATTCAACCCTTAACCTTGTCTGATGGAGTAGGGAAAAGATGGAGATGTTGACATATCTACCCATAATAGTACACAAGAAGCATAGGAGACAATTTCTTACACACTCTTACACAAGAAGGTGACACATAAAAAGTCCATAGCCCAAGATATAGCTTAAGAGAGGGGGAAGGGAAACATTGAGACCAACTACACAAGAAAGGCCTAAAATCATAGCCCCAAACTCCACAACTCCACAACACCCTTCTTTTGGAGTTTGATATTTAATTAAATATTTGAGTTTTTGTGTGCCAAAATTGGAGACCCTCTTTTACAACTAGTCCATTTTAGTACTTAAGTGGAGCACATCACTTATTGCATCTCCCCTAAGGGTGAGTTCTCACTAGAGTTATTTACAAGCATCCATATTGGGTTATTGAATAAAAAGTTCAAAATAATGTGCAAAGGTAAAATGATTGAGAGGGTTATTATTTGTCGGTGCCTTCTTGTCAAATCCCAAAATTTTAATCTACAAATCATCATCAACTCACTATTAGTAAAATTAAATAGACAACACATAATTTACCATTAAGCCAGTTATCTCAATTGCAGTTAACCACATACAATAGGAGGGTGCACGGTCTCGTAAAAGAGAGAGAGAGAGAGAGAGAGAGAGAGAGAGAGAATAGTTACAGGCTTGAATTTTCCAATAGGGAGAGAAATATTGATTGGGGGGGAGACAAAGAGGTTGGATAATTGAGGGGTTGAATGCTAGGATGTGTGTGTGTGTGTAGCAGTTCTAAATCTATAAATTTATGCAAACGAACACTACCTGTTCACAGACCAATACATCTAGAATAATACAATGTATTTGTACAATAATTTATTTATAGTTGAAAATAAACTTTGTACAAGGTAATGAAGATAATAGAATACAGTGCGGGAAACAGCAATCCCACAGTCTAGGAATTTTCGCATCATGGTAAGATATCCGCCAAACGTTAAGAACAGAATGTTTTAATCAAAGAAGGTAGCCCTCACCTGCACCCATAGCCACAAGAAAATAGTTCGTTAGCACGTGACTGTACGCAGGTGATGCTGGGCATCCCAGTTGTTATCCATGTCACTTTAAACAAACACACGGTTCTTAACTTGACTCATATTTTTATGAAAAAAAGAATCTTGGATCATTGCCAATCAATAAAAGAAATCCCCATAGAGCAGTTGAAAAACATTTTTTGCCTAACCTTAGTTTTCAGTAGGTTTTATAGAAAGATAATCAAAGCTGAAAAGAACTACAACTTTAATTAGATAAGAGAGAACTACATTCTAGATGCCATCATGGGCCAGATTTCTGTTAAGGATAGCTCCTCCTTTGTAATTCGAAGTATATAAAAACACAAAATATCGGACCAGTTTCCAATCCTCAAAGTATATATTTCCCCTTTTTTTTAAACTGGTAACTTAAATTTCCAAACCAAAGCACCAAACCTGCCTCTGTCATTATGCCATGACTGACATATTTTTGTCCCAGCAGGTTATAAACCAGTTATCAAACCATAACATTCTAGCCAACTTTGCCAATCGAGCAAGCCCATACTTCTTTCAAGAAAGAATACAGGTAAACTTAACCAGCCCACAAAATTACCGCAGTATATTCTGCCTGATAGTAGGCAAAGGAAAAAAACACGAGAGAGAATACGAAGTTAGTAAAAAGATGTAAAGTTTATCTTATTTTCATTACCCAGCTTCAAACTAGCCAAAGCCAGTAGAGCTCAGTCCATAAGCTGAATCAGCGATTAGTAAACAAACCATTATTAAACCTTCCACATTGAGATGTAATAAGGAAAAAACAAACGAGAAAAGACAGCAAATTGCCCCATAATAAGGTAAGTGATGTCATTTATCGCCTTCAGAGCATCAGCCTAATAGGCAACACGATAGAAATCAGCTTTCAGTTCAGTCAGAGTCTCTTTAGAATAATCAAAACATTAGTTACCTGTACTAAGGACCGAGTCAGTCTGAGGTCCACCAAAGTACCCAAAGAAAATTTATATATATACGAGAGAGAATACGTATCGAGTAAAAAAAAGTCAAGTTTATCTTCTTTGCATACACCAAGGCCATACCAGCCACTGCAAGAAGCAATCCGTCGATAAGCTGAATCAGTGAAAATACTCCATTTCCAAAACTTGCCATCTGATGATGTAATATGGTAAAAACAAGCGAGATACAACGCTATTAGCCACCATAATAGGGTATGTGATGCCATTTACTGCCCTCACATTACCCATCAGTTAGGAAATACATCAAAAAAAGGTATCCGTTCAGTCAAAGTCTCTTTAGACTATTAAAAAATTAGGTATTTGTTCTAAGGACCGAAACAGTCAGTGGTCAGCCAGCGTAACAAGAGTAATCCGACTTGCTAGTGATATGATTTACCAAGGAATCCAACAATTACTGCTCACAGTTTTTTAGCTAAATATAAAATTATTTTTGAATTACCGGATCGCTTTAAATCCCAGTAGAATCACCTTCAAAGGTATCTTATACCTAAAGATTAGCATTACCACCAGACAGATCAACTCAACCTTACTAGCCATAATGCATTCCAATACCCAATATAGCCATTCAGAGAGATCTACTAGAGATCTGGCTTTACTTAGCCGCTAGGGCCAGATTTATCAATTCCAAAACAACCTGACAATATAACATGGATAATGTTACCATAATCCGTTTTATTTTTCGGAGACCGAAACCTTTAGTCAAAGAGAATCTCATCTTCACATAGTCCTGAAGCAAACACATATTACCACTCCGATTCCACCAAATAAACAGAAAGATCATTTCCCAAAATAGGATTTTAAGTAAAACAGCCTAATTACTGGTCATACCAGTCACAGCAAGAGTAATCCAGTCGATAAGCTGATTTAGCGAAAACATTCTTTTCACAACTTCCTCCTTGTGATGTAATATAGTACAACAGTCGAGAAACAAAGCAAATAGCCATCATAATATGGTATGTGATGCACTTTACAGCTTTTAGATCACCAACTATTTTGGCAATATAACAGAAAGAAGCTTTCAGTTCAGTCAAGGTTTCTTTAGTCAATTAAAAAATTAGGAATCTGTACTAAGGACCGACTTAGTCTGTGGTCAGTCAGTGTGTCCAGGGTAGTCGACCTGCTAGTTTTATGACTTACCAAGGAAACCATCAACTACTGCACTCAGTATTGAGTTATATATATGTTTATTTGTGAATTACCAGTTTGATTCAAATCCCTATAGAATCACCTTTACCAGTACCTTTTTCCTAACAATTAGCATCATCAACAAGACAGACTAACCCCATCTTATTTAGCCATGATGCCTTTCAGTACACAATACAGCAATAAGATAGACCACCTAGAAACCTGGCTTTTCTAAGCAAGTAGGTCCAGACTTATTACATCCAGAACCACCGGATAATATAACCTGGAACAAGTTACCATATTCTTTTTTATTTAACGGAAACAGCAACCTTTCGCCAAAGAGAATCAAATCTTCCAATAGTCCTGAACCAAACAAATCATACCTCTCCCATTTCTCCAAATAAACCAGACCGATCACTATCCGGAACAATTTTTTAAGAAAAAAAGTCTAATTACTGGTTTAACACAGCATTTCAAGCCAAATTCAACAAATCATCCCTTAATCCATTGACAGTCTTGAGAGTTAGAAGGATATTTTGTTAACCTGAAGATTAGGAGACGAAGACTCAATGACAATTTCCTTCCCATTCTTTTTCGACATGTGGAGCGATTTCGTAGTAAATAGCCTTTTCACTCATACAGCATAGAATACACACACAGGTGATAACCCAGCTCGGTGCTAGTGAGTATGAATACTCACCTTAAGATGTCTCTATATTGGTTGAAGCTTATCAGACGTGGGTACACCACAGACTCGGACAGGATCACCATATCCGAGGTCGCGCATAGAGTTAGAATCTTAGGGATTTCCCCCGGCTAAGGATCCGGTTGCTCAGACCTGGTCGCACACCATCACTGCAACATACACTTGCAGGCCAAGTCCTTGCATGCAGGCGGTAGCGTGCAGAAATATTCACGATTACTAAATGAAGTGAAGAAAGAACACGCTTACACAAGAATGTGTATACATCAGGGCAAGTTTAAGTAAAAGGCCAGGTCAAGTCACATTTTCCAAAATTATTCCTATCTCCCGATAAAAAAACCGCTCACACGGTCGAACACCCGATCCGTAATCTATTATTTGTTTAAAGTACCTAGCATCGGTAGATTATATATAGCCCGTTAGTCATACAACTGAACACTTCACTGAGCATATGTCATATAGCTACCACAAAGGTAAGGTATCCAAGCCCTGATCTTAACAGTGTAAGTTATCCTACTCAGAGCTGGCAATATTATATATTATTTCCAATTTATACTCACAGTAATAAGGTGGGTCTATAAAAGATAGAAGGAATTTTTTCATACCCAAGTCCAAAGTGTATGGAGTAACATTACTAGAGTTAACATTTCAGTTTAATTTCTCTTCAGGAGTAACTATCTCATTATGGCTGACAGTCACGACCTGGTTTTTGCAATAGCAACCGCGCATCTTCATCAGTCAGGGGAATCTACTCGGAGAGCAACTTTGCTCCCTTATGAACTTCATCTATTTCCCAGATTGGGAAATTCTATATCTCAAACGAAATGGTGGACCTATCAATCCCGGGTGACTCGTGTGACCCTTTGGGGTCGCGCACATTTTAGGAACAATATCAGATTGGCGATGGTAACTGAGGTTCTGGGCCTAGGGCCCCAGTATTATTACATAGAACATTCACTGAAGCCAGGTTTTTCTGAGAGGTTATACCTGCTAGCACAGTTCCTACCACCTCATAAGATTTTCCTGTATCGTAGTTTTGGTCATCCACTAGGAGGATATTTTAACAGTACTCCACGCACTCGGGAGTATGGGGCAGTCTTGGCGACTCGTATCTTACCTTTAGCTGCACGTCCGAACACCTGTTTTTACTATGATAGTTGTTTGTGTGATCATGTAATGGATGGATTACTCAAGATGTAAATGAAGGAATCCCAATATACTAAACCACCAGGGTTTTTTTGGAAATGAGTCAAGTGAGAGATCTCATGTAATTTTGTGTGTGTGTGTGTGTGTGTGTGTGCCCACCCATACCCAGGCACCGTATTCTAAGAGGCAGTAGACCCCAAAGAATAGGGGCCTACTACCTCAAGAAATGGTTTGCAGTAGTTAAATTTATTCTGAATTAAGGAGATCTATCAAATTCTGTAAGTTAAACTTAACGAAAGCCCAGTCGTGTTTTTTTAGGGAATAGCGGATACATGCAACAAGGTCCTTTTTAGAAAACCCATTATTAATTAACTTGGTTATCAGCGTATTGATTTCTTCATATGCAATATAACTGTCAGTCGAGGCATACATTATAAGGAAAAGCATTCCTAGACAGGTGTGTAGCGAATTCTTGAAGGGTCTATTACTTTTCCTTTTGGTAAATTCTGAGGACACAAGATTGAGTTTTTCCCTTTTCCAGTAAAAGCGAGTACAAAAATTTCCCAAAAAAGGGGGGGACAACATAAATTCAATATTCAGGAAATGAGTCCTAGTAATTACCCATTTATCTTGCCATAGAACTCTATCAGAGAATGTTGGTTCAATATTAAGGCAAGGTGGATAGATATCTTTAAGAGTAGCCTCAAACATGGGATTGTTAAGGCTACACAGGTCATCCATGAATCTAAACGAATGTTCAAATCGTGTGAGAAACAAAGTACTATCAGGGTTATTTATAATTTTTAAAAACCACTGGTATTCGAAGTAACATAGATAGAGATTACACATAACTGGAGAGCATGAAAAACCCATTGGGATCCCTAAAATTTGTTTGTAGCAGGCAGTACCTACTTGGATACAACAATTATTAAGTAGCCAAAAGATATGTTTAGGGCAGTTAGCCCAAAGGCTATTTTTTGAAAGCTCAAAGGAGAGCTATGCCACGTTAGCGAAAAGACATAAATGAGATCGCGACTTTAAATCGTGACTTTTCTCTCTCCCACTTTCTCTGCACCCGACGTTCAATTCATCTGCTTTATTCAAAGTGCTCTTCTTGCAATCTAATCTTGTCTTCTCAAGTCGATATCCCGCTCTTCTCAAGTCGATGTAGCCAGGTACAATTTTCTCTCTCTGCCATGTGCTCCTCTCTCTCTCTCTCTCTCTCTCTCTCTCTCTCTCTCTCTCTCTCTCTCTCTCTCTCTCTCTCTCTCTCTCTCTCTCTCTCTCTCTCTCTCTCTCTCTCTCTCTCTCTCTCTCTCTCTCCCTCTCCCATGAGTCCTTTTGAAGTCGATGCAGCATGGCGTGAAGGGTAAGGGAGAGGTTTGGATGGTTCGCCAAGGGGGGAGCAATCTCTTACGCAATACAATTCTCTGTCTTTCTTTCTCTCACACACATTCTCACACACATTCTCATACAAAAAGAGTGTTGACCACATGTACAATTCTCTCTCTCTCTCTCTCTCTCTCTCTCTCTCTCTCTCTCTCTCTCTCTCTCTCTCTCTCTCTCTCTCTCTCACTCTCTCTCTCTCTCACACACACACACAAAGAGCATTGACATATATGAAGAAGGAGATAACAGGTTCGAGGAGCACGAGTTTGAGCATAGCTTGCTTGTGAGAGCTGACTAGAAGGAGGGAAAAAGTAAAAAGAGCATTGACGTATCTGACAAAGGAGATAGCAGGGTTGGTGAGAAGCATTTTGAGCATAGCTTGGTTGTGAGGGCCAACTAGAAGAAGGACACTCTCACACAAAAAGAGCATTGACTACAGGTATAATTCTCTCTCTCTCTCTCTCTCTCTCTCTCTCTCTCTCTCTCTCTCTCTCTCTCTCTCTCTCTCTCTCTCTCTCTCTCTCTCTCTCTCTCTCTCTCTCTCTCTCTCTCTCTCTCTCTCTCTCACACACACACACACACACACACACAAAAAGAGCGTTGACGTATCTGAAGAAGGAGATAGAAGGTTCAACGAACACGAGTTTGAGCATAGCTTGGTTGTGAGGGCCGACTAGGAGGAGGAAAAAAGTAAAAAGAGCATCTGACAAAGGAGATAGCAGGGTCGACGAGCAGCATTTTGAGCATAGCTTGGTTGTGAGGTCCAACTGGAAGGAGAAAAAAATTAGGGTGCTATTGAAGGCGGGGTCGTGGGGATGAGTAGGAAGCTTCAAGCTGATGCATTGTCATTTTTTTGCCCTCACACAAGTCCTTGACACAAGTGAAAGAATTCAATAAGTTCATAATCATGAGTTTTTTGTGAGAAATATCAAGTCTTGGAATCGTCATTCCAAGATATGCCCAGCATGTATGTAGCAAGAAATCTCTGCTACACCTTCAAGGCCTCTAGCTTTCTGGAAGACCACCACAAAATTCATGATTAGATTGCTAGCATATGCGCAACATGTATGTAGCAAGCAAGCTCTGTGCTATTTTCAACGGATGGAAAGAGAGGGCCTCTCTCTAGATGCAATCATTTGTTGCTACACCTTCAAGGAATTTAGCCTTCCCCCTAGGCTTCATGCATGAGTGTGAAAGCTCTCCATTGGTTCTGACGACTGAGGATGTGAGGCCAAGCTTTTGCATCAAATGGCTTTTTTTGAGTATGTTCTCTTCTCAGTGCCTCTCATAATCTGTTGAAGGAGCTTCTAGTAGATCCTCAAGAGCAGATATCATGTGTCCAAAACCTCTTTTAAGCTAAAACAAGCTTGACTTTGTGTCTGAGCAGAAGGTCATGAGAGAAATAGACGTGTTACCTTCAAGGACATTAGCATCAGCATGAGTATTATGTTGCCTCATTAGGTTTCCTCTATATGATGCCTGTCTTTATACTCTTTTTCTTGCAAAGTTTCTTTCTGTCAACTAGCACAAACTACAAATCAGGTTCAAGATCTTGCATATACTTAGTGCGTCATTAAGGTTCCTTTGTCTAATGCCTGTCTTTATACTCTTTTGCTTGCAAAGTTACCACAGACTGCAAATTGTGTTCAAGATCTTGCATATACTCGATGCAAAATTTATTTTTACATAAATCATCCTCTTTAAAGACTAAAGGAGTACACTTCTTAGAAGTTTTTACCCACCCTTTATTCCTTATAAGAGAGATGCACGTATACCCTAGTTTTTTTCTTTGAGCAAAGGCAATCCTTATGAGATAAGATAAGGTATAAAACAGCCCATAAGTTCCATTAAGTGGGATATTTTCATAACATTGAGTTATGTCTGCAGTAAAGACAGAGAAAACGTTTACAGGGAGGTTGATAGACACCTCAGCTGCGTTTTTTATGACCCAAAATGGGCAATAGTTTATATTTCTAAATCTTTTCAAATCACTATGCTTGATGGCACAAATAGCTTCAATTTCTAGTAGAACGAAGTTTAAGCAGTAGGTGATGTCGTTCGTAACACACGAGAACAGGCAATTGGATGCGTCAAAAATCCATCTAAATTTATGCTTATGACTCTTATAAGTTGGGAATAGTATAGGAATTTTTAGACGGTTAGGACAATAACCAAGTCCCGATAATTCATTATTTAACAGTGAAGCAGTATTCAGCGGAGAGGTCTCAAGTTTAAGAAAATCCTTACTATTAAGTCTCGTAAGGGCGGCCTCATAAGCTAATTTTTTACATATAAAGGATGCAGTATTTGAGGCTTTATCTAGCCCAACAATAAGCCATTTCTTCTTAGAGTCAAAAATAGCGGTCTTTATTTTAGGCGTAAGCCAGGTGGTATCAGTACTTAGCCATACTTGCGGCATAAGACTGATCTTCTTCCAGAAAATTTCTTTGAGTGTTGTGGTTAGTTGAATGTGAACATTCTCCTCCAGTTGGAGTTTTAAGGCCAAGTCAACCAGGAATTCAAGTAAAGCCAATAAGGCCATCTGAGGATTTAATGGAAAGGGAGGTATATGATTCAATCCCTTACTCAAGAGGCTCCTTACTTGTGGATCAGAAATGATTTCTAAGTTAGAAGTACAAACATGTAATCCAAAGTTAGTGAAACTTTTACAGAATTTTTGAAATAGATGACAAGAGCAGATAGGAATCACATTATTATGGAGAAATTCAGTTGAGTAAAAAAGATTCTTGATAGGAGGTGAGTACTTCCATCCAAACAACACATCATTAAGTAATAGATTAGATCCAAAAATATGTCCAAAACATACTGAGAAAATAGCTTGGGGAGTAAAGAAGTCCAAAATCTTGCTAGTAAACAAGCAATGTGAGACTATCTTTTTACACGATTCTTCCTTTGGAGGTAGTTGAAGTCTTCCATATGTGTTCCTTTGTTCCTGCACATCACCTATCCAAAAGGTTTCTGATTGGTAGATTTCTACCTCTTCCTCTAACATAACTTCTACCTCTCCCTCTCCCAAAAACAGATTCACACGAGGAGGGAGTTAAGAAAGAGGTGTAAGAGGCCCCAGGGGAGACAAGAGTGTTAGGTCATTTAGAAACTTGAGAATCATCGTCCTCAATATTAGGCTTGATTTGCCCAACAATACTTTTGATTCCTTTAAAGCCGCCATATGTAGTTAGTAAAGTACCACACCCATCAAAACCAAGCTCTTCAAGAGTGTCGCACATAATTGATATGTACTGGATAAAGGCGATTTGAGCTAAGACAAGATCCTTAGCTTGTCCACCGAGCCATGAGCAAAAAAGGGAAAGGTGAAATTCTTCAGCTTTGTCAGGAAAGATACTTGGCATATTGTTGAGGGCGTACCAAATAGCATGATCAAACCAAATGATGCTTGACTCACAGGTAGCTTTGGGGTCTCAAAATCTGCATGCACATTTAAGATAAGGTCTGAACACATTCCACATTGTTTCAATGTAGTACTCAGCATTATTTTTACTAAATGTCATAACACCTTTGGTTCTTGCATATAAACCTGTATTCGAACTACATTTTTTATCATCAAGGAAACTCATATTGAAGGGAGATTTAATCAAATCCCCTTTATCCAAGAGTTGAATCCCTTTAAGAACTTTAAGTTTGCATTCTTCAATAGTTGCAAGGGCCAGGTTGGCAAGGAACACCCGAGTTTCCATAGAAATAGGCACCAAAAATCCTTTATTTGGGAACATCCATAGCTTGTGCTCAACTCCCAAGGATTCTACTTCAATCTGCCGTGATGGTAAAAAAGGAAAGGCCTTAGAGACTTTCGGTACCATATCCAAAAGCGAAGCTTCACTGAGTGAACAAAGGTCCTTCTGGAATTATTTTACAGCTTCTAAAGCAGCTGCATCTCTGTAAAAGAGGCTATTAGGTGGCGGGACAATAGGTGTCGAGGGAGCAGTAACAAAGATGGGACTAAGCCCGTAGAATTTTCTAAGAAGATTGGATAATTCAGAGCCTTTGGAGGAGAAAGATGCTAAGTCCTGAGTATGGGCTTTGGAAAGACCGGCCAAGTTAGAAGTAAATTCCATTAGAAGGTTGATACCATCATATTTATTCTTAACGAGGAGGGCTAGCACTTTAACCCAGAGGTCAAAAGAAATAAGCTGGACTAGAGACATACTAGACTCCTTTGAAGCATCAAAAATCAAGGAAGAGGCATCCTTGTCTTGTATACATTTCAATACAAGAAGCGAAGCAAGGGAAAGGGGTTCCATAGGAAGAGCGAGCCCTTGGGAAAGGGAAACAATCTGCAACCATAACAATAGTTAGAATTCCGTATTTCTGGAAGACATGCGAAGATTAGAGGATCAAATACAAAGAGTTACATCTTTTTGAATTTTACAGCCCTATGTAGATAAGGCCTAATCCTAAGAGAGACATTAGGGAAGGTCTTTTCTATTTCTTTAGCAAGTCGTAATTTCTCCGAAATCATAGCTCTCTTTTCTGGGTCATAGCAGACTTTAATTCTTACAGTGAGTTTTCCCAAAACCTGGCAAACAGACGTTATAGCTAGTGAAATGAAAGTAATAAAAGTAAAGTGAGAACAAGAATTTTTATCATAAAGTGGACTGGTCGTGCTAGCAGCCTTTCACCAATCAGGTCAAAAAGAACACTAAGATTGTGTGATAGCACCCCACCCTACTAGAGTATAATAAATTATATCGTAATAGGCGTTTCTATTTCTATAGTTATGGTCTGAGAGATACAAACAATAAAGTAAATCTCTCTTTTGTGTAGCAGTTCTAAATCTATAAATATACGCAAACGAACACTACCTGTTCACAGACCAATACATCTAGAATAATACAATGTATTTGTACAATAATTTATTTGCAGTTGAAAATAAACTTTGTACAAGGTAATGAAGATAATAGAATACAGTGCGGGAAACCACAATCCCACAGTCTGAGAATTTTTTCATCATGGTAAGAGATCCACCATAAGTTAAGAACAGAATGTTTTAATCAAAGAAGGTAGCCCTCACCTGCACCCATAGCCACAAGAAAATAGTTCGTTAGCACGTGACTGTACGCAAGTGATGCTGGGCATCCCAGTTGTTATCCATGTCACTTTAAACAAACACACAGTTCTTAAATTGACTCATATTTTTATGAAAAAAAGAATCTTGGATCATTGCCAATCAATAAAAGAAATCCCCATAGAGCAGTTGAAAAACATTTTTTGCCTAACCTTAGTTTTCAGTAGGTTTTACAGGAAGATAATCAAAGCTGAAAAGAACTACAACTTTAATTAGGTAAGAGAGAACTACATTCTAGATGCCATCATGGGCCAGATTTCTGTTAAGGATAGCTCCTCCTTTGTAATTCGAAGTATATAAAAACACAAAATATCGGACCAGTTCCCAATCCTCAAAGTATATATTTCCCCTTTTTTTTAAACTGGTAACTTAAATTTCCAAACCAAAGCACCAAACCTGCCTCTGTCATTATGCCATGACTGACATATTTTTGTCCCAGCAGGTTATAAACCAGTTATCAAACCATAACATTCTAGCCAACTTCGCCAATCGAGCAAGCCCATACTTCTTTCAAGAAAGAATAGAAGTAAACTTAACCAGCCCACAAAATTACCGCAGTATATTCTGCCTGATAGTAGGCAAAGGAAAAAAACACGAGAGAGAATACGAAGTTAGTAAAAAGATGTAAAGTTTATCTTATTTTCATTACCCAGCTTCAAACCAGCCAAAGCCAGTAGAGCTCAGTCGATAAGCTGAATCAGTGATTAGTAAACAAACCATTATTAAACCTTCCACATTGAGATGTAATAAGGAAAAAACAAACGAGAAAAGACAGCAAATTGCCCCATAATAGGGTAAGTGATGTCATTTATCGCCTTCAGAGCATCAGCCTAACAGGCAACACGACAGAAATCAGCTTTCAGTTCAGTCAGAGTCTCTTTAGAATAATCAAAACATTAGTTACCTGTACTAAGGACCGAGTCAGTCTGAGGTCCACCAAAGTACCCAAAGAAAATTTATAAATATACGAGAGAGAATACATATCGAGGAAAAATAAGTCAAGTTTATCTTCTTTGCATACACCAAGGCCATACCAGCCACTGCAAGAAGCAATCCGTCGATAAGTTGAATCAGTGAAGACACTCCATTCACAAAACTTTCGATCTGATGATGTAATATGGTAAAAACAAGCGAGATACAAGGCTATTAGCCACCATAATAGGGTATGTAATGCCATTTACTGCCCTCACATTACCCATCAGTTAGGAAATACATCAAAAAAAGGTATCCGTTTAGTCAAAGTCTCTTTAGACTATTAAAAAATTAGGTATTTGTTCTAAGGACCGAAACAGTCAGTGGTCAGCCAGCGTAACAAGAGTAATCCGACTTGCTAGTGATATGATTTACCAAGGAATCCAACAATTACTGCTCATAGTTTTTTAGCTAAATATAAAATTATTTGTGAATTACCGGATCGCTTTAAATCCCAGCAGAATCACCTTCAAAGGTATCTTATACCTAAAGATTAGCATTACCACCAGACAGATCAACTCAACCTTACTAGCCATAATGCATTCCAATACCCAATATAACCATTCAGAGAGATCTACTAAAGATCTGGCTTTATTTAGCCGCTAGGGCCAGATTTATCAATTCCAAAACAACCTGACAATATAACCTGGATAATGTTACCATAATCCGTTTTAATTTTTGGAGACCTAAACCTTTAGTCAAAGAGAATCTCATCTTCACATAGTCCTGAAGCAAACACATATTACCACTCCGATTCCACCAAATAACCAGAAAGATCATTTCTCGGAATAGGATTTTAAGTAAAACAGCCTAATTAGTAGTCATACGAGTCACAACAACAGTAATCCTGTCCATAAGCTGATTTAGCGAAAACATTCTTTTCACAACTTCCTCCTTGTGATGTAATATAGTACAACAGTCGAGAAACAAAGCAAATAGCCATCATAATATGGTATGTGATGCAATTTACAGCTTTTAGATCACCAACTATTTTGGCAATATAACAAAAAGAAGTTTTCAATTCAGTCAAGGTTTCTTTAGTCAATTTAAAAATTCGGAATCTGTACTAAGGACCGACTTAGTCTGTGGTCAGTCAGTGTGTCCAGGGTAGTCGACCTGCTAGTTTTATGACTTACCAAGGAAACCATCAACTACTGCACTCAGTATTGAGTTATATATATGTTTATTTGTGAATTACCAGTTTGATTCAAATCCCTATAGAATCACCTTTACCAGTACCTTTTTCCTAACAATTAGCATCATCAACAAGACAGACTAACCCCATCTTATTTAGCCATGATGCCTTTCAGTACACAATACAGCAATAAGATAGACCACCTAGAAACCTGGCTTTTCTAAGCAAGTAGGTCCAGACTTATTACATCCAGAACCACCGGATAATATAACCTGGAACAAGTTACCATATTCTTTTTTATTTAACGGAAACAGCAACCTTTCGCCAAAGAGAATCAAATCTTCCAATAGTCCTGAACCAAACAAATCATACCTCTCCCATTTCTCCAAATAAACCAGACCGATCACTATCCGGAACAATTTTTTAAGAAAAAAAGTCTAATTACTGGTTTAACATAGCATTTCAAGCCAAATTCAACAAATCATCCCTTAATCCATTGACAGTCTTGAGAGTTAGAAGGATATTTTGTTAACCTGAAGATTAGGAGACGAAGACTCAATGACAATTTCCTTCCCATTCTTTTTCGACATGTGGAGCGATTTCGTAGTAAATAGCCTTTTCACTCATACAGCATAGAATACACACACAGGTGATGACCCAGCTCGGTGCTAGTGAGTATGAATACTCACCTTAAGATGTCTTTATATTGGTTGAAGCTTATCAGACGTGGGTACACCACAGACTCGGACAGGATCACCATATCCGAGGTCGCGCATAGAGTTAGAATCTTAGGGATTGCCCCCGGCTAAGGATCCGGTTGCTCAGACCTGGTTGCACACCATTGCTGCAACATACACATGCAGGCCAAGTCCTTGCATACAGGCGGTAGCGTGCAGAAATATGCACGATTACTAAATGAAGTGAAGAAAGAACACGCTTACACAGGAATGTGTATACATCAGGGCAAGTTTAAGTAAAAGGCCAGGTCAAGTCACATTTTCCAAAATTATTCCTATCTCCCGATAAAAAAACTGCTCACGCGGTCGAACACCCGATCCGTAATCTATTATTTGTTTAAAGTACCTAGCATCGGTAGATTATATATAGCCCGTTAGTCATACAACTGAACACTTCACTGAGCATATGTCATATAGCTACCACAAAGGTAAGGTATCCAAGCCCTGATCTTAATAGTGTAAGTTATCCTACTCAGAGCTGGCAATATTATATATTATTTCCAATTTATACTCACAGTAATAAGGTGGGTCTATAAAATATAGAAGGAATTTTTTCATACCCAAGTCCAAAGTGTATGGAGTAACATTACTAGAGTTAACATTTCAGTTTAATTTCTCTTCAAGTGTAACTATCTCATTATGGCTGACAGTCACGACCTTGTTTTTGCAATAGCAACCGCGCATCTTCATCAGTCAAGGGAATCTACCCGGAGAGCAACTTTGCTCCGTTATAAACTTCATCTATTCCCCAGATTGGGAACTTCTGTATCTCAAACGAAATGGTGGACCTATCAAGCCCGAGTGACTCGTGTGACCCTTTGGGGTCGCGCACATTTTAGGAACAATATCAGATTGGCGATGGTAACTGAGGTTCTGGGCCTAGGGCCCCAGTATTATTACATAGAACATTCACTGAAGCTAGGTTTTCCTGAGAGGTTATACCTGCTAGCTCAGTTCCTACCACCTCATAATATTTTCATGTATCGTAGTTTTGGCCATCCACTAGGAGGATATTTTAACAGTACTCCACGCACTCGGGAGTATGGGGCAGTCTTGGCGACTCATATCTTACCTTTAGCTGCACGTCCGAACACCTGTTTTTACTATGATAGTTGTTTGTGTGATCATGTAATGGATGGCTTACTCAAGATGTAAATGAAGGAATCCCAATATATTAAACCACCAGGCTTTTTTTGGAAATGAGTCAAGTGAGAGATCTCATGTAATTTTGTGTGTGTGTGTGTGTGTGTGTGTGTGTGTGTGTGAGAGAGAGAGAGAGAGAGAGAGAGAGAGAGAGAGAGAAGAAGAAGAAGGGAAAAAAATCCAACTCACATTCCAATAGACTTCAAAAATCTAGTTGAGGCTGTGGATGGAGAGAGAGAGAGAGAGAGAGAGAGAGAGAGAGAGAGAGAGAGAGAGAGAGAGAGAGTTTCTAATGCCATAGGAACACATCCAGAGAACTCAAAGCTCTAACATGACAAGTCTCTAAGTTGAGCTGGTTTTCAAGTATAACAACATTTGAGTGTGATAACCAATATATCAAAAAAGCTTTTATAGTTTCCTTTTTTTGTTCACTAAGAGAGAACTCAAAGATTTACCCTACAAGCATCAAACTCTAAAGTCTTTGTGCATGTGTGTGGGTGTAGAGTCACACACACACACACAGCGGGAGGGAGAAGAAGAGAGCTTTTACTGTCATAAGAACAATCCAAATTGATATCGACAAGTCTTGATCTCAAGTTCTAGAGAGAGAGAGAGAGAGAGAGAGAGAGAGAGACGACTTGTCATCTTCTTGGAGTTATTACGAGGACTACAATCCATCATCCTTGCTTATTTTTGTGTGCACACTGACATGCACCTACAAACATGTGTGTGTGTGTGTGTGTGTGTGTGTGTGTGTAGCCTAATGGCCATACTTTTCTTGACTGCAACAATGTGCGGGTCATACACTAGCTAGCTTGAATATGCTCTATTATTTTTCAATAAATAAAGAGGTTGGAAAAACATTGTGGCAGAGGGTTTGTTTTCACTGACTCTCGCAAGGATTTTTCCAGTCATGGAGGGCATGCCCAAACCCTCTTACTTAGAGATGGTGGTGGGGTCCCTATTCCCCGCCCCCTGTTTCTTCTTGCCCTTTTGCTTTGCTTGGTGTTTCCGGTGCTGGCTTGGTTGTGTGTAACCCTCGAACTGAGGTCATGGGTGCAAAGTGGGAGAGAGAGAAGGTTGATGTATCTTTGCGGTGTGGAACCTAGGTGTGTGTGTGTGTGTGTGTGTGTGTGTGTGTGTGTGTGTGTGTGTGTGTGTGTGTGTGTGTGGATTTTGTTGAAGCTTTCCAAAGTGGGTATATATGTGTTGTACTGAAATGGGTGCTTGTAAGTGAGATTTTGTCAATTTTGAAGGTGAAATCTAGTGGTTAAGGGTGTTGTGTATATCCTAAGATATAGAGAGGCATGATTGTTTGTGTTTTGGGTGTGTATCCCCTTTCCAACATCCAACACTTGTGATGAGCACACCTCACACAACTTCTACGCCCCCTTGATTGTTTATGTATATTCTCTAATGCTCTACATTCCCCCTTGTGCACATAATAGAGTCCACTTCTTGTGATGAGCGCACCTCACACTCCTGGCATGTTTACCTCTTTCTCTCTCTCTCTCTCTCTCTCTCTCTCTCTCTCTCTCTCTCTCTCTCTCTATATATATATATATATATATATATATATATATATATATATATATATATATATATATATATATATATATATGTGTGTGTGTGTGTGTGTGTGTGTGTGTGTGCGCTTTGTTTTTCCTTATAGTTTCAATCATTTGTTGTATAATGTATGGTTTTCAATCATAAGATAGTGTTTTTGGCTACAAATTATTTCATAGTGTTTATGGTTCACAATCATGACATTATTTTGATAGTTTGCATTCATATCATAATGTTTACGCTTTGAAATCACATCTTACAGATATGACAAAAACCAAGCTGGCAAACATCAGCAAAAGTTTGTCTTCGATGTTATAGTACGCCACTTTCATCACATGTCTGAGGTCAAGCTTTGTTGCTGCCTAAACTTTTCATCTCCGGAGCATTATTACCAGCTCAGGGAGACTTTATTGAAGTCTATATTTGAGCAGCTCCGTCTTGTATTTATGCATACTTATTTTGACATATCTCTAGACATCAAGTTCATTATTGAAACATGATCAAGTTCATTATTGAACATGGTCAAGCAATTTATTGGGCATATCACAAAGACTTTTAAGGAGATAAAAAATCCTGAAATTACTACTTTGCCAAGCATAGCTACTTGCATACAGCTTGTGCAACAATTGTATATTGAATTCAAGAGCAAGGAGAAGCTAGAAAGATAAGCAAATAGTATAAGAGTGGAAGCTAGCTCTTCCACTGTTGCCAAAGATCCAGGAGACACCATTAGAGCAGAGCCTGTTTGCCAGTGCCGCTATCGCTTTAGACCAGTCATAGAAATCTTCAACATATAGGCTCCGCATTTGGGAGAAGGAAGATGGGCACACGTGAAGCATGTCACCCATCTTGCATTTAAAGATCCACTGTATGCTGCAAAGATCTTCAAGAAGGAAGATGGGCACACGTGAAGCATGTCACCCATCTTGCATTTAAAGATCCACTGTATGCTGCAAAGATCTTTAAATTCCACTTGGATGGACCCACATAGTGGATCGGCATGTTAAAGATGAAGACACAGTTATGGACATCACTCATCGTGACATTATTTATCCACTTGCCATAATTCTCCATGTGGAGCATCAAATGCTCATTTCACGTTTTTGGAGTGGTGGCCACGTAGAGCATTGGATAAAAGAGTGCAATGTAGATGACAATCAGCCTTCCATTTGCAATTATGTAACCACTAAAGGAAAAATAGAGATATTCCAAAATAGTATTTTGCAAATAATTAATGCTCTTCTTCAAACCCTGAAGTATATACATGCGCATGACCACCTCCACAATGACCTGCAATCCCAAAACATGATGCTTCATTTTAGACAGAAGGGCGTCTATGCAGGCCTTGTGGATTGAGGGTCATGCACAAAGACCAAAACAATGGCCCACTTTCCTCCTCTCCACAACTTGCAGATAGAAACTAGAAAGAAAAGCAAGAGAGTTTTCCATGGGCCACCCCAGAATGAATATCTACTAATAATCCCCCCCCCCCCGTGGACATCTTCTTCATGTGCCATACTTGTAAACGGCTCTTAAAGTGCGTGCTCGTGTCCCAAGATAAAAACAAAAGTGATTTTTTGAGCAATGTACTTGCACACCTTGAGAGTGGCAAGTAAAATAATCCCTTAACCTGGAATAACGCTTCGGATCTCTCTCTCTCTCTCTCTCTCTCTCTCTCTCTCTCTCTCTCTCTCTCTCTCTCTCTCTCTCTCTCTCTCTCTCTCTCTCTCTCTCTCTCTCTCTCTCTCAACAGTGCCCATAGAGTGGGTTATGATATTGTAATGACTTTTGGTCTACAACCAATTGATGATTAAAGTGATGATTTGATTTTTGTCTTGTCACCTAGCACTTTTGATCTCTCTCTCTCTCTCTCTCTCTCTCTCTCTCTCTCTCTCTCTCTCTCTCTCTCTCTCTCTCTCTCTCTCTCTCTCTCTCTCTCTCTCTCTCTCAACAGTGCCCATAGAGTGGGTTATGACATTGTAATGACTTTTGGTCTACAACCAATTGATGATTAAAGTGATGATTTGATTTTTGTCTTGTCACCTAGCCTAACTCACTCTCTCTCTCTCTCTCTCTCTCTCTCTCTCTCTCTCTCTCTCTCTCTCTCTCTCTCTCTCTCTCTCTCTCTCTCTCTCTCTCTCTCTCTCTCTCTCTCTCTAAACAGTGCCCACAGATTGTGTTATGACATTGTAATGACTTCTGGTCTACAACCAACTGATGACTAAAAGTGATGATTTGATTTTTGTCTTGTCTCTAATGGAAAATGCAAATTATATAATTGATTAAGTTATCTTATCTTTTTCTTGCAACATGGTGGTAGATATATCTATATAAGTGGTATTCAATAAGTGGTTTTAACGTGTAACCTATTAACTTCAAGTTTAAACTTTCTAATCATGACATGTTTGCTTGATCTGCAAATATGAAAGAAAAACTTAACCACGTTAAAGCTCAGGCAATCTGTAAAGAAGAGAGAGAGAGCAGTATGGTAAGGAGAATTTATACCTCGCAGTTATTGCTAGCATTGCAGAGGATGAGTCAGGAAAGCCACTCAACCTTAAAGAGTGCAGGAAGTTATGCCCAAACCACTTTGTGCATCAAAAACTATTTCAAATCAACGTCCATCCAAACTATTCATCTCCAGTAAAAATATTAGATTTGCGGCACAAAGGGCTAGCATGAGTACTACTACAAAGATTCATACAATGAGAGAGGATCCTGCCAAACAATAACCAAATGTCACTTTACTTCATATAGAAATGTTATGTTTATGACATCCTAGGGAGGGGGTAGATTGGTGAGAGATACCCCTCCCCATGGGTCTCTGCACAAATTATACTATTTACACTTTTATATAATTTTTCAATATAGATCAGAGTTCAAGATTTAGTATCTTTGTCATCACCCACAACAGCTAAGCAATTGCTCTCTTTCCTTCAGAAGGTAAGGTATTTAAGCAGGTTCATCCACTTGCTCTCTCAAGTGGTTCCCCCGAGATGTCTTCCTATGGAGTGAAGAAAATGAGCAACAGTTTAGCGAATTGAAACAAATCCTGGCTTCACTTCCCACCATTGCACCCCCTAGATGGGACGAGCCATTTTATGTTAACCCCAGTGTAGGAAGTGATACACTTGGGGCCGTACTAATGCAGAAGGACCCCCAAACCTCTTTCATGCCTCCTATCTACTTCTCTAGTCATGTTATGAGCCCATGAGAAAAAGGATTCACCACGGTAGAGCACATGGTGCTTGCATTGATGTTTGCCACTACAAAGTTCCGGTCTTATCTATTGCCTAGACCCTTTGTAATTCTAACAATGGAAGAAGTATTTCCGTATGTAATGCAACACATGGATATCTCATCTAGGATCTCTAAGTGGCTCGTTAGATTACAAGAGTTTTATTACACTATACAAGTGGAAAACTCCACCAGAGCTAGTCCAGCAGGTATTCTTACTCATTGTCACTACGAGAAGAAGCTAAAGGTCAACACAGAAGGCAAAGGAGTGACACCAATGGTGGAAGTTCCTAAGCTAGAAGGAGCTCACTCTCTTTCCTTTGATGGAGCTTACAAAAGGACAATGGAGCACGCTGCAGTTGGCATCGTCATTTTTAATGAGCAAATGGAAAAGGTCTTCTCTATTGGGTAGTTACTACACTCCCACTCCAACAACGAAGCAAAGTACGCAGTCCTAATTCTTGGATTAGAACAATGTGTTTTGCAAGGGGTTCAACACCTAAATGTGTTTGGCGATGCCATGCTCTTGATAAAGCAGATAAATGGCACTTGGACTTGTAAAAATTAGATTTTTCTTGGCCAATTACGCCAAGTTAAGGATCTTTTAAGAATTTTTGAAGCAGTGTAGTTATTTCATGTCCCTAGGGAAGGAAATCAAGAAGTAGATGCTCTAGCCAAGGAAAGAATACAAGATGTTTTCATAGGAGCAATCAAATTGAAGATGCCCCTCTTCCAGGGTAGCAATGCTATGCCTCATATCATCAGCTTCTTAGATACATGAGAATGTCTTGAAGGGTATACCAAGGGCCAAAAACAATGGCTTGTCTGACAGGCAACAAGATACCACCTTATAAATAGCACCTTGTACTACAAGGGCAAAAACCAGATTCTCAGGCGAGTGCCAATCTGTAGTGAAATCACGGAGGTGATCTCAAGTTTCCATGATGGTTTTTGTGGCAGCCACTTTGCTCTCTAGATATTACTAGTAGGAAGATTCTACAGACAGGATTCTCTTGGCCTAGTCTAAACAGGGATGTGCACCATTGGTGTAAAACATGCAGAGCTTGTCAAGTATCGAGTGATCGAACACTAACCTATGAGCCACAGACTCTTATCATCTCATATGGCCCATTTGAGAAGTGGGGAATAGATGCGATTAGTCCTTTTCCAAGGGCCCAATCAGGTAAATTGTACATTCTAGCTGGTATACACTACACAACTCGATGGACGGAAGCAAGAGCCACCACATGCATTACAGCCCAAGAAGTGGGAACTTCATATTTGAGCACATCTGTTGCTGCTTTGGCACACCTCTAGAGATAATATCTGATAGAGGACCAGGTTTCAGAGGCGACTGGGTGGGATAACTGATGAAAAAGTTAGGTATCACACGCGGACACTCAACTCCGTACTAACCACAGTGCAATGGTCTAGTGGAAAAGGTAAACAGCATGGTCTATAAAATCATCACAAAACAGGTGAATAACCACACAAGTGATTGGGATAAGCATCTCATGGCTGCCCTTTGGGCCTATCACACAATATTCGGAACATCACTGAGTTTCACCCCTTTTCATCTCGTATATGGAAAAGAGGCCATTCTACCCATTAAGGTGCAGATAGCCAGCTTGCGAGTCATGGTTAGCCAGTTACAACACCCAATTTCCATCTCCACAACCACATCTTGGAGCTAGAAATGCTTAAGTTAGACAGGGAAGATGCGATCAACTACTATGCGATGCAAGCAGAACGACACCAACTCACATCCAATCAAGGGCTTAAGAACAAGGGTCTGAAGAAAAGCATGTTAGTATTGAGATACGATAACAGATTCGAGACTAGGAAAGATAAGAAGTTTCAGCCTAGATGGGAAGGGCCATTCATTGTGAAAACGCGATACGGCAATGGTAGCTACAAATTCATGGAAGTAGATGGTCGAATTCACAAGACCAGAGTCGATGGATGGAGGCTCAAAAGGTACTTCTTAAGGTTTGATTCGGAGTTCATGGTAGATATTCAAGAGGAGGGAGAACCCTCCAATTCCGCTGCTAGAGAATCAAAAGCAGAGCTAGAGGCATGAATGCTTCTAGCCAAAAGGGGAGGGGTAATGATGGTTGGTTTTTAAAGGCCTTCACCCTAGGTACTAACCCCAAGAAGGGGAACATTATAAGTCAGTTTTTTAAAAAAATACGTTTTTTGCTGTTGGGAGCTGCCACCCCCCCCCCCCCCCTTCCCCTTGTCCTCACTTACAGAGGGGCTGACACTCTCTCTCCCTCTCTCTCCTCCATTATCAAAAAAAGTCATCTCTCACTCTCTCTCTTTCTTGGCTCCACACACCTCTCTCTCCCTCTCTCCCTCTCTCTCTCTCTCTCTCGTTCTGTGTCAGCAACCAACGCAATATATATATATATATATATATATATATATATATATATATATATATATATATATATATATATATATATATATATATATATCCACACACACACACAAACACTCACACACACACACACTCACCCTCACCCTCACACCTCTCTCCCCATCTCTCTCTCTCTCTCTCTCTCTCTCTCTCTCTCTCTCTCTCTCTCTCTCTCTCTCTCTCTCTCTCTCTCTCTCTGTATCTAAGAAGGCAAAAAAATTTCAGCTCTCTCTCTCTCTCTCTCTTTCCATACATACACAAACACACTCACAAGCACATACATGTACACACAGATACATACACTACACACATAAGCACACACACAATCACATACGCACCAACAATGCACACACATGGCACGCACAAGAAGGAAGAAGAAAAAGAAAATGGACATCGATGCATCGACAAACGAAGAAGGACCAAAAACACGTGATGGCGATAACAAATCAAAGAATGACGCCGAAGGCATGCCCAGCCAGCCCCGAAATTGACGAGAACGCTACACCAACGCACCAGTAAAGCATGAGACTCGTTGGCATCTCATCCATGATGCACCTCCTTAGTAACATCCATAGGGTAATTCATTTTCCGTTTTCCAAGCCAAACTTTGTAAAAAACCATTTGTATATTCCACCTCTCTCTAGGTGATGGTCACAAAGGCCCACCTAGGAAAATATCATTTTCTTATTTCTCCCAAAGCACCAGTCAACCGTTCGAGACCGGTCGGCTGCCTGCTTTGTCTCTCCAGTTTAGGGCCATAAACCTAATTAGTTTATACTAAACTAAGCAGCTTGTACCTATAAAAGAGCACTGAGAGGTCACTATCAAGGGGAGTCAGCACTTGAAAGAGAAGTCATGCACATACACTAGCTCCAAGGGTCACTATGCATAGGAGTAGGATCTCCGTACACATGAAATTTCTCTAGAGAATGCACTATAGTCTCTCTCTCTCTCTCTCTCTCTCTCTCTCTCTCTCTCTCTCTCTCTCTCTCTCTCTCTCTCTCTCTCTCTCTCTCTCTCTCTCTCTCTCTCTCTCTCTCTCTCTCTCTCTCTCTCTCTCTCTCTCTCTCTCCCCCCTGCAGTGTGCTGTGTTAGTGTTATTTGTATCATTGATGTCTGCGTGCTAGCTGCTCAAAGCTAGGTGGTGCCCCCCTATTCACTCCCCGTGATTGACGAGTTCTGCATGCACGGCCCTAGCGTAGAGGCCGTTGGGGTCCATTTTGCGCTTGCGCTTGTCATTGCATACTCACCCCAAGTTGCAGTGGATGTGATAGCCGGTGGAGGGTAGTGCTTATGAAAGAATCTCCATGCCTCACCTGAGTCTTGGCTCAAAAATAGCTTATACAACTCCTTCTCTAGTTGAGCGAGATAAGTCCTCTTCTTCCGTCACACAAGCCGTTGAAAGGAAACCTGTCATTGTCTATGAGTAATGACTCCCAAAGACACCTCTCTTTGAAGTGTGGCTCTCGTTTCTTTACACTCATCATACCAACTGTTCTGGGGAATGACATCTCTAGTTGTGTGGGTATACCTCTACTGCTGCACCATGTAATGTCTCTCTCAGTATCCAAGTAAGCTCCTCTTATGGAGGCACTGAATTCTCAGTAGCTAGGTGTCTGTATATTCCATCTATGTAGATAGAATCAATCTCTGAGGTGAAACTTTATTGGGTATGTGTGGATGTTTGTGTCAATCGAGCTATGTTAAATTGAAAAGAGGTGGTAAACATGAGAAGGGCATGATATACTGCTACATTGATAAACCTCGACTAGATTGTAAAATCCTAAATAGAGGGTATAAAATTGGGCCTAGCCAAAACATAACCTACTATGCTAGCCCCATGTCTGTGAGGAAAACAAGTGAACCCACTCGATGCTAGAAATCTATGTAGACCATTCAAAATGGCTAGTCCATGTGCAGTCCCCATGTCTATAAAATATCCCCCATAACCCGTGTTCTCCTCATCCTACGAACACCTCGCCAAACCCATATCACTGACATCCAATTCTCTCAACATCTCCTCTGAGGTATTGTAGAAGACTGTCTGAGAGTGACCCATCCTGGCATTGAAGTCCCCCAGAAGGATAACATCCCCATCTTTAGAGAACTCCCATATATCATCATCCAAAATCATATAAGGTGACTATCCCTTGGGGGATGCATAGTGAGATCTGCTTGGTGGAAAATAGCATATTGCAATGTAAAGTGGCCTCCCAGTCTTTGCTCTCACATTGACCCACATATACCTGGCATGCTTAACTAGCATACCTTGTATGCTTTGTAACATACTTCTAAGTTTCTCAAAATGCTTATTATAATTATACGTATGCTAGCTATCATACCTTGTAGGTTAGTTAGCATACCTAGTATGCTAGCTAACATGCTAGTTAGCAAACCCAATATGCTAGTTACTATACCCAAGACGGTAGTTCGCATACCCATTATGCTAGCACATGCAAACCCCGATTGGGTCACAAAAGAATCAAATACCACAAAAGTGTTCCTTAACATCTCAAATGTAAGTTAGAAGCGCTTTGGACATTAAAAAGGGGATATGGATCCCTCATGACATCACAACATCAAATGACTTGACATAGTTTTGAATTTTACAAAGAGTGTGTTGATGCTAACTCCATAAAGATACATCACAAATGAATATACATAAAGGAAATTTTATTGCTAAGCCTTGTTGTTGTGCCTAGGGTGCTTGTATTTACGCTTCACTTGTTCTTGTTCTTGCTCTTGCTCAGCCTCTTCTTTGTGCATTTGCTTCTCCAATATTTCCCTGTCTAGCCTTTCCCTCCCATGCCGCTCAACTTCTAGGTCAGCCTCCGATGAGTCAGGGCCTATATCAAACACATATTCAAATGTATAGTTAGCACAATTATTTGATTGCATCCATAAAAAGAGCTAGTAAGTCAAAGTGCATCCCAAAAATTGTTGTCGCTGCTCAACTGTCTGGTGCTCTAACTTGGGACTATTAAGCCAAGTTCCTTCATCGTTCTGGCACTCTTTCTATGTACTATCATCAATGATAATAGTGTTTCGGAGCCCAAAATCCGGATTGTTCTTTTAAAATAGTTTCAAATTCTTAAAGACACATGCTTATCCCTAATCTTCCACTTCGGGCCAATGCAATGGTAATGTGCAAAAACACATGCCAGCATTGAATTTTGCTCTTTGAATACACTATCTAGAATTGCATTCACCTTACCTGGCATGCTGGTGCTCCATATAAAAACATGGAAAAATTGGAGGCACCAATCCAAAAATCTGTGGCTATCCCTGTGACAAAACACTGTGAGCATCGACTTTGTACTTAACCATTTCCTCACCATATGCAGGGGGATTTTCTCCATACTAACCCTCTACAACACTAACCAATAGACCATTCAAATCAAGTATGACTTACGTTTGCCAGAAGCTTCGGTACCCATATTGGGTCCGGTAGAGGATACCACTCACCATATATAACCTCCCTAGAGGGATGAACATAATTCAAGTACTCCATAATTTTTTAGAGTCATAGATCAAAGCGGTTTAGGCGCCTCTCAATCTCATGTTTTTCTCTTTCAAGCCACATGGCCTTGGAAATTTGCCTTTTTCGTAGCTTTATGCAATCAAGGAAAAATTTTTAATCATGGAGGGCAATTAACGCCTAATTCTCTTCCCCTACAACACAACACAGGTATCAAATGAGAAAGCATAAAGGATAGGTAAAATATATTGGACTGTTGCACACTTATATTTACTCCAAAAAGACCTTCTTCATTATAAATTTTCAAACAGTTATGTGATGCCACAAGAGACGCAGTAAGCTCATATGAAGGTATGGGCATAATGATGACAAGAATGGGCACACTCAATAAGGGCATAACATTTACGGAACACTAGCTTGCTAGCATTACATATTTTGCGCAGGGCAGATTAGGTTCAACAATTGCAAGCTCATGAGAGGGGGGACTTTCTTTTCACTTTGGGTGCTTGCATTATGTCCTTCGCAATCCTCTTAGGGCAGTAAAAATGTCCATTGCAGCCTCTCTTGGTCCCACTTCGGCGCCAACTTTCCTCTTCGAATTTGCAGTTTTCACAAAACTCCCCACAGGGCTATTGTCACCAACGTCCTGTGCATTTCCTGGGCTGTCAATCCTCACTATTTCCTCTAAAGCACTACCCAATGTTTTCTCTGAGGTGCTCACTGTTTGAGTTATTGTAGGCTTAGCATCTTGAAGACAAACCATGACAAAGTCCTCATCCTCCTTCGATGGTTGATTGTCTATAGCACCACTGAGATTCTTCGCATGTTGTGCACACTACAATGTCCACCCCTTCATTCATGTTGTCCTGCTCATCCAACTTCTCAACAGAGAGCTTGTCTTGTTCAATCTTTAGTTTTCCAAGATTATTCTCATGCATGCAACCTACATCATCAAAGGCTTTGATAGACCTGCAAAAAGGTACCTTTTATTAAAACCTCTCAGATCACCCAAAATGCTAAAAACTGCTAAAATGGCAACAAAAACAAATTATAGCAAAGAAGATAAGACCTTTCTATGCTAACTAGCCTAGAGAGTATGCTACACAAAATTATTAGCAATGAAGATGCTTGACCCTAGTAAACATACTAGTGATTGTCAGCATTGTGTATGGTAGGTATTTATACAGTGTATGCAATCCCAAAACTAGTATGCTAGTTAGCATACCGATTCTGCTAGTTAGCATGTTAAGTATGCTTGTTGAGTATGCTAATTAGCATACATGGCATCCTCATAGGTATTCCAAGTGTGCTAGCTAACATACTCAATATGATATTTAACATACCTAATATGCTAGTTAGCATACCCAGTATGCTAGTTAGCATACACAATATACCTGCAAGCATGCTAAGTTGGCACACCAAATATGTTAGAAAGTATGGAAAATATGGTAACTATCATGCCTAGTATGCTATGTAGCATACTACTACTATGTTGTGAATGCTAGTTATAATTCCATGTATGCTAGTAAGCACACCGAATATGCTAATTAGCATACCTTGTATAGTTGCAGGCATGATTAGTTGGCACAACAAGTATGCTAAACAGTATGTTCAATATGCTTACTAGCATACCCAGAATTCTATGTAGCATACTACCATTGTGCTTAATATGTTAGTTAGCATACCCAATATGCTAGCTAGCAAACCTGGTATGCCTTGTATGTTGGGTAGCATACCTAGTATTCTTTTAAGCATGCCCGGTATATCTCCAAGCATGCTTAGTTGGCACATCAAATATGCTAGTAAGTATGTTAAATAAGCTAACTAGCATACCTTGTATTCTATGTAGCATACTATTACTATGCTCATAATGTTTATTATAATTCCATATATTCTAGGAAGCATACCCAGTATGTTAATTAGCATACCCAATATGTTAGTTAGCATGCTAGTTGGCATACCCAGTATGTTAGTTAGCATGCCTTGTATACCTCCAAGCATGCTTAGTTGGCTGACCAACTATGGTAGTTGGTATGTTCAATATGTTAAATAGCATACCCTATATGCTGCGTATCATGCTTCTACTATTCTCAGGATGCTAATGATAATTCCATGTATGCTAGTTAGCATACCCAATATGTTAGTTAGCATACCAAATATGCTAGTTAGCATACCTAGTATGTTAGTTAGCATACCAAGTATGCTAGTTAGCATGCATTGTATACCCCCAAGCATGCCTAGTTTACACACCAAACATGGTAGTTAGTATTTTATTTATGCTTACTAGTATGCCTTGTATGCTATGTAGCATACCTCTACTATTCTCAAGATGCATGATTCCATGTATGCTAGTTAGCATACCCAATATGCTAGTTAGCATATCTTGTATGCTAGTTGGCATACCCAGTATGTTAGTTAGCATACCCAGTATGCCCATTGGCATGCTAGTAACCATACCAAGTGTGCTAGGTAGCATACTTTGCATAAGTGCACATATGCTTAGTTGAAACACCAATATGTATGTTCAATATGCTAACTAGCATACCTAGTATGCTCTATAGCATTCTACTTCTATGCTCAAAATTCTAATTATAATTCCATGTATTCTAGTTAGCATACCAAGTATTCAAGTTAGTATGCTTAGTTGGCACACCAAATATGCTAGTGAGTATGTTCAATATGCTAACTAGCATACCCAATATAGGCTATTTAGCATACTACTACTATGCTTTGGATGCTAATGATAATTCCATGTATGCTAGTTAGCATACCCTGTATACCTCCAAGCATGCTTAGTTGTCACACCAAATATGCTAGTTAGTATGTTCAATATGCTAGCTAGCATACCCAATATACTATGAGCATACTACTACTATGCTAGTTAACCTTATCACTATGCTGGTTAGCATTTTGAAGAAGTTGATTAACATACAAGGGATTTATGATTATCTTACCAGTGTCTGGTGGGGTTGGATGTTCTTCCCACACAGTCTTGCACGACTACTATGCTGGTATCCTCTGTTGTGGCAGGTGGAGGCCCCACATTCAATCCCAAGGGAGCATGCAAATGCAAAACAAAGCAGGTGGTAGCTATGTTCACAAGACAACTTGACCATTGCAAGGATTTCCTATGCTTCAAGCGGCATACCACAGTGAGTACATTGGTCCTTCCCATCATCATCACACACCCCTCTATCTGTTGTAGAGTTGGCAATAGCTAAATTACATAGTGCAGTGGGAAAAAAGAGCCTTGTAGCCTGGATTGCATATTCACCAGCAAGTGCATTAAATTGTCAACGGCCTGCCTACAAAAAACATAAAAAAGAGCATGGTAAGTCATACATATGCGAGACGTTAGTTGTGCACATGTACCAAACATAAGTTGCTAGTTTGAAAATCATGACCACTTACCAGATGAGAGGTTATGTCAATGGAACTGTCAACTGGGGTGTCCTCACAGTGAGAAAACCCCAAATCCTTGAGTGTCTCTTTCATTGTGTCTATTTTGACCTTGAGCTTCATTTTCCGCTTTGCATTCATATCACAACTCTATGATAAAGTCTGCAGATCATTGGCAGCATCATGCAGCTTCTCTCAAATCACCATGACAATTGGGCTGACCTTTGCATTGCTTGCTTTCACCCTTGCGGATTCCAGCTCCTGTTATGCATTTTTGAGATCCTTTTTAGCATCCTGCAATTGTGTTATGTGATGAATGACAATTGCTACGATGTGTTGCAAATCGTCCAAGTCAAAAAATGAAAGGCTTTTTGCCTCCTGCTGAGTGCTACAATGAGACAATGGTGTGCCCTTGGAAGCTGATCTATTGCTCATACCTACTCAGTCCAAGTTGTCCTCCCGCATTTCACCTGATTCATCCTCATGTTTTGAAACTTGATGCTGGAAATTACGCATCCTCCACTTGTTAACATGGCCCTCGAAGTAGCCCCACTCACGAAGATCCTATAGATACTGCACGACAAACTCAACCCAATTGAACTTCATGGTTGTACCGCTTGCAACACAATCAACAAAGAACTGAATTCTTTGACAAATCCCTTTGCAAATGCGGAGCTGATCTCCATGTTTGTTGGACCCTTCTGATAGACCTTATAGTGTAATTTCATCACCTACTCATACATGTCACTGCGGATGTAGCTGCATTTAATGTTGTACTTGCTGGGATCCTTCGTCTGTTTGAACACACTGAACCATTCCACATCACTGAGCTGCTCCCACCTCACCAATTTGGGTTTAAGACCAGCCATTGAGAGGCCTAAAGTAGCATTGAAATCTTTCACAGCTACATAAAATTTCTCCTGCAATGGGATCTCCACCTTGGGAGCTCTCCATCGGACTGCGCACATGCAAGTGGAACCTTAATAAAAACCAAAAGAATACATGTCAAGAGAGTAGAATCTGAAAAAATACATTCCATCTACATATGTAATGCCCCTATCTCTCTGGATGTGAATGGAAAATCCACTGCTCATTGGGAAGCCAATTCAGGGCTGCATGCAGAGGACACTGAACCAAGGAACACACACACGCACACACATGCACACACACACAAGAGGGAGGGAGACACACACACACACACAGAGATAGAGAGATACAGAGATAGAGAGATACAGAGAGAGAGAGAGAGAGAGAGAGAAAGAGAGAGAGAGAGAGAGAGCTTGAGTCATTCCTTCCTTTGCCGGCGTGCATGAATTGTGACATTGGGGATCCCTGGGAATCAGGCAGCTTCACTTTTTTGCGAGGTGGAGGAGAAGCAGTAGTAGACTTGGCCCTGCTATGTTTCTTGGTTGGTGGATGGTCGGACGAGTCCTTGGAAGTCTCTCGTACGGTAATCTCAATCTCTCTCTCTCTCTCTCTCTCTCTCTCTCTCTCTCTCTCTCTCTCTCTTTCTCTCTCTCTCTCTCTCTCTCTCTCTCTCTCTCTCTCTCTCTCTCTCTCCCCCCCCCCCCCCCTTGCATCATGATGTCTTCTTGGTAGAGCCCCCACGTCTCTTGCCTGTGGCCCCCACTCCGTGCTTCTGTGTGTGCTTCATCAATACACTTCACTCAATAACTTCCTCGCCGAATTGACTGTTGAGAATGGAAAAAGGGAGCTTTGGCTCACCAAGTTAAACTTCAAGTTCAAAAAATTTCCCACCACTCAACCTTACATTATTGCACCCCACTCATTTTAAATACACAATTCCATATACTCATCCTAAATATTGTCCTTATGCTAACAATATGTGCTTGGTTGGCACAGGCTAACTAACACAAAAAGCGCAACACATTAACATGCTTACACCCTTTATCATTTGCGGTATATATCGTACATTATGTAACATTAACATGAAACCATCAGCAAAAGACAATTGCACATTACCAATCCCATCAATGTTACATGCATAGTTGTCCAAGGTAGATAGTGCCAAGTTTTCCACCTCTATACTCAAAGAACCACTCATTGTGAGGTATTACATGAAAGGAAGCACCGGAATCACAAATCCAAGTATGCATGTCAGCATCTGAATCAACAACCAAGAAGTGCACCATCAAAAGAAGAAGCATAGAGAATCTCACTTGCATCACTACTTTTGCCTTTACGCTTATCCTTGTTGATGTAATCAATGTTCTTGTTCATAGAAATCCCTCTTATAGTGTCCCTTATTTCCACAATGATGGCACTCTACATCCTTTCTGGAACGAGATTTACTTCGTGCCTTTCTATTTCCAAGTTTTTCCCTTTGCTGGGACCTACCTCTTGCATTCAAACCACTGGAAGAACTATTTGCAACAATATTCTTTGTGTTCATGTCTTCCATAAGAAAGAAACTCTTTGCATAGGCATATGCAAGTGTGGTATTTGAGTTGCTCAAAGATGTTCTAAAAGTGTCCCAACTTTCAAGCAATGTGCATAGCAAAAATGTAGCTTTGAATTCATCATCAATGTTGAATTCCAAATTTGTGAGCTGGTTGAAAATTGAATTGAACTCATTCAAATGCACCAACATCAAAGTGCCTTCCTTCATAGGAAGGTCCATGAGCCTTCTCAACCAATATACTTTGCTAGGAGCACTTTGTTGAGCATACAAATCATCAAGCCTTTTCCACATATTCCATGCATTCCCTTCTTTGTTGATATTGAACAAAAGAGAATCCAACATGGTGTTGTGCGGCTCCCCTTCCATGATGGGAAAAGGAGTAGATGGATGCAAGTTAAGCTTCTTTGAAGTCAATGTATATTAGATGAGGCTTTAAAGGGCCATGAACTATGTTTTGAAGCTAATGTTTGGAACTGCTTTGATTAATATGCAAGACAAATGCTATGCTTAGCAATGCCTTATTCGATATATATTCAAAATATGGTGCCTTGGAGTTCCTTGATTGATATGTGTAACAAATGTTGAGTTAGAAATGCTTTGGTCGAGTATGTCTGCCATCAGCCTCGAAAGTTACCTCGACCACCACCTGTGTTCTAACCATGATTGTTGTTCTGATGTTGTGCTTGGTGCTTACCTCTTCCTTAGCCTCATCCACGACCTGTACCACGACCTCTTCCTCTTCCTTTGTCTGTGTTGTTAAAAAGGATCTATTTAGAATTGTTTCCACCCTACGTAGAGAATTAGTCCTCAAGTTCCTTCCCTTCCACAATCAATAAAGACACCAAATCTATAAACGAGGGAATGTTCTCTTGAAGGTGGATACCAATTTTGAATTGTTTGTACTCAGGACCCCAACCTCAAAGGCAAACTTCTACATTATCATCATCATCAACTTTAACACCAATCGATGCAAGTGACTCACATATGTTCTTTATCTTGAATAGTCATTGATGGACATGCTTTTCTTCTGCATAGTATTGAGCTCAGTCTTCAACAGCTTCCTTGCCTTTGTGTTGGTCACATCCAATGATAACAAAGTGTCCCAAGACTCCTTAGTAGATTGAGCATCATGTATATGCCCAATCATAATGTCATGTACACTGACAGATAGACAATACATGACTTTTCAAGCTCCCTGGTTCCAATCTTTATGTGTCTGAATTTGCACAGCAATTGCACCTTCCTCTAGCAGTAGTGGTGCTACCTCATGCTATCCATCAATGTGGTCCCAATAGCCTTTGCCCATAAGGAAATTGGTGATTCTAAACTTTCAAGCAAGAAAGTTGTTCTTGTCCAACTTCTCATTGAAAACTTAGTTAAGCCCATCATTGTTGGACAACATGTTTCCAACCCTTCACACAGTCTTCGAGCAGCCTGCTCAAAATAGGCGATTACCACCTGTAACCACAATCTATGTACACACACCTGTTTCACTATACTAAATAATGTTTGTGCACACTGTAGCCAAACCAAAGCTTTTTGCACCACCTATATGTTGATCTGAAGAATCCTGAACTTTAGCATTTCTGCATGCGATTGCACTCTAAGTCCAAAACAGGGTCAAAACACACCCAAATGGAAATCTAACTGCACAGGTGAAGTCCAAAGGACTATGTAGAAACCTGAGATGCACACTCTCCAAATGGAATCACATAAATTGGAGATCGTTGATGATGACTCCCAGGAATACGAAAGTTGCTTCCTAGAGTGCTCCTGGTTGTTTCTCCAAGCTCCTCAGACATAACGAGGCTCAGATACCATGTCAAGAGATAGAGAAGGAGAGAGCTTGAGCTCTTGCAATCACACACACACACAAAGATGGAGGCAAAAGACTTTACTTCTTCTCCTTCACAAACTCAAGATGAGAGGTCTACAAAACATAAGGGAAAATACAACATAAATGGGAAACTAGTACAATGGTCTAGTATGAACCGCTAGTGAGTGAAGTGAGTAAGAAAGTGTGCCATCACTCTGGTAGGTAGACCAACTCCATGTAGTCCAGTTACTGACAAAGAAATCATTGTACGTCACTGATGATGACTATCGGTGATTGTCATCCAGGATCCGTACATGTTGAGCTTGACATCTCAACAGAAGTGAGGAGGGTGCTTAAGCCAATGATTGTGTCAGCTCATCCAGTAGGTAATCTATGTTGAAATCAGCACTTCTAAGCTCAGAAGGCTAGTCTGCAAGTCTTTTTTGCAAAGGACCAGCCTCGTTTGGTAGAGGTCCATACAACAAGGCATATTGTTGCAACTTTTCTTGGGCCTCCGCTAGATGTATCTCAAGCTCAAGGATTAAGCCACACAGCATGTCAGGTGTCTCTCCTTTGCTTGCAAGATCTTGCCCCTAGCTCGCTAATTCAATGAGTGTCTTTGACTCTTCGAGAAGTAGAACTATAGGGAGTTTGGATGCAGGCAATGGGTTATTGGCATTACTTTGCTGCCACTTTTTTAGCAATGCAACCATGGCCAACACCAACATTCTTTGGGTGGTCTGACCAATTGTAAGATCCTCAATTTTTAGGTCTCTTTTAAAAATAAGAAAAATAGTTTTCAATATCTATTTTGTCAAATTTCGGTTTAGAATCCTTCCTTGAAAGTATTGTAAGGTTCTAAAGTGAAAAGAAAGGTCGTTCCCATGTTCCAGTAGGTCAGATGGACGTTTGGTTCAGTTTTTAGAAGATCC
This sequence comes from Adiantum capillus-veneris, assembly GCF_014529385.1. NCBI lineage: Eukaryota > Viridiplantae > Streptophyta > Polypodiopsida > Polypodiales > Pteridaceae > Adiantum > Adiantum capillus-veneris. Next base: position 89,303,892 of record NC_140954.1, read on the forward strand.
GCTATTTTAAGCATTTTCATGCTTTTTAGCTTTTAAGTGTTTTTTTTTTTTGCAAAAAGCACGGCCGGATCGTTAACATACGAGTTCCGAGAAAGCTATGGTTCAATTTTATCAAAAAATTGCTTTTTGAGCGCTTTTCACGCTATTTTTACCTTTTCATGATTTTTAGTGCTTTTTTGTGAAAAGCGAGTCCGCTTTCTTATTGCAGTTGACAAGGGGAGCCCGTGTTTCAAATTTTAGAAATTTTAATTATTTTTTTGTTTTTTATGCTATTTGTAGCTTTTCGTGCTTTTTGACATTTTTGAAAAGCAACATGCTCTTTAGGATGAATTAAACATAAAAATATTAATTCTAGTCTCCATCGCATTTTAAAATGATCACCCGGACAAAAAACAAGATTAAATGAGATTTTTACGGGAATTATTTTTATGAAAAGAAGTACCGTAAATACGTTGATGGAGCAAAAGATGTCGTGCGCACACTCACACACCCAGACAACTCAACACCTCACAAGAAATTTACTTGAATTCCAACCCACACTCACCACCACTCAAGAGCTCAATAAAAATACTACCCACAAGCTCAATTTAAACTCTGAACGCCTTGACCTACAAGCCCTTGCCTGCCCGCCGCAGACACTACAAGGTGAGTCGAGTCAATCAACACTTGAAATCACACTTGGTGGTGATCAAAATATACAAGAAAAACCATCAAAAACTCAAAAACTCCATCCACAAATTGCCTCTCACGAACCATTGCAAGGCCTTCACCAAACTCCACTCTGTTGGACTCTTTGGAGTTGCGCTAACCCTAATGGCAGTGATGCAGGGTCACATAGTCTTGCAGAAAGACGCACCTTCTTCCCTCAATTCCTCGCACACACGCATCCATGGAAACCTCAAAATTTACATAGACTCTCCCAAGTGACAAATTGAAGAGAAGTTCACTCATCCACACACTCGAAAACAGGACGCGAAGGCGACGGGACTGCAGTAGACCACTTGTAGGAACCCTGCTTCCTTCCCCACACTGAAAGGTGAAAGTGCCAAGCGTTGGCTTCAAAAATGCTCCCATATGGAACACTCATGGCACCGTGACTGATGTGGCAAATTGAAGCCTTTTCACACCATTTTTGGTCATTTTTGACCTTTTTTGACCCAGTTTTGGCCAGTTTTGACCCCCAGCGGTCATTTTTTGCGGGAAAAACCCCAAACGGACTCCAAAATTCACCAAATTTTGTATGCTTGATCCTCAATACCCAAAAGACTTTGCCACATCCCCACATTCTATTTTTGACCATTTCTAGGGCGGTGCACGCATCATCGCAGATCAGGCAGCGTAAATAGACAGTTACTGCATGTCCCAAATTTTTCGAGCGGGATGAGAGTACCCACACTTGTTGCTTGCATTATTTACATTCTAGAAAGCTCAAACACATTTTCTAGATCCAAAAGAGGCCACCAAGAACCATACCCAAGGCCCCGATATCCTATCCAGGCATGTACATGTGCTCGACTGCTGGCACGCGAACCTGATTATTCACAATGTGTACACGTTGCATTTTTTTAGAACTTGAAACCACTTTGCAAAGCTCCCAAATGCATGTATTTACATCTTTTTGTACATATGACCATGCATGTAAATGCTACTTTTTACATGCCAAAAGCGGTCTATCAACATCGGGGCAGTACTTGAAAGTCATAATTATGTCGGGACATCACGGTGCGGCAAAGTCTAGTCACAGTTTCATTAGTTGGTTAGATATTGTTCAATTAGTCAATTTTACTATAAAAATTGAATAGCAAGATGGAGATTTGATTGTCAAAAGTTGTGCCATGTTTTTAGCAAAGTGCCCAAAAGCTTGCAGCTAATCGAGGCAGAAGAGGTAGCTCTAGTTCTTGGCTTGGGGTTCACTCCAGCTTTGCCCACTGCCTATAAAATCATCTGCAGTGCTCAGTTTTGAGTGCCGTCAGTTGCGTCTACTACCGCAAGGAAATACATACCTATTATACGGGATGGTGCAAGCTCTTCATCACCATCTCCATAAGCTCTTCTCTCTCATTTGCGGGAAGATGAAGAAGAAGAAGAAGCATACTCTCTCTCTCTACTTGCTTACTATCCCCTCTCTCGTTTCAGGTGGTGTACGCGCTCTTCAAAGGCTCTCGTGGTGAAAACCTCTACGTAGATCTCATCACCGCTCTCTTGCGGAAAAGCAAGAATCCATTTGATAGTCCCTAATTAATTTTAAAGCACGGTGAGAAGCTTTAAACTCCATAACCATCATCATCTCTCTCTCTATGGCGTTTTTCGGAGTAGATACCCTCTCGGTGGTTATTTTTTAATATATGAGTGTATGTATGGATTTGACGAGTGCGTATGAAGTTGCTCCATGATTATTTATTCATGCTTAACATGTTGGTTTATGCACACGATGTGTTTATGATCACGTGCGTGCATAAAAAGCGCTTTTCGTTTCATGTCATAGAAGTAATAGTAACATTGTTTTGGTCATAACTTACAAACCGTTATGAATCAGCCCAAACTCTTTAAACAAGAGATAAAAACATCATTTATAACATTTTCTCTCTTGGGTGTCATGTGAAAATCACGTACAAGTTAAGAGGTATGGTAAAAAAACAGCTTGTTGTCCATTGCACAATCAAAAATTTTGGACCCCAGGCTCTTTGGAGAACCACTATAAAGATTCACAGGATGGGCAAACCCACTTAGCCAATTGAAAAACTTGATTAAACTTGATGATAAATGTATTTAGGTTTCCATTATCACCTTGGGTATACAAGTTATTAATCATTCCATAACCGGGTTTACCTAGGCTTGTAGGGGTGCTACCGAGGGGGAGTACCATATGATGTCACGAGTTATCGAGATGTTTATAAATGATTTATGGTTTATTTTGGTAAGTTGATTTCAAATATTATATTTCCATAAACTTATATGAAGGTATATGGTTAGTCAACCGGAACCGGACAAACATATATGGATAAACTGGCTTTCTTTTTGTGTTACCATTTGTTGCATGAGTATGATATGGGCAAAGTGATTTGATGGAGTGTTATTCTATATTATGGAGTTGATCTTGATGCATTGGTTTGAGGTCAAACACTTTCATTTTCATGTTATGTATGCTCCCGAGAATGGCAAAAAGTTTTTTTTTTGCATATGTGTGAAGTTATGGTTTATGGTTGACCTAAGGGTCGAAGATGTTTTTCATCATGTTTATGGTGATGGATTGATATCACATGATGTATGGAACCTTACTGATAAATTTGGATGCCTCATGTACGTGGGCATGATTGTTGTCCACCTGTCTAGGTAAAAACTAGCTCTATGTGCTAGAGGGATGAAGTGCAAATATGATGCATCAACTTTGCATGATTGGATGTTTTCAAGATTGGATTTTTATATCATGTTTAGTTTCTAGTCGGACTTATTTATGCATAAAAGGTTCATGCCTTAAGGGCCATGCGTGTGGACTCAGATTTATCGTAGTGGATAATTCAAACTCCAAGTGTGGGAGATGGTTCAATGTGAATATGATTTATGGCTAAGGGCTGAGATCCCTCATGGATTATGGTTGTGACTTTTATGGTGGAAGCCCGTGTGGCTCTTCTTTTTTTTATATATATAGTTATGTTGCCGAAATTTTTGCGGTCATGTTATGTTTTGAAGTGGTTATGCAGGATTGGTTGTGCCTCACCCAAGTTGGATAGAGAGTTCACCCTTGTGATGTGATTGGATTATGGTTTATGGTTTTGGGATTGGATCATGAAGTGATTTGGATGGTTTATGGTAGACATGTAAGGGTAGAGACCTTGTACAGTCTAGCTGTTTGAAAAGAGATTGTTTGTGCATACGAAAGATGCTATTGTGACTTGACTCATGTGTTATGTTTCTCATGGCAGTGTCGCTACTAGACTAGGATCACCTACATCACTTAGTAATAGATAAAATGGTCGTTGACCTAGGTCTTTGTTGGATCGGAGGTGTTGCCTAGGTCTTCTTTTTTTGTTAGGATCATCCACACGGTTAGTACATCGGGGGTTGAGTGACCTACACAGCCAGCGCGGCGGAGATTTTGCCTTGGCTTTGCCTAGACACCCAATGTTGGGCATCGAAGAGACGTGGAATCTAAACTGGTATGGTTGGTGTTTGTACCCTATCACCTACTAATATTTGGGATCCTTTCAGAGCTCGGGTTCATGGAGGGAGACGAAATGGTCTCAACCTATGTCTGGCTCAAGTAGGTTGGAGGTGTTCTACCTCGCTCCCAGCGAAGTGAAATTCTCTATCCGTAGTAGAGAAGAAGTGGATAGGTGGACCGATTGATCCCTACACAGGGTCCGGTACTCTGTTAGTTATTTTGTTGTACTTATTTTTCATGTTATGGTATACTCAGATTTTGTTATTGCATTAATATATGGTTTCTTGTTTCATTTAGATGGGGCGTTTAAAGATTCTTTGTTGTCATTCTCTCATGTCTCTATGTACTCTATCTCACCCTCCACTATATTATCTTTCTCTCTTCTCGCAATGCGGTGTACACATATATTCACCCTCCACAATGTTTTTTTTTTCTTGAGTATGCTTTCATCCATCACACCCATTCAGGGGTAGAACTAGCCACTAGGAGCTTGTGGATGCAGTTGGGCTCATGGCCTAAACTCCATGCTAGGGCGCGCACTAAGAACTCCTCCCCTATGAAAATGCTTGCTTGGGTTAGCCTCAATTCCTTTGGCTGAAATTACATGACCGAGAAGAGGGACCTTGCTTTCACCAATGTGACACTTATCTATGTTAAGCTGGTCACCCAAGGATTGTAGCCTAGCCACGCCATCATAGACCTTGCTCAAATGGAGGGAGCGAGAGCCGTAGATACAAAAATCATCTATGAAAATCCTTATTGACTTACCAAGTATGGTTGGAAGACAAAAGTTGCATAGCATTGGAATATGGCCGGAGCGTTGGTGAGGCCAAACGGCATCACTCTACAAGCAAAACATCCCCATGGTGTTATGAAGGTTGTCTTTTTCTGGTCTTCTTTTGCAATGCTAATCTAGAAGTAGCCTGAGTAGCCGTCACATACTGTGTAGCACTCATTACCTCCTACCTCATTGAGAATCTCGTCTTGGAATGGGAGGGGAAAATGACCCCTCTTTGTTGCTTCATTGAGAGGTTTGTAGTCTACACAAACTCTCCACATACCGTTCTTCTTTGGCGTGACCACCGCTAGAGAGACCCACTTTGAGTCTTCGATGGGGTAAATGAAACCTGTCTGTAGAAAATTCCTTACCTCTTTGAGCAATGCCTCTTGCTGAATTATCCCAAGACTTGTGAGCTTTTGCACCACAGGCTTACTTCCTTCCTTGAGTCTTATGCGGTGTTGCACCACTGTGATGCCTGTGATCTTGTCATAACCATCAATAAAAAGTGTGGTGAAGTTACCCAGCAAAGAGATGTAGTCTTCTCTCTCTTCACTAGCTAACTCACTGGAGAGCATCCAATGTAGCTTACTTGTATCCACCAAGGTTTGCGTACTTGATGGCCCCTCTTGGTTCTCTGGTGGTGCTTCAGACTGTGTCAATCTCTTTGAATCTCTGAGGATGACTCCCATCACTTTGATGCTACTGTCACTCCCTTCAGTTGTTGTCATCTTTTCTCCCGAGGTGGTCAAAGAGTCACTGGTAAATTCATCTTTTGATGCCTCCAAGATCATGTTGTGTTGCTTCCCAGTCTTCATGTCATAGAATATGAGCTTTCCCTTAGCATCCTTCATCTAGATCATCCCGGTACTCTAGTCTTGCTTAGCCTCCATAGCCATGAGCCATGGTCTTTTGAGAATAATAGGGTAGCCCTTCCCTTTGTGTGGCATGACAAAAATTTCTAACTCCACTTTCGTGTTGAATTCCTTCACCTTGACTGCATTCACAATGCCCAAGTATTTCACTTTGATGTTATTTGCCATTTTAGCTTGGCACGATGCCGGCCTACTTACTTCTAGGCCTAGATGGTGCATCATTTTCTCACTCATGATGCATATCTGTGTACCACCATCTATATAGATGTTTGAGATGCGTTGACCCTTTATGTGGGCATCCATGATAGGTAGGATGTCATCTAGATTCCTCCCAGAGATAGCCCTAGCTATCCTTGGTCTCAACTTTCTAGTACTTACCATCTTTGTCCATTGTCTCCTCATTCTTGGTGCAAGATGGAGTAATTGGGGCCAAGTTATTTTTGGACTCTTCATCAAAACATCTTGAACTAGGTCATCTAGTTTAGCATACTCACCTAACAACAAATCCACGATGTCAATCTTCTGCCAAGGCTTAGACACATGCTTGCTAGGCTCTCCTTTTCCTTTCATCTTTTCCTCCCTTAAAAAGTCCTCTTCGTGCCTAGCACGCTTCACTCCCATGGCATCTACTTCTTCTACTTTTCCTTTTTTTTTTTCCTTCTCTTTGACACTCTCTTCTACCTTCACCTTTCCTTTAGCTTCAAGACTGATGACACTTACTGCTTGCATTAGGAAGAGAATGGGGTCTAGGAAGGCTTCTTTATTTGACAATTTAAGAAAGTCAAACCTTTAGTATTATAAAAGTAATCAAAGGACAACTTTTGAAGTCAAACAGGCAAAACGGCTAGTTTATTTGAATTCAAAGTTTTCCCCTAAAATGGAATTTAAAATCTAGCGTGTAAAACCATATGATGTAGCATATCTATGGAAAGAGCTCAATGCATAGATTGCAGATCTATAACCTACGCTCAAATTGGACATCATATATGGGAGTTATGGAAGGCCAAAAATCGTAAAATTTCCCACCTCCTTTTGCGGGGGGGGAGTGCATCCTTTGACCAACTCTTACACATCTCTTACACACCCACCATTCTTGCACACATTCTGGTGGTGGTGGCAGTTGTACAGGCGGTTGAAGGATTTGGACTGGTGGAATTGGCTCTGGTTGCCTAGGTGGTGGTGGCCTCGCCCTTGGTGGAGAAATCTTTTTTTTTCCTACTCCTCTATTGAAGTTCTGCCTTCTTGGATGAGGACAATAGTACATGCCATCTCCACAGTTGTAACAATTGTAGTCTTGATTTTGTATTCATTGCCCTCTTCCTTGCTCTGGATTTTTGGCAGGTGCATGCCCTTGATGCGTCAGATGTACTAAAAGATTCTCTAATTGGTTGGTGATTTGGTTGAGCAGGTCTTGTTGATCTTTAGCTGGTTCTTGTGGTTGATTCCTCTGAACGGCTGCTGCAGGTGTGGCTAGGTGTGGTCGGTGGGCCTTCCCGGTTCCTCTTCCTCGATAGTCTTGGCTTGTCAATGCAATTTTTTATCTTTAAGGTGGGCTACTTCAACTGCTACCTCATACGTAGCAGGAAACCTTCCCTTCACCTTCTCTTTAAGAATTGGCGTAAACCAGCCACAAATCGGTCTTTATTTAGGAAATTGGGTGCCCCTTTGCCATCCCTTAGCGATGCAACCCATCGTCCCCATAGGTCCATGAACTTCAATTTGTATATTGCATATTAGCCATACCTCCTTGCTTCAACTCCATCTGCAATTGCCACAATTTTTCTAATGTGGTGTCTTCTCCAAAGCGCCTTAGAAATGCTGCTCTTAGCAGGTCCCACCTCAAGGTGTTGTACCATGATCTTGCTTCCACTTTCATTAACAGTGTAAAAATACGGAGACATAAAGCATCATCACCCTTCCAGAGACGACACATGCTATTTTAAGGTTATCTAAGAAATTCGAAGCATCTTCCCCCACCTTACCCGTGAAGGTTGGGGGGGCAACGTTTACCATTGCAAAACAAGAATTTTTTTTATTTTTATTTTTCCTTAAACACGAGTAACTTAGCGGCTCATAGTGGCTTCTTACAAGGTTGGGTGGATAGATCAAAACAGGATGAAAATTGAAACGTTAAAGGAGTGATGGTAATCCAATACGGGGAGGATAATGGGATTTGGGGAGCTAAGGATCTCTCCTAGAGCTGCAACACCAAACAAGAACACAATCTTCTGCTGATAGAAGATATTCATAACTACATATATATGTACGTGCATGTGTTGTAGAAACCTAAACATAAAAGTTTGGTCCGTTATCCATGATGCACAAAGTGTAGAGTACTCACTTATACCCTTACCATGCCGGTGTTGACAAGTTGGCACATCCACAGGAGGTCATCGCCCTTCATAGGCTCCACCTTCCCTTCATTGCTTAGCACATATGGAGTGATGGAAACATGTTTGACCACTCTTAGCCTTTAAGCTTGCAGCAGTTGCAAGTAGTTACCATAATCGGCTCGTTGCATGCATTACACACCATTTAATTGTAGCTCATCTTCGGACCACTCGGTTTCACCTATAGTAGATAGTTTCTTCAGGATGAGTTGCACGGGGAGAGAAGGAAGGCCCTCTGCCCACCTTCCAAATCAACGAGGAAAGTAGCCAAACCACTCCTCTCTAGGGAATGGTAACCTCCTCATCACCTCCGCTTTGGGGTTGTCGAAGTGAATTGGCAACACTTGCATGTGCACCGCAAACCAATAGGCGATCTTTTGCCGCTTTACCTTGGATGACTTTCTTTCTGACAACCTGGGCATGATTCTGCTTTCCAAAGCTGACAAAATCAAGGCACTCATGTGGCCAGGTGTTTCTTCTCCCTTGGAGGTCATGTGATTTAGGATTGGCCTAGCCCTCCTTTTCCCTTGGCACGAGCAGCCCCTTTGGGCCACTTAGGAGCCGAGGCTACACTTCTATTTTCAGATTCCTTGGGGAAGAGAGGCTTTACTAACCTTTTTCCTTTTTAATATCGATGATTTCTTCACGGTGGACGTTGATGTGTAGACGATTTCTGCTTCTCCTTTACTTTCGTTGATGGCACTCATTGATAGAGTGTGGTGGGTACTTCAATGAGAGCAGCTTGCTGCCCTCCCTTTGGTGGCTCTTGATTCACGGTTAGAATTAGAGATGCGAGATGGAGAACTTACTTCCTAGACGTTGACAGTGGTGTATTCCAGAAGCAGAACTTCGATGAAGGCTCTTAGTGCTTCTTCAATTTCTTCCTCCTCGGTTTTCTAATTGGAGAATTCCCGCAGCCACTCGTCCATGGTCGACGATGTGCATCATTTTTAGCGTTGTAAACTGAAGGATTCTGAAAAGCCCTCCTGCATGGGGACACCAAATGACAAGTGCAAAGCGTAAAACAGACCCCAACAGCCTCTATGCCAAGCCCGTGCATGCAAAACTTGTCACAGGGAGTGAATAGGGGGCACCACCTAGCTTTGAGCGGCTAGGAGGCAGACAGTAGCGATTCAAATAACACTAAGACAACACACCACAGGGGGGGGGGGGGGAGAGAGAGAGAGAGAGAGAGAGAGAGAGAGAGAGAGAGAGAGAGAGAGAGAGAGAGAGAGAGACGGAGACGTATACGAAGGAGATGAAAACCCTTAGGAATGTGAGGGCAAACTTGATTCAAGATGGTATTTACAAAACCCTTCGTTTGGCCGAGATGGAAACCGCGGTGGGGGGGGGGGGGGGGGGGGGGGGGAGAGAGAGAGAGAGAGAGAGAGAGAGAGAGAGAGAGAGAGAGAGAGAGAGAGACTATAGTGTGTTCTCTAGGGAAATTTCATATGTACGGAGATCCTACTCCTGTGCATAGTGACCCTTGGAGTCAATGTTTGTGCATGACTTCTCTTTCAAATACTGACTCCCCTTGATATTGACCTCTCAGTGCTCTTTTATAGGTGCAAGCTACTTAGTTTAGTATACACTAGTTAGATTTAGGGCCCTAAGCTAGAGAGACAAAGCAAGCATTTGGGTCTCGAACGGTTGACTGGAGCTTTGTTTTGGGAAAAATAAGAAAATGATATTCTCCTAGGTGGGCCTTCGTGACCATCACCTAGAGAGACGTTGAATATACAAATGGTTTTTTACAAAGTTTGGCTTGGAAAACGTAAAATGAATGACCCTATAGATGTTACAGAGGAGGTGCATCATGGATAAGATGCTGGCAAGTCTCAGGCTTTACTGTGCGTTGGTGCAGCACGCTCGTCAATTTCGGTGCCAGCTGGGGCATGCCTTTGGTGTCATTCTTTGATTTTCTATCACCATCGCTTGTTTTTGGTCCTTCTCCCCCCTCCAATAGGCATTTGTATTATGATTTCTCCCATTAAGAGAGACTTGTTACAATACAATCTTTGTGTTCCTTGTGACCTAGGTGATGCAATGAAGATGGAAAGCTTCATGCATCACAAGCATAACATAAACTTTGAAGAAATTTTTAACTATCCCAAGCCTCAGTCCCAAGACCTCAAACACCTTCAAAGGTGGAGAGAGCTAGCAGAGAATGAGGGTGGGGAGGAGGAAGAAGAAACATTTCATAGGAGAAATAATTAGTTCCTCACTTATTATAATTCTTCTTGATATCATACATAATAGCATAGTAATGAAGATGGAGAAGATGTCAAGCTCAAGCATTGAAGCATGGCTCTTGGTTGGATTTACACTCCATAGCCAAGACTATTGGTGTAGGCTCTCAACTTCTCAAGGAGCGTGGAGAAAGAGATGGATCTCTTGCACTTTGCATAGGACACAATGAGTGTGTGTGTGTGTGTGTGTGTGTGTGTGTGTGTGTGTGTGTGTGTGTGTGTGTGTGTGTGTGTGTGTGTGTGTGTGTGTGTGTGTGTGTGTGTGTGGGTGAGTATACCCCCTAGCTTTCTTGGGTCGACCCCCTCTTGTAGCTCATGCTTGAAGCTCATTGGACCCCTCCAGGCCTAGCCAATCACAAGCAGGAGGCATTACAAGCAACAAGGGTAGCCTTGGGACAAGTGTCCCCCTTTCCCCTTTGAGAGAGAGAACTTGATAAATGAAAAAACATTTAGATAATTCAAGTAATTTATCATTGGACCCCTTTCCTGGCCAACAAGATTCAAGCACCTCATGAAGGTAGCATGGGTAGGAGCTTGACATGTGTCCTTGCTGCCTTTTAAGGCTTGGGGTTACCTTGAGTGTGTGTGTATGTTTGTTCTCTCATTAGCCCCTACAATATGGGTTTACCCACTCTTATGTAGGGCTCTTTTTGACTTTAGGTGCTAAATGCACCTTACTCAGCAAGCATGACAAACCACTTCTAGCTTGGTGGTGTTCCCACAATCTTCTCAAGCAAGCATAGCAAAGCACCTCAATCACCTTAGTCATCCAGCAGGACAAGCACCTTAATCATCCAACAGGACAAGCACCTCAAGCACCTTAATCAAGCACGACAAGTACCTCAAGCATGACAAGCACCTCGAGCTGGGTCGGATTCCCACCTCAAGCTCAGCCCTAGCTTACCTAAGGTCAAAGGACTTTTACACACATTATTGGAGGTCTTTAATGAATATAACCCTAAAGTCTTATGCTCCATTGGTTAGCCTTGCTCTTTGATAGACCATTTCTCATTTAGGCCCCTTTACCATTGGCTCTGTGTTCAAATAGATCTATAAGCACATATCTATATCTTAACCCTTGTTCTCGTTTATTCTCCCACATTAAGTGATCAGTTTAATATGAGAAAATCATTTGGGTTGGTTAGATATTAGATTTTATGACATTACCTCTCTCTTGAAACCATGGTCATCCTCGACTATAAGGTAGAAGAGATAAAGCCTTAGTCATTAGTAAAATCTTACTTAACGAGTAAAGGATCCCTTTTTACCCTACGACATCTTTCCAAGATGGATGACTAATCCATTTGGTTCTTGGGAGACATAGCTGCCGCAAGCATGTCTGCTCTTTAGTCCATTTCATTCTCCCAAAGTAGAGTGGCAAATTCTACTTCGTTTTTGAGAGACGTCATCATCACAAACATGATTCTAAGCATGCATACTATTTAAATTTGTGCACAATTATAAAGAGAACTAGTCTTAAAAGACAAGAACATGGGTCATTTAAAAGAAATTTGTACATTTTCTTACTCTAATGTAGCATTGACAAAGTTCATACTCTCCTTAAGTTGTATTCCTTGCATCCATCTAGCATCTTCAAAAGGATAATTTTTGAACTTAATAAGATACCGTCGGATAATCTTACCATGTCGTAGTACCTTGTCTTCATGCCGAAGCCTGATAGCTTTGGGTTGTAGCACCTCTTCTTGCTCTTCAACTTTGGGAGGGTCTTCAGTAATTGGTTCACTTGGTGCCTCTCCTTTGTAGGGCTTGAGCAGGCTCACATGAAAAGCATTGTGGTCAGCCAATGGTTGCGAAATTTGATTTGGTAGGCCATCTCATTGATAGGCTTCAAAATTTGGAAAGGACCATAGTATCTTTTTGCTAGCTTAGCATAATACTTTTGATGGCCCGTAGGATTTTTGCCCGTCGTTTTCCTTAATCGAGCCTTAGGAAACTTAAGTAAGACCCAATCATTTTCTTTGAATGTTAAGGCCATTCTGTGCTTGTCAGCAGGAGCTTTTTGCCTTTGTTGAGAGATGGATATAGCCTCCTTAATCTTTTGAAAAGATTCTTGTAGGTCACGGCTATACTCATCGGCGGCAAAGATCATCCCATGTACTTTGAGTAGCAAGGGAGTTTTAGGTCTTCCCTCAATGATCTCAAAAGGTGCTTTTCCCGTAGAAGTATGTACAGTATTATTGTAGGCATACTCTACAAGAGGTAAGTACTTTTTCCATTGTGAGTGTTGATCTACTTCTATAGTAGATTGAGTATCGTAAGATTTTCTATCTCACTTTGGCCATCCGTTTATGGGTGATAGGCCGAAGAGAAATTCAATCTTGTTCCTAGATTTTCAAAGAGACCTTTCCAAAAATTACTGGACATTTTAGGATCTCTATCTAACACAATGGATGTGGGTAATCCATGGTGTTTGAAAATCTGAGATATGAAGAGAGTTGCCATTTGGTGTGCCTTAAAAGTCTTTTTGATAGGAATAAAGTGTGCTTGCTTGCTAAACCTGTCGACTATTGTCCATATTCCCATATTTCCATGGATAGACTTGGGTAATCCAAAGATGAAATCCATGGATATACTCTCCCATGGTGAATTTGGGATAGGCAATGACTCGAGTAATCTAAGTTGCTTCCCTCTATCATACTTGGTCTTTTGGCATACTACACATTTTCAAACATACTCTTGTATGTCCACTTTCATGGTAGGCCAATAGAAATACTTCTCTATTACTCAAAGATTAGTTTGAATACCTCTATGCCCCGCATAGGGAGGAGCATGGGATTCATACATAACTTTCTCGTGAAGGGAATGTGTAACACATAGCCTATTGCCATGGAGAAGATAACCATCCTGCAAGGTGAATTGTTCCTCTTTCTTCCCTAAAGCAAGGGCTGACATTATGTCTCTAAAGTCAAGGTCAGTAGAATACTCATCTATCATAGAAAATAGATCATTGTGTGTAGCTATAGACACCACATTAACTTTGGTCATCATGAAAGTGCATCGGCCACTTGATTGTGCTTACCAGCAATGTGAGCAATATAAAACTTAAATTGCGAAAAAAAAATTGCCCACCTCATTTGTTTGTCAGAAAGCTTGGTTTGCGTCACGAAATACTTGAGACTTTGGTGGTCGATTTGTAGGATAAATGGAGTCTCCAATAGGTAGTGCTTCCATGTGTCTAGGGCATGTAGAACAGCTAAAAGCTCTTTTTCATAGATGCCCAAGACTCGTTCATCTGTATTGAGCCTTCGGCTCTCATATGCTATAGCATTCCCTTCTTGAAGAAAAAGTTCTCCCAGGCCATCACCACAAGCATCACATTGGACCTCAAATGGCTTTCAGAGATCCGAAAGCATGAGGACTAGTTGGGAGGTAAGCTTCTCCTTGAGCTTATCAAAAGCATTTTTCTCCTTAGCAGTCCATACATACTTAGCAAGGTATGATTTGTGATGTCCTCCCCTCCTGTATTCTCTAGGAGAATAGCCATAGCTTTTGTCGAAAGAGGAGGAAGGTGAAGAAGAAGGAGAAGAGGGTGACCTCTTTCTAGCCCTTTTCTTCCTTTGTTTCCTCTCTTCCCTTCCAGAATGATGAGGAGAATGACTGTGTATTGATCTTTTCCTCTTGGGAGGAGTGGGCAATCATCTAAACCGCCGTCTTCATGGAGCCACATCTTCACAGGAACTTAGAGCTCCATTGCTTTCTTGCTCTTTGGATTCCTCCTCTCGAACGGGAGAGAGTCTTCTTTTGGGGGTCTCTTCAAGAGGCCTCCTATGCTCTCTCTCCTCTTGGAGAGGAAGGGAAATTCCATAAGCACGAAGTTGTTGAGTAACTTTGGCTTGCAAAGCAGGGTTGCCCCTAGCTTGTTGCAACCTAGTAACGAGATAATTCACAAACATGGGGGCATCATCATTAGCACCTTCATGTCAAAAATCAAAGTTATCAATGTTCATTCTACTCTCTTGATTATTGTCAGCCATGTTAACAAAATTTGTGTACGTACTTAGTGTATGCTTTGGCAATTCAAAACCTTAGTTGCCACTCCTCCTAGCCTTTGAAAATCGGCTCTTAAGTATCTACACCCACGGCTCGAAGTGGTTAATTATAGAGAGTAGTGGAGTATGTCTAACATAGTAGAGCTGCCAAGGGCTAGCTCCTTTTGGACTTCTTATGGCTCAATAATGGTAAAGCCGTAGGAAAGTCTAAAATGACTCCAATATTAAGTCCAAAGCTCCCCAGGTGTGCACCATATCCCACATAGTGGGCTCAACAAAACCGATAATAGGTCCCAGTTCCACTTACCCTAATATAATTAACAACATCAACCATTTGTAGGCTACTTAAGGACCTCTCTTCTTAAGCAAGAAAAGAGAAAACAAATTCTCTGATACCAATGTAATGGAATTGGCCTATTTAACTTGAGAGTAGCGGAATGTAATGAGCATACTTTTGAGATTCTACTTTGTGAGCATAGCAGGTAACATAATTGAAGATAACAACATAGACATAGCAATTAGTTAACTTGGGATGAACAATACTTTTACAAGAGAGAGAATTTAGAGAACATGACAACAGTTGGGACGACCCGATTTATGTGGAGCCGGTCCCCCCTCCAATAGGCATTTGTATTATGTTTTCTCCCATTAAGAGAGACTTGTTACAATACGATCTTTGTGTTCCTTGTGACCTAGGTGATGCAATGAAGATGGAAATCTTCATGCATCACAAGAATAACATAAACTTTGAAGAAAGCTTTAACTATCCCAAGCCTCAGTCCCAAGACATCAAACACCTTCGAAGTTGGAGAAAGATAGCAGGGCATGAGGGTAGGGAAGAGGAAGAAGAAACATTTCATAGGAGAAATAATTAGTTCCTCACTTATCATAAATCTTCTTGCTAGCATACATAATAGCATAGTAATGAAGATGGAGAAGATGGGAAGCTCAAGCATTGAAGCATGGCTCTTGGTTGGATTTACACTCCATAGCCAAGACTGTTGGTGTAGGCTCTCAACTTCTCAAGGAGCTTGGAGAAGGAGATGGAGCTCTTGCACTTTCCATAGCACACAATGAGTATGTGTGTGAGTGTGTGTGGGTGAGTATACCCCCTAAGCAACCCCCTAGCTTGCTTGGGTCGACCCCTCCTTGTAGCTCATGGTTGAAGCTCATTGGACCCCTCCAGGCCTAGCAAATCACAAGCAGGAGGCATTACAAGCAACATGGGTAGCCTTAAGACAAGTGTCCCTCTTTCCCCTTTGAGATAGAGGACTTGATAAATGCAAAAACAATTAGATAATACAAGTAATTTATCATTGGACCCCTTTTAAGCATGGCCAATAGGATTCAAGCACCTCATGAAGGTAGCATGGGTAGGAGCTTGACATGTGCCCTTAATGCCTCTTAAGGCATGGGGTTACCTTGAGCGCGTGTGTGTGCGTGCGTGTGCATGTGCGTGTGTTCTCTTACTAGCCCCTACAATATGGGCTCACCCCCTCTTATGTAGGACTCCTTTTGACTTTAGGTACTCAAGCACCTTACTCATCAAGCATGACAAAGCACTTCTAGCTTGGGGGTGTTCCCACAAGATTCTCAAGCAAGCATAGCAAAGCACCTCAAGCACCTTAGTCATCATGCAAGACAAGCACCTCAAGCAGGACAAGCACCTCGAGCTGGGTCGGGTTCCCACCTCAAGCTCACAGCCCTATCTTACCTAAGGTCAAAGGACTTTTACACACATTATTGGAGGTCTTTAATGAAGCTAACCCTAAGGTATTATGCTCCATTGGTTAGCCCTGTTGTTTGATAGATCATTTCTCATTTAGGCCCATTTACCATTGGCCCCATGTTGAAATAGATCTATAAGCACATATCTATATCTTAACCCTTGTTCCCGTTTATTCTCCCACATTAAGTGATCAGTTTATTATGAGAAAATCATTTGGGTTGGTTAGATATTAGATTTTATAACAGTATGTGATTGTGTGCATGTGCTTATGCATGTATTGTATGTATGTGTGTGTACATGTATGCTTGTGAGTGAGTGAATGAGTGAGTGTGTGTGTGTGTGTGTGTGTGTGTGTGTGTGTGTGTGTGTGTGTGTGTGTGTGTGTGTGTGTGTGTGTGTGTGTGTGTGTGTGTGTGTGTGTGTGTGTGTGTGTGTGGAAAGAGAGAGAGAGAGAGAGAGCTGAATTTTTTTTTTTTTTTTTTACACAAAACGAGAGAGAGAGAGAGAGAGTGAGGAAGAGAGAGAGATTGAGAGAGTTGTGTGGGTGTGTGTGTGTGTGTGTGGGTGTGTGTGTGTATCAGGGATTTCAAAATGACGTGATCACACTATAATTTCAGGTTAATAACAATAGAAATGCAAAATAACAAATATTATGTTAATTGACATTCATCTTTTTTGACCTGCAAGGAGACTTGGAGACCGGCTAAAGGCCCGCCGGGTAAAGCCACTTCCCCGCCGGGCCCGCCGTGGCTATATAAAGACGACGCCGGTGCTTGTCTTTTTCACAAGAGAGGTACATTGAAAAGTCTTCTTCACCAAACTTTCTGGCAGCTTTCCACATTCTCAAAGCAGTGTAGCGGTAATTTTTTAATCCCTTCCTTATTTTATTGATGTTTTTTTGAGTTTTTTGCGTTAAAACTCAAAGGTATAAAATTTCTTTTATCAAATTATCGTACGTGGATGCACTGGCATATGGTTGCAATTGCGGCTAGGTGTGTCATTGCAAAAGCGTACGATGATTATGTTTTATATTGCTCCCAGTCATTCATGCTTCGGCACATGGTTGCAATTGCGACTAGGTGTGTTGCTGCTAGATTAACAGTAGCATCTGTTTGAAAGAAGTCACCGTGCGTGGATGCACTGGCACATGGTTGCAATTGCGGCTAGGTGTGTCATTGCAAAAGCGTAGGGTGACTATGTTTTATGTTGCTCCCAGTCGTTCATGCTTCGGCACATGGTTGCAAATGCGACTAGGTGTGTTGCTGCTAGAATGAGAGGAGCATCTGTTAGAAAGAAATCACCGTGCGTGGATGCACTGGCACATGGTTGCAATTGCGGCTAGGTGTGTCATTGCAAAAATGCAAGATGACTATGTTTTATGTTGCTTCCCGTCATTCATGCTTCGGCACATGGTTGCAATTGCGACTACGTGTGTTGCTGCTAGAATGACGGTAGCATCTAATGCATGAATGTGTGCTCAAATAATTTCATAATGTTTCATATTCTTGAATCTTGAAAGAAGACACCGTGCATGGATGCACTGGCACATGGTTGCAATTGCGACTAGGTGTGTCATTGCAAAAGCGTAGGATGACTATGTTTTATGTTGCTCCTAGTCATTCATGCTTCGGCACATGGTTGCAATTGCGACTAGGTGTGTTGCTGCTAGATTGAAGGTAGCTTCTGTTTGAAAGAAGTCACCGTGCGTGGATGCACTGGCACATGGTTGCAATTGCGGCTAGGTGTGTCATTGCAAAAGTGTAGGGTGACTATGTTTTATGTTGCTCCCAATCATTCATGCTTCGTCACATGGTTGCAATTGCGACTAGGTGTGTTGCTGCTAGAATGACAGGAGCATCTATTTGAAAGAACTCACCGTGCGTGGATGCACTGGCACATGGTTGCAATTGCGGCTAGGTGTGTCATTGCAAAAGCGTAGGGTGACTATGTTTTATGTTGCTCCCAGTCATTCATGCTTCGGCACATGGTTGCAATTGCGACTAGGTGTGTTGCTGCTAGAATGACAGGAGCATCTGTTTGTAAGTTGTTGTACGGTGAGGCATACTGCACTTTTTCTATACTGCACTTTTTTTCACGTAGAAAAGATCCAAATGGAGTGGCACATAGTTATATTTCACAATGTGTTGTTTGCAATAATACCATTGCAGGCAAAATGGATCCTTCTGCTACTTCAGTGATAGAGTTCAAAAAGAAAATTAGAAAATTGTTGATTACAATCGTCAGTGCACTAGATCCTGATGATATAGTGCAGATTGTTGCAGATGAGTCTAGATTGCAATCATTATACAGTGAGATTTCTCGCAAAATTTTGTTGTTATACCCAGACAAAAAAATCGAATCAATAATCTCATTACTGAGCAGTTGGGTGGGCAATTTGCCCAAGGTGGCCTCTGATTTGAAAGAGGAATGCCCTCAAGAAGTAGACAAGGGTAAGCTAGAGCATTGGAACGCGAGATGGAGAGCTGAAAAGGAGAGGTCAAGGCGAGCATCCCACATAGACACACAGTTTGGCCTAAGCAAGAAAATGCGAATGGCTATCACGAGAGTTATGGGGAGCAGCCAAGTTGGAGAACCGTTTATTGAGAAGGCTGCCATTGAGGGAACATCGGGTGCTATTGCTTCTGGGAGTCACCTGGAGAGCAGTATATACAATTCTGAATGTAGTATGACTTTGGGCATTCCAAATAAGTCCATTAAGAAGATCAAGAAACTTGGGTCAGGGGCTTATGGCACAGGGTGGCAAGTTCAAATCAAAGGGATCAGTTTCCTTCATGCAACGAATACTTATTGTGCCAAGGAGTTTAAAGGACAGGTCAAGCATCAGTGGAAAAGCTTTCCATCAGAAAGTGGAGTAGATCTCAACCATAGAGGGATTGTGAGGAGTATTGCCCACTCTGTAACGTTGCCCATGGTTTCTGATATTCCCCTACTTCAATGAGGGGACTTTAGGTGATCTTATGGAGACAGTGCCCCTTCCACATGGCTCTTTCACGACGCTTGTAGCACATCAAGAGGGGAAAGGAAAGATCCTTGAAGACTTTAAATAGGAGCAGCCCTCTGAAGACAAGAAAGAACGTATCAAGAGCCTGTGCAATCATGCTCCCTCATTGATCCATGCCTTGGTGAAGGCATTGTGATTCGCACATGACGAGGGAGTGATCCACAATGATCTCCATCCATGGAACATCATGTTGGACTTTACCAAGGATCTCACTCCCCGTATTGGAATAATTGATTGGGGATTGGCTCTGCGTGTTGGCTTAGAGACACAAAAGACCAACAATACCGATGAAAACTGGCAAAAGCTTCATCCATGGCGAGCTCCTGAGTTACTAGATGGCAAGAAGTTATGCCCATGGACCAAGGCCACAGATGTGTACGCCATAGGATGGGTGATATGGCAATTTTGTAAGTTTTGTGGAGAGTTCTCTCTGACTACTACAGCACAGATTGGTTCAAACATAAGGTTTCAGTGGAGGTACAAGCCATATCTAGGATTGTTGTGGAAGGTTGGGTGAGGAAGAAATCCACAGACAGAAAGACCTTGGCACTTTTGGACGAAGAATTAGAAAGATTTGAAGCCCAGCCAGAACGATGCTTACGCCCTCCCTCTGAAATGAGTGTAGCCTTTTTTTGATGGATATATGATGTACTTTATTAAGCAGGGTTTTCTGAGACTTGTGACTTATAAAAGCACTTTTAAAAATTGGGTTTTATGCGCAATGTATGATGTATGAGTAATAAAAACACTTTGTTATATCTCAATAGACAACAAATTTTCTATGAGTTTTGTTTTTTCTCTTAAGTTTCAAGCAATAAGCCACGTGGAGTCACTGATTGTCATTCATTGATTTAAAAAATGGTGGTTACTCTTATATCAATTGATTGTTGTAAGATGGTGGTTATTCTAATATCAATTGATTGACGTAAAATGGTGGTTAAAATTATAGAAATTGATTGTCATAAAATGGTGGTTACTCTTATAGCAATTGATTATCATTAAGTTTGTATGCCGTAACTGAAGTATAGTGTTTAATCAGGATATGGATAATGATAATCAAAGGGCTAAGCGCGCTTTTGAGCGTCTCAGATCCATGTGTCAAGGCGGTGGAGTGAACGACACCGCTCGAATTGCTGCTCGTTGCTCCCAGTGGGCCAACCCGATGGGTACACAATGGAAAGAGGTGAACACTAGGATTGACCGAGAAATGGTGAAATCCATATGGCCAGGCGTTGCAGATGACAACATCAAGAAAGGCCGACCCAAGCTATCACAATGCATTAATGCAGACATACGAGACAATGGAGAGAACATATATCTCGATGTTATGGGTCATCCTATGCATCATATGGATTGTCCATTGTGGTTTGCCAAGATGTTATACATGCATTATGTCTTGGGTGAAGCAGTGGACTTTAGCTCAAGGACACCTCACATGACGGTTGAGGACATTCGCAGTACTGCAATCACCGTCACACGGCAAGAGATGTCATTGGCACTAGAAGGTGCATCAATGGAAGTGCATCAAGTTAAGGAGGAGCTTCAAACTCAACTCAGGCAAGCATCACAAGCTACACAAGGCTCTCATGCAGAGGAAACCCTAAATAGAGACTTGCAAAGGGAGGTGAAGGTGCTATCTCGCCACGTAAAAGAGTTAGAGGCGACTATAAAAAAAAAAAATGCTGCCACATTGATTGAGCACCCAACATCTATTGAGGCCCCTCCAGCTTCTGGTGAGCACGGTGGTCCTTGCCCCATATGTAGATCATTCTTTCATGAGTGGTGTGGTCACTTCAGCTTGCCATGCGGACATATGTATCATACATCATGCTTGATGCAAAGCATGATGAATAACTTTTATTGTGCTATATGTGAGTTTGAGATATCCAAAAAGCTATATGCAATGTTTAAAATGTTCGAAGACTATAATAAGCTTAAATGTCAGCGTGAACAGGAGAATGAAGATATTCTCACAAATATTTCACTATCACTTGGATAGTTTTTGTAACATTTGATAACATTGACTCATTGTCTTGCGAGAATTTATTAGTGAATTGTGAATTGTCTTCTCTTCAGCTTCAATTATGATATGTGATAATGCAACGATTTGTTAGGGCTTTGTATATTATGATGCTTTAATAGTGATTTGTGGCCTTGTAAAGGTTTTTAAGGGCTTCGTTTATTATTAAGCAAATGTCTAAACCTTAAACTAAATATAAAAAAAAGCTTATAAGATAAACAGTTTCTGAACTTAAGCAGAAGTCACTCAATGGATTCGATAATCTATTAATTAAACCACCGTCGCTTGCTGCGACGGGTCAAAGTTGGTTCAATTTCCAAATTCTCTTCAATCTCTTCTAAAGTACATGTAGTTTCTACTTCATGAGATTCCCCTTGCAGCTCACTGTCTTCGTCCACCTCATCATTGGTTACATCATAAGCCCAGCGCGGCATCTCCTCTTTGTAGTTCTCAGCTTGCACTCTTGCCAATAGCCGATGGTTGCAGTACATATACACCAATTTTTCACCTCTTGAATTTAGAAGGCGGTTTTCTGATGGTGGAATATACATATTTATATGTACTCCAGTTTCTCTCAGAACTTGAATTGGATGCACATTGGGCTAGGATTCTAACAGCTAGGCGTTTAAGGGTGGGTGCACTACCACCATTCATCATCCACTACTTCCACGCTGGTTGCTCCGTGGCAAGTTTCTACACAAATTCTGTACCAAACTTACCCTCTTTGAGTTTAAACTTCGTAAGATCAGTAACAGCTGATGCATGCTCATCAAGATCATCATAAAACCTACCTATCACATCATAAAAGTCTTCCAGCACCTCCTCATCAAGTTTGTCTATTTCCATTGCCCAATACTCTGGATCCAATAAGAAAGCTACGTTGTGTAGTGGACTATGTGCTCCAACCCATCGACCATGCACATACTTTCTCAAAATTTCTCTCCTCTTTTGAGTGAATGGTGTCTTCCAAGGCTTCACAATTGGCTCCTGGGGCTCCTCTGGATTGGCAAGGCTTTCTTGAACGGTCCACCAAGCCATCCACACCTTACCTATGTTAGGCAAGGCAGAATCCAGTCGACGTAATGCGAGCATAATGGGCATCATGACATTGTGCACATCCACCACATCATCCCAAAAGTGGCGATCAGCTAGTAGATCTCTGATCACCCCTATTTTTCTTTTTATCTTCTCCCTTTGACCAGCCTCCCATTCTGAAAAAGTGGCACAAACAAATGTCTCCATCACAGCATTCTTATTTTTTATTAGTGATTCTACCGTATAGTAGTTGGTGCAAAATCTGGTTTCGCACGGCAGTTTTAACATAGTAGACATCCTCTGACGGTACATGTCAAGAACCCTCTGACGCTTCAAAACAAACTTGACTATTAAGCGAGCATTGTCTACTATCCATTTGAACCACTCTGTGTCCTCCCTCTTGTACCAATCTTGCAATACCAAGTTCAAGCTGTGTGTACTGCAACCAGCACTATATAGGTGAGAGAAGCGACTTTCAAGTATTCTACCTGCAGCCCTGCAATTTTTGGCATTGTCCATGATTACTTGGACAACATTTTCTTTTCCAAGTTCCTCAACTGCTTCGCCAATGATGTCAGCTATAAAACTGCCAGACTTTATTTGAATAGAGCTTTCCACAGCTTTGATAAAACATTCACCATGAGTACATACAAGCATGATGTTGATCAATGGCCGCCTTTGAACGTTGGACCAACCATCACTAACTATGGTGTATCCAGATTGTTCTGTTGCATTTAATATTACCCTTTGAATATCCTGTTGTGTGCTTGTGTAGCATTTATCCAACAGTTGGTTTCTCATATGTTGATATGTTGGAGGGGTAAATCCAGCACCATACTCCCCAATGCGTTTCCAAGCTCACTTCCATGCATCACGGGTGACAATGGCCAATGATCCCCCAGTGAAATAGACGGCTTTAGCTAGTGCAAGTTGTGCTTCTTCTAAGGCAAGTGTTTTGAAGCTCGTCTGTAAGCTAACCTGTCTACTTTTTGACGAACCTACCTGAAAGTCAGGAGATCCATGGTTTGGAGGAGTACTTCCATTGATATGAGAAGTTGGTTCCCTACTTTGAGTGCTTCCATTGGTGGGTGTTACACCCAATGATCCCTCATAATAGTTTGATCTTATCGATATGGGGGTGTGATGGTCGAAAGTAGAGAGTTTTGATCTTTTGCTCGTGGAAATTAGCTTACCAATTAAAGCTTTTAAGCGCATAGCTGCTTCTTTTGCACCTAAGCCCTTGCACTTTCCTCCTTGAATTCTGGTATTGCCACCTAGCAAATGATCCCTTATTCTTGGTGCTCCTCCAGATTTCTCTTCGCCATAAAAGGTACATTTCCAATCTTGATACTTATTTAAATTTGTGGCAAAATTCCACTCGGGTCCTGGACTTTTTCCACCTGCCTTTCGCTTTCCCTGCGAAGTGGTGCCCTGAGAAGCAGGACCTGGCATCGAGATAGGAGGTCTCCTCAAGGAAGCCAGGCTTGGGACACCATTACCACCGCTGACATTCCCGGTGGAAGACATACTTATTGGATGCCTGCAATACCAATAAACATAGCTCAGCATGCTATCTCTTCTTTCAAGTATTATTCAAACCAAACATTAGTGTTATAATCAATATCACACACAAGCGTAGTAGTGAAGCCTGAAGGGAATAACCTCAATCTACTCAAACATGAGCAAGCAAATACAATGGTGAATCAAATATGTGATCAGTCCATCCCAAAAGTAGAGATATCGACCCAAAGATTCACCTTCCTACCCCTTTCATGAATCAGTCCAGTCCAAAAAAGAACTAATGACCCATGATTGGAGCTCTAATCGAAATAGCAAGCAAATACAGCGGTGAATCAAACATGTGATCAGTCCATCCCAAAAGTAGAGATATCGACCCAAAGATTCACCTTCCTACCTCCTTTCATGAATCAGTCCAGTCCAAAAAAGAACTAATGACCCATGGTTGGAGCTCTAATCGAAATAGCAAGCAAATACAACGGTGAATCAAACATGTGATCAGTCCATCCCAAAAGTAGAGATATCGACCCAAAGATTCACCTTTCTATCTCTTTTCAAGAATCAGTTCAGTCCAAAAAAGAACTAATGACCCATGATAGAAGTTCTAATCAATATAGCAATCAATTTAGCAAATATAACGGTGAACCAAACATGAGATTAGTCCATCCCAAATGTAGAGATACCGACCCAAAGACTCACCTTTCTACCTCCTTTCAAGAATCAGTTCAGTCCAAAAAAGAACTAATGATCCATGATCAGAGTTTCATTAAGTTTTAATTTTTTTTAAAGACTATTCATTCTTTTACCTTTAGTTTTTCTTCTAAATTTTAAAGGATGACCAAATTTAGAGGAAGCGGTGAATGATGTGATGTCTACTACAGGGTTATATAGAGCCGCCAAATATGGAGGGGGTACATGATGGGGCCGGCGGATTCTTGCTTTGCCCGCCGGGCCCGCCGGGATTCATAATATGCCCGTCGGGCCTGCCGGGGTTTGTGGTTGCCCCGCCGGTTCTACGTTTTCTACCGGTTTTCGTAAGTCATGACATTAGATATGTTATTAACATGAAAAAAATAGTGATAATAACAAGAATAATTAACATTTAACAAAATTTGTCATCGCGTAATTAAAATCCCTAGTGTGTATGTGAGTGTGAATGTGTGTGTGTGTGTGTGTGTGTGTGTGTGTGTGTGTGTGTGTGTACACAGAGAGAGAGAGAGAGAGAGAGAGAGAGAGAGAGAGAGAGAGATGGGGAGAGGTTTAGAGATGGAGAGAGAGGTGTGAGGGAGAGTGTGTGTGTGTGTGTGTGTGTGTGGAAATATATATATATATATATATATATATGTATGTATGTATGTATGTATTTGTGTTGATTGCTGACACAATACGAGAGAGAGAGAGAGAGAGAGAGAGAGAGAGAGAGAGAGAGAGAGAGAGAGAGAGAGAGAGAGAGAGAGAGAGAGAGAGAGAGGTGTGGAGCCAAGCAATAGAGAGAGTGAGAGCTGGCTTTTTCGATAATGGAGGGGGGGGGGGGGGGGGGGGAGAGAGAGAGAGAGAGAGAGAGAGAGAGAGAGAGAGAGAGAGAGTGGCAGCCCCTCTGTGAGTGCAAGGACAAGGAGGGGAGGTGGTGGCGGCAACCTGCAACAGAAAAAAAAAATTGGTTTATTTTTTACTTATAATGCTCCCCTTCTTGGTGTTAGTACCCACGGTTAAGACCTTCAAAAACCGGCCACCATCAGCAGCATCTCTTTACAGAGTTCCAGAACAATCACCTCTACCATCCCCCCGGTGCCATGTCCAAAGACATGCATTTTCTTTACCGCTGAGATGGTGAAGAAAGCTATTGATAGGATGAGGACGAGGAGAGTATATGATCATGATGGATTGGTAGTGGAGCACTTTATACATGCCCAAGATATGCTTGCAAAACTTCTTGCATTGATGTTTAATCGAGCCATGTGTGAGGGTTTTCTTGGTACTTGGAGTATGTCGACTATTGTGCCTATTTTCAAGGCAAGAGACCTAATCATTCCTAAAAAATATCACACCATTATGATTGGGCACACACTGATTAGGTTATATGTATCTTTTCTTGAGCAGCAATTGAGTAGATGGGCAGAGAGAGCGGGCATACAAGCATCAGGATAGGCAGGATTTAGGAGAGTTTTTTCCACTCTTGATCACATATTAACACTCAGATCTATTATTGAGGAGGGCAGATCACATGGTAGGAGGATTTACTATACTTTTGTGGACTTTTGCAAAGCATTGAACCCTCGAGATCAACGGATGCGCAAGTTACAGTAGATGGGTGTACCCACAGAGTTGATTTGGGGATCATGGCCCTATATAGGGTAGTTGTGGGTCAGGTCCACACTCCCAAGGGGGTGTCTGAGCTTTTTCACTCAGGATATTGGGGTGAAATAGGGTTCTCTACTCTCCCCTACTTTATTTGGTATTTATGTGGATAAGGTTTTAGATTACATTGAGAGGAGAGGCAACAGAGGAGCTTAGTTAGTAGGGACTTGGATCTCATTGCTACTATCTGCAGATGATATTGTGTTGATCTCAGATTCACCAGAGAGAATGCAGTGACATTTGGATACATTGCACATATTTGCTAGTGATAGCGGCTTATCGGTGAGCCTTGGCAAGACCAAGGTTATGGTGTTCAACACCACACCACAGTGGGTCAGGCAATTTTCACCTACCTTTGCATATGGTCAAGAGACGGTGGAGTATATAGATGCATACACTTACCTTGGTGTGGTCTTTAGGAGAGCACTAGGGACTAGGCTAACGAGAGCGTATGCGGTTTTCGGGAAGATGGAGAGGATAAGTTCGAAGGTTCAGTTTTAGGAACCTTGAACAAAACTATGGATTTTCAACACTTTTTTTTTCGAGAAAAAGATCTTTCTATTAGTTAATAAAACTTCCCGTAGGGCTACAACCACCTCTACTAGAGAGGGCTACATCAACCATAAGGGGAGACTCTCCCAGTAAAAAACTTGAGGTGAAAAAACAACATGTGTACAGTATGAGGGCTAACTTTAGGAGATGGGAGGAGGGAAAAGCCACATAGGTTGACAGTAGGGCCATTTAGGCTCACTTCGGACCATTGTCAAGAAAGGCCCAGGGCACCAGAGTCAAAGGAACACCTCTCTACACTCCCACATGCGGTCAAAGCTGCCATGAAGTCTCTTGAATTGTCCCTTGAGATTATGGATCAAGTCCAAAAAAAAGTCTCGAACGGTCTTTGCTGGTGGCACAAGGAGAGCCTTGAAGATGCAGAAGCCACGGGCCTGCCAAATGAGCCAGAGTGTCAGGTCACAGACGAGCTCCCATCACACCTCTCTCTCATTGCACCACTCATGTGGGGTAAGATCTGTATGAGGCTGGAGTGTAGGTCGACCTCGTTGTAACACTATCATCCTGCTGGTGGAGGATAGCTCAAACTTTAGTGGAAGCCTGTGAGGGTGGACCAAGCAGCTGCCCCCAAAGTGTATTATTGTGCTATGGAAAGAGGTGGCATTAGCCGCAGGACCCAAAGCCAAACCTAATGTGCCAAAGGGTAGTCCCATAGACAATGATGTTGACTATCCAAAGGATGGTCAAAAGCTATGCATCCTGCTGAAAGTCCACTATGTATTGGCCAGCTCCCAGCTGTTGTAGCGCAGAGGAGAATAGTTAGTAGGGACCTGGGTCTCATTGCCACTTTATGCAGATGATATTGTGTTGACCTCAGATTCACAAGAGGGAATGTAGCCTCAAATGCAGCGACATTTGGATACATTGCACACATTTGCTAGTGATAGCGGCTTATCGGTGATCCTTGGCAAGACCAAGGTTATGGTGTTCAACACCACACCACAGTGGCTTAGACGATCTGCACCTACCTTTGCATATGATCAGGATACAATGGAGTATACAGATGTATACACTTACCTTGGTGTGGTCTTTAGTGGCCTAGTGTTTTCCTTGAGGAGAGAAGCAAAGTCTAGGCTAACGAGAGCATATGCGGCTTTAGAGGATCCTTGGCAAGACCAAGGTTATGGTGTTCAACACCACACCACAGTGGGTTAGACAATCTGCACCTACCTTTTCATATGGTCAGGAGACAATGGAGTATACAGATGTATACACTTACCTTGGTGTGGTCTTTAGTGGCCTAGTGTTTTCTTTGAGGAGAGAAGCAGAGTCTAGGCTAACGAGAGCATATGCGGCTTTAGGGGAGATGGAGAGGATGTGTTCAAAGGTTTATTTTCAAGAACCTCAAAAAAAATTATGGCTTTTTGATACTTTGGTCACATCAGCTATGCTTTAAGGGGTGCAGATTTGGGGGCCATCAGTGGACCGCCATAGCCGGTGGGTTGGCAGTACTGATGGATGGAAGTGCATGGAGAGGCCTTTGGTCTCTATGATTTCTCAGATGATTAGTTCCAAGCCCTCTATAACACATGATATTATATGTGCAAAGATCGTTGCTCCACCACTGGTCATTGAGGCACTCACTAGATTGGTTTCTTTCATGCACATTATCTGGGATCTCCCAGAGACAGATATACCCATCTATCTTCGGAGTCTTCTCGATAGCTTGCCTCACAGGGAGACACCTCTTGTTGGTATGCACAGATGATGACATCTTGGTTCAAGCTACATGGTTTTGACATGGATAGACTACCCCCTTTCTAGTATTTGTTGGACGCACCCTCATGGTCTCTCACATGGACCGAGATCACTCAGCTCATCAGACAAGACTTGATTCAGTTAAACACTAGGAGGACATGGATACAGCCTATGCTGTGCTTGGCACGATGATGTCTTTCTACAAAGAGCATCTCCTTGAGCTTACAGAGGATGGTTTTGTGATCAGACCTGCCTACATGGACACTCATTTATCCCATGGATTATGATGTGCTATTAGATAGATGCGCACATCGTCACATCAGTTATGGATTGAAACTGGTACATTTAGAGGAGGACCAGCAGAGACCAAGATTTTTCAGCTATGCCATATGGAGTCATAGACAGAGTTACATCACATATGTCGCCACCCAGTTTACTATGAGATACGAGGCCGTTTCCACTGCCTATTCAGAGAGGGTTTTGTACCACTTGTCAAAGTTATGAGATATCAAGATCAAAGATGCCTTGGGCTATTTTTATTGGAGCTGTGTAGACATAAGGAGAGCCTCTTGAGGGGCTAGATAGTAGGAGACACTCAAAGAGGGAGATCCCTCAGACTACATGCATGACATTCAGATGAGCAGGCATCACAGTAGACTTCAGAGTCCACCTATACCAGAGGTACACTGGCTGATGGTACTAGTGATCTTGGGAGATCCAGATGCCCATAATTACGAGGGTCATCAAGACATCGATGGAAGTTGCATCAGACTAATCATTCTAACTAGCATACTTTGTATGCTAACTAACATACATGGAATTATAATTAGAATTTTGACCATAGAAGTAGAATGCTACAGAGCATATTGGGTATGCTAGCATTTTGAACACTAATTGGTGTTTCAACTAAGCATATGTGTATCTATGCAAGGTATGCTAACTAGCATGCCAATTGGCATACAGGGTATGCTAATCAACATACTGGGTATGCCAACTAGCATACAATATGCTAACTAACATATTGGGTATGTTAACTAGCATACGTGGAATCATAATAAGCATCTTGAGAATAGTAGAAGTATGCTACATAGCATACAGGGTATGCTAGTAAGCATAAATAAATACTTATACCATATTTGGTGTGCCAAATAAGCATGTTTGGGGGTCTACAGGGCATGCTAACTAGCATACTTGGTATGCTAACTAGCATACTTGGTATGCTAACTAGCATGCTGGGTATGCTAACTAACATATTGGCTATGCTAACTAGCATACTTGGTATGCTAACTAGCATGCTGGGTATGCTAACTAACATATTGTCTATGCTAACTAGCATACATGGAATTATAATTAGCATCTTGAGAATAGTAGAAGTATGCTACATAGCATATAGGGTATGCTAGTTAACATATTGAACATACCAACTACCATATTTTGTGTGCCAACTAAGCATGCTTGGAGGTATAAAAGGCATGCTAACTAGCATATTGGATATACTAACTAGCATGCTAACTAACATAATGGGTACACGACAAAAAGGCTCAATAGTAGAATGTCCTTTATGTGTATTCTTCTGTGATGTAACTTTATGGAATTAGCATCAGCACACTCTTTGTAAAATTCAAAACTATGTCACAAGTCATTTGATGTATCATGAGGGATCCGGATCCCTGTTTCAATGTCCAAAGCCATTTTGACTTACATTTAAGATGTTAAGAAACAACTTTTTATGCTATTTGATTATTTTGTGACCAAATCAGGGTTTCTATGTGCTAGCATAATGGGTATGCTAACTACCATCTTGGATATGCTAACTAGCGTACTGGGTATAGTAACTAGCATATAGGGTATGCTAACTGCTACCATATACATGTGGTAGTGATGTGTGTGAACACACTAGGACCGCCGGGGCATTTTTTCCCTCTTTAGGAGGTTTTTTCCCCCGTGCATTGTATATATGCCCATCACTCTAGGGCTATCTATCTTTCCATTGCACAGTAAGTAATACACTCTCTATTTTGTGCCTTGAGCTTCCTTCATCTTCTCCAAGTTGTGTGTGTTTCTCTGCAACCCTAAATCCAGCAATTGGTATCAGAGCAGGTCACATCCTCCCGGGATTAGTCGCCAGCTGCTCCAGCACACGCCTTCTCACTTTCTCTGATTTCAGTGAGCTTTGGCGAGCGTTCGCAGGTCGACAAATATTTTGGGAGAACTCGAAGAGCTTGGTCTGCTTAGAATTTTGATTTTCGCTCATTTTGGCCTCCATTTCCACTACAGGCAGTACTGCACAGGCTATTTCGTCATTTTGTGTAGAATTTCTGTCAGTGCCGTTTTCTACATAACAGGTGCCTTATAGTCTTCTACGGTTTGTGCTATATAGCACAGGTTGTTCCCGCCCCATTTCTCCTATTTTCGGGCAGTTTTCACATCAGGTGCAGCATTTACCATGGCTGACAACAACAACACAGATGTGTTCAAGATGTTTGCTGCTGAGGACAGGTTGGATGGGGACAACTACCCTATGTGGGCTTATATGATGCAACATGTTCTTGTGTCAAAAGGTGTCTGGAACATTGTGCAGGGCATTGATGTACGTCCTGGTTCTGAGGATATAGGCGATGTTGAGGATGTTGCAGGTCTTGCTGCAAGGATTGCAGCTGTTAGAGTTGTTTTGCCTACGGCAGAACAAGCTCGTTGGGATGTTAAGGATGCACAGGCTCATGCATTGATTGCGTTGTCTGTGAAGCGCACCATTGTTCCTCACATCCGTTCAGCAAAATCTGCAAAACAGGCTTGGGATATTCTAGCAGGTCTTTATGCAAGCCGCAATGAGGCTAAAATTGCTTTGCTGCGTAAAGAGCTGGAGTCGAAGATTATGCATGAGGAGCATGATATAGACTCTTTCCTTGCTAGTGTCAAGGATATCAATGAGCAGCTTATTTCTGCAGGTGAAGTCATTTCAAACAGTTCCCTTGTGCAGACTGTTCTTGATGCCTTACCAGATTCCTACCAGACTTTTGCTAGTACTTGGAGACTGATGACCCAAGGAAATCCAGAAGTTGTCAAGTTTGATGCATTATGCACATTGCTGTTGCAAGAGTCACTGTCCAGAAAAAACAGAACTAGACAGCGTGCAGTTGAACAGGCTTTTATTGCTTCTCAAAGAAAGGGTGGTAACAGCAATGCAGCCACTTCTTATGGTTATGCTGCGAGTGGCAAAAATTATGTTCCTAATGCTTCTGCTGGCAGTACTTCGTCTGGTAATTCTGCTGATAAGGGCAAAAAGAAGATGCGTTGCCATTATTGTAAAGCCAATGATCACTTGATCAAGTCGTGTCCTAAGTTGAAGGCCAAAGAGGCTAAGAAGAAAGAGGGTGGTTCCACTGCAAATGTTGGTTCCACTACAAATGCAACCATTGTTGAGTCTTCTGTGAAAGGAGACTGTAATGCTGATGTTGATGCAGAATGGGCTTTTAGCACAGAGTGCACTTACAATCCTGCTGTCCATGATGCATGCTTGTCAGTTGCTGCAGATTCACATGTGTGGTATTTTGACAGTGGTGCTACAAAGCACATTACCTCACATCGTGAATTGTTTACCTCTCTCGAGTCTGTCACTCATGGGAATTCAGTCACTTGTGCCAACAATGCCTCTTATCCAGTTCAGGGAGTTGGAAAGATTGTGCTCACTGCTGCTAATGGCAGTTCCTTCACACTTGTTGATGCACTTTATGTACCTGGGATCAAGAAGAATCTCTTGTCTGTATCCGCACTTGCTAGACTTGGACTTGTAGTCAAATTTGTGGATGACAGATGTACAGTTCATGATCTCAGTTTTGGTGATGAAATTGTTGCATCTGGGCTTTTGTGCCATGGGCTGTATAAGCTCACTTTGTATGACAAGTGTGGACAAAATTTCGCAAATGTTGTTGCAGATTCAAGGGCTATTTCAGATAAAAAACTTTGGCATGCACGTTTTGGTCATCTGAATTTTTCCAGTTTGCTACGTTTGCAGAAATCTGATATGATTGCTTCTTTGCCACCTCTTGAAGCACCTGTCAAACATGTTTGTGAAGGTTGTATTTTGGGTAAGATGCAGCGTTCTAAATTTCCAAAGGATGGTTCAATTCGGGCCACATGCAGGTTGCAGCTTGTGCATAGTGATGTTTGTGGGCCCATGCAAACTCCGTCCTTGGGAAATTACTTGTACTTCGTGACTTTCATTGATGATTACTCCAGGCATGCATGGGTATTTCCGCTTAAAGAAAATTCCGAAGTTTTTATGTGCTTCAAACAATTTCTGGCTATGGCTGAAAATGTCTCAAAATGTACTATGGGCACCCTCCATTCCGATCGAGGGGGGGAGTATATGTCTCATCAATTTAATGCATTTCTGGCTAGTTGTGGGATAAAACACCAATGTACAGTGCCTTATACACCTCAGCAAAATGGTGTTGCTGAGAGGAAAAACAGGTCATTGACAGAAATGGCACGATGTATGGTCAAAAGTCAAACTTTGCCGCATTCTTTTTGGCTTGAGGCCATCATGTGTGCCACTTATGTACTTAACAGGTGTCCTACGAAAGCTTTGTAGTCTATTACTCCATATGAAGCATGGCATGATAGAAAGCCTTCTATTGAGCACATGCGTGTTTTTGGCTGTTTTGCATATGCTTTAGTGCCACAAGTGCAGCGCAGAAAATTGGATGATAAGGCTGTCAAATGTATTTTTGTTGGTTATAGTGCTGAAAGCAAAGGTTACAGGTTGTATCATCCGCAAACAAAACGTATTCTGGTTTCACGGGATGTAGTGTTTATGGAAGATTCTGTTCAGCCCTTGCTGTCATGTACTAGAGACTGTAATGTAAGCTCACAGGACATTTATGACACTTTGTTGCCTCTTTTCAGTGGTGGAAATACGAATGTAAGTTCCAATGAGGAAAATGTACAGCCTATGGGGGTTTCTGAAAATGTTTTAGATTAGCCTATTACTGATGCAGATGTACATGATGTACTTGATGAGGAAAGGGTTGAAAATGAGCAGGCTAGAGGTATGCCAAAATGGCTGGTGCACACTTTGCGTGACAGTAAATTGGATGCACCTTTGTCTAGTCGTACTCGTTCAGGCTCTCGCCATGCATCTTATGCATCAGATTGTTATGCTTTGGCTGTGTCTAGCTTACATGATGTTGAGGAGCCTCTGACTTTTGATGAAGCACAGAATTCAGAAAATTGGATGGCTCCCATGCAATCAGAATATGATGCACTTATAGAAAATGACACATGGAATTTATGTCATTTGCCTCCTGGCAAAAAGGCCATTGGTACAAAGTGGGTTTACAAGTTGAAACGCAAGCCGGATGGTGAGATTGATCGCCATAAGGCTCGACTTGTTGCAAAGGGTTATGCACAGCAAAAAGGCATAGATTATGAAGAGACTTTTGCTCCCACTTGTTGTATGACTACTGTGCGTTTTCTATGTGCATTGGCAGCTCATTTTGGTTGGGATGTACATCAATTAGACATTGTTACTGCTTTCTTGAATGGTGACATATTTGAGGAAGTTTATGTAACGCAGCCTCGCGGTTTTGTCATAAAAGGACAAGAGGACAAAGTGTGCAAATGTAACAAGGCTTTGTATGGGTTGAAGCAATCTCCTCATGCTTGGTATGAGAAAGCTGACACTCATTTGGTCAAACAAGGCTTTCGTAACAGTCCAACAGAAAGCACATTGTATGTAAAGCGTGAGGGTGATGTATTTCTCATCGTGGTTCTTTATGTTGATGATTTGCTGATCACTAGACCAAATGAGAGACATATTGCTGAATTTAAGGCTGATTTGAATGCTACTTTCAAGATGAAAGATTTGGGGCTGTTGCATCATTACTTAGGTATACAATTTAAGCAGTGTGATGGTGGTATTGCCTTGTGTCAAAAAAGTTACATAGAGACATTGCTATGTAAGTTTGGACTTGAGGATTGCAAACCTATTGCCACTCCCATGGAAACAGGTTTGAAGTTGAGTCTACATGATGCTCGTGATCCTACTGATGTCACTCTTTACCAAACTGCTGTTGGCTGCCTCATTTATGTATGCAACATGAGGCCAGATATTCAGTTTGTAGTCTCATAGGTCAACAGATTTATGCATAGCCCAGGGTCTAAGCATTGGCAGGCTGTCAAGAGGATTTTTCGCTACCTTAGTGGCACTTTACATCTTGGCTTGTTTTACCCCAAGGGGGGATCATTGCCTCCAAACTTACATGCTTTTTCGGACTCAGATTGGGCTGGTTGTTTTGAGACGCGAGTGTCCACAAGTGGTTTTTGTTTCATGCTTGCCAGATTATGTATATCATGGTTGAGCAAGAAGCAACCTACTGTGGCCACTTCGAGTTGTGAGGCTCAGTACAAGGCAGTCTTCACAGCTACGGTTGAGTGTGTATGGCTCAGACGCCTTATGGCTGATTTTGGTGTTGGACAGGACACTGCCAACACTATCTACACTGACAGTCAGAGCGCATTGGTAGTTGCGAGGAACCCAATTTTTCATGCTCGCACAAAGCACATTGAGGTGCATTACCACTATGTCAGGGAGAGGCTCTCAGCAGGAGAGATCAGCTTGGCTTATGTGCCAACACAGGACAACCTTGCAGATCTTTTCACAAAGGCATTGTCTCGTGAGAAGCTTGAAGCTTTCCGCAAAGCTTTGGGTTTACTCCCCTTTGTGGACTGATCCTGTCCTCAGGGCGTGGCACTTCCCTTTACCCATGTGCCAACTTTCGTTCACCGCATCACTCCAGGGGGGATTTGTTACCATATACATGTGGTAGTGATGTGTGTGAACACACTAGGACCGCCGGGGCATTTTTTCCCTCTTTAGGAGGTTTTTTCCCCCGTGCATTGTATATACGCCCATCACTCTAGGGCTATCTATCTTTCCATTGCACACTAAGTAATACACTCTCTATTGTGTGCCTTGAGCTTCCTTCGTCTTCTCCAAGCTGTGTGTGTTTCTCTGCAACCCTAATTCCAACACTAACTTTGGTGGGAGAACTTGGTATTGTTGAAGACGTTCATGTGCTATTGTGATTGCCAGAGTGTTGTTGGAGCTCTTGAAGCTCTTAAATACCTTTTTGACTTTGATGCTTGATGAAGCCCTTTCATGAAATTGAGCCTTGGGCACTCTCAGATCTGCAATTTTCAGGGCTCATAGGCCGTGGGAATAGGGGCTCTATTGGTTCTACACTACTGCAGGTGGGAACCCTTTCCTGACGGGGCTGAAGGCAGCAAGCTTTGAAGCCTTGAGACAGTAAGCTCGCGGGAGAAAGCCATTAGGCAAGGTGCTTAAGGCTTGAGAGTTGAGAAGCGAGGCTTGAGACCTAGCTCGTGGTACTGCCCCAAAGTGGACCCGAAATTGTCCCACTTGATGGGATTGAAATTAGCTATCGCGTCCAATCTCTGCCAAAATGGATATGAACAAGCCTGACCCCCAACATGTGAACTACAGATAGTGGACCCACCTATGACTTTTAGCCAGAGATAATTATGATGCTTCACATCTGCCTGCGTTCCCCCTTGTTAAAGGGGCATCTTGAACCCACAACCCACCACATACACACTATTAATAGTTCGTTGAGCTAGACCAAGGAATCCAATGGGCTTCACATGAGGGACACTCCAAAACAAAGATATTTGTCCTCAGCTATGCAGGGTTTTACCATCAAAAGCACATAGACACACCTATTTTAAGCAATAAATTTGGGCATGGGGATGAGGGAGCTCTCGAGCTCGGATTGAGGTGCTTGAGAGCTCTTCGGGTAGCTTGTGAGTGTGGCTTTAAGATTATGTAGCCAATGAAAAAGGAAAAATAACTCAATGAAATTAATTGGAGAGGCAAAAAGTGCAAAAATCGACCATAATTAAGTGAAAGGAGCTCTTAATCGACCTAGCTATGGAGGGTAGTAGCTCAGTGGACTTTCACCTTGAACTTTCCCATACATAGCTTAGTCATGAATTAATTAGAGGATAGAGAAATCTAATATAAATGCTAATGATAACTAAAGATTTCTAATCATACTAACACAAAATCATGGTAATAACCTAGCTTGCACACCATAGCTCTGATACCACTTGATGGGAATGGGATCGTGCTAGCTAGGGTGGATGAAAGACAAACATGGTGCACACAAGTGAGTGTGTAGGCTAGATTATCACTCAAGAAAATTAGGTTCCAAGCATCAGGAAGAGGATGAGGTCTAGGAGGGCCTCTTTATTTTCCATGAGATTATGGAGGTAATTAAATGTTGACGAATAGGTGCATGCCATGTGTACAAGAATGGTGGGTGTGTAAGAGAGGTGTAAGAATGGTCAAAGAATGCACTTTTCTCCCCAGAAAAGAGAGGGGAAAACTTTATGATTTTTGGCCTTCCATAACTCCTACATACGATCTCCTATTTGAGTGGAGATTTTAGATCTATAATCTATATGCCGAGCTCTTCCCGTAGATATGTTACTTGATATAGTTTTGCTCGCTAGATTTTAAATTTCATTTTGGGGGGAAAATTTGAATTCAAATAAACTAGTCGTTTTGCCTGTTTGAATTCAAAATCTCTCCTTTGATTGCTTTCTTAATACTAGAGCTTTGACTTCCTTAAACTGACAAATAAAGAGGCCCTCCTAGACCCCATTCTCTTCCAAATGATAGATTAACGTGAACTCATAAACATGATCTTGAGTAGTTGCTAAGCCATCACAAGCTCACCATAAACAAGAGAGATGTAATGCAAAATGGAATGGGTTTGTTTATTCATGAAATGAGCTTTGAGGAGCTCTACAGCTTTGCACCAATACATGTGGGATAATTCCACATTTTCCCTCCTTGACTCATATTGTAGTACTCTAGGACAAAGCTCACATTTACAGGTTCTACAACATATCTTTCAAGTACATGGGATGCCCCAATCTATAATCAATGACCAAGATCCACAAATGAGAAGTCTCTTTTGGAGAGCTCTCTTTGAAAAAATCAATACTATATTGAAGTTTTCAGCATCATTCCACTTGCACAAGACTGATGGCCAATCAAAAAACGCTAACTCCAAAATCCTTGACCTTCTCAATACCTATGTCTCAAATCATAAGAAATTGTGGGAGATATACTTACCGCTCAATGACGTGGACTTTGCCTACAATTGTTGAAGTTTGTGGTCAAGTTTGGTAGAGTGAAGGAGAGCAAAGGGCATTTATCCCACATCCAATGTAATGGTGTATGTCCAAATATAAAAAGGGCCTTTTAGTTCAATGCAAATTTTCCAAGTTGTGTACATGAAGTCCAATACTTCTTATAAACTTGTGATCACTTGCACTCTACCTCGGAGGGTGCAACTCTAAGAAACTATTCATATAACGTGCGTTCAAAGGGCATTGAAAAAACCCCTTTACTTACATGCTTAAGGTAATAAAATGACCCCTTTTTCTTCAAAACTTATGGGTTTTTTTCTAAAATCAATCTAAAAACCCCTTATATTTATATCCTGTTATAATTTTAAACTTTTGGCATTAAAAAAATCCATTCATTTGAACTCAAATGGTAGCTTACATGTCTAATAGGTGAACCCCCCGAGCACTCTACTCAAGATTGTGTTTATGAGTCCAAGCTAATCTATCTTGGAACCTAATTCACTTGAGTTATATTATTCACACACCTTTTGTGCTCATGAAATGTAATTAGGCATTACTCGTCCTAGCTCTCTTGGATGCAGATATCTTAACATGGTATCAAAGACATGGTGAGGATAGCTAGGGTTGTGCTAATTAGGCTTTAACCCTCTTAGGGGTGTTTATGTTCATTGTGAGCCACTTGCCACACTAGGAGGATTAAGAGATGACTTGAAATTGAGAGAGAGAGAGAGAGAGAGAGAGAGAGAGAGAGAGGGATAGAGACAGAGAGATAGAGATGCTATGCCCATTTCATTTGATTGACAAAATTTATTTTTCTTGCCACCCTTATTAATCCTCCAGCATCCCATTTTCATTTGTGTGTATGAGTGTATGTTGTGCCTATGAGTTCAACACATACTACAGCATTACACCTTACACTGCACACTTTCCTTGCACTTGCTGCATAATTACAAGCCATTGTTTTGAAGGAAATTGTCCTTTGTGTACCAACGCTAGCTACCCGCCAAGCTGCCAACTTCCACATTGACTCCTCTCATGGGACTTTCCCCATAGCCTGGATACGCTCTACACCTTGCCTTGAATGATGGGCATGCATCTGATAATTTGGCATCTTTTGCTCTAAAAGAGCTATCATCAAACACTACGCAGTGAAAATAAGCAAGGATTCTACAGTCAAAAATACGAGCTCGCCGGCTACAAGCTTGCCAACTGTAGGCCTCCTTCAACAAGCACTTGTGAGGTAAGATGCAAGTACCTGAGAAGAGGGTAGTGTTTGTTCCCTAGCCTGGTTTAGCACAGTGGGGAGATATCTTGTAGATCTACCTCGACGAGCATCTTGTATCCAACACAAAGAGTAGCCGACTAATGTGCCCAGAAAGAAACCTGAGGAAGGTGGATCCTATAGAGAATAAAGAAATCAAGGAGGAGGACAAGGAAATGACTCTTTAGGAGTATGAGAAAGTTGTGGTAGAATAGAGAGAAGCTTGGAGGGCATGAAGGCAGAGTTGAGAAATCAGTTGGCGGTGGTGGGAGGCCAAGAAGCATGATCCGCTTCTAACTCCACTCATCTGCCTCCGGAGATCTGTGTGGAACCCATATCTTTGATGATGCCTAAGCCTTGCTCAATCCTTATTAACGATGTCTAGTAAGCACGCTCCCTGCTTGGTTGAGGCAAGGCCACAAGAGCACATATCAGCATGATGATAAGGCACCCTCCCAATAACCTTAAAAGTGCAAAATTCATTAAGCAATTTTTCCTATACATTCCTTTTGGACATTGTCTGAATGCCTAAGTTGAGAAAGATTGTATGTTCTCTCTTAAAGAACTCACTTTCTGCATTACTCACATAGGATATTATTTAAAAAGTTTTAAAATAAGAGTTTTAAAAAAGAGCTCTTTTCATTGAGTCTAGTAGACAAAAGTGTACAGCTTTAGAGGCTTTGAATGTTGCCTCGTAACCCATCATTTGAATCTTCCTATCACTTGAAAGCACAGATGCTCAATGTAAGAGGTTTACAAACACTGCTTGAGTCAAATGTGACCAAGTAAGACCACCTCATGGAGCAAAAAATTGCCATCATCACCACCTTTAATGACGATAATTTTTTCACTTGGCAGAGCAAAACTATGTATTTGTTGCTGCACAGAGGGCTTTGGCACTTAATAGAGCCACATGAGGATGCATTTGCAGCAATCGGCGTGGCTCAAAATCAAAAATCACTGGGACTTATAGCACAGTCACTTGGCAACCACCTTATTTCATATATTTTTGGTATAAAAAGATGTTAAAGAATCTTGGAATGTTCTAAACAAAGAATTTGGTATGGCATCCAAAAGTTCAAAGACCAATTTATTGATGCAGTTCTACAAATTGCAAAAAAGAGATGAAAAATCTCTTGTAGCTCATCTCAACAAGTTCAAAGCACTCAAGAAATAGCTACAAGGAGTCCAGAAGAACATGCCCAATGACCAAGCGATTGCAATATTGCTTAATAGCGCGGAATTGCAATATTTCTTAATGGCATGGACAAGCCATTAAAAAATCTAAACAAGAAATTGGAAGAAGTTGAAGCAGCACTCCTAGAGTTTGATTCATAGCACGACCAGAGCCAGAAGAAGCACCAGCCACCAAAGAGTATTTTTCAATAGAGGACGCTTCAGAGGAGGCCAAAACAACACAGTTTGTGGATGAGGAGGAGGAGAAGGTAGAGAAAGAGGTCACATCATTTGTCATCGATGTGGCAGAAGTGGACACTTTACACGGGATTGTTGGAAGCAACAAGCAAATGTAGCAGTCGTACAAGAACAAGAAGTAACTAACGACCGTTTGTTCTAGTTTACCCCAATTGTATTTTGTGAATTTTTCAAGGCTCGGGCTAGTCATTGTTGGGCTAAAGAAGTCTGGGGCACCATGTGCGGGCCATGCTACTAGGGAAGTAGGCATATAGGACATGGAAGTGCAAAGATTGTATCTTTGAGGGGGGTGTTGAAGTTTGTGGTCAAGTTTGGTAGAGTGAAGGAGAGCAAAGGGCATTTATCCCACATACAATGTAATGGTGTACAACCAACTATAAAAAGGTCCTTTTAGTTCAATGCAAATCATCCAAGTTGTGTACATGAAGGCCAATGCTTCTTATAATCTTGTGATCAATTGCACTCTACTCAAGATTCTTTTTATGAGTCCAAGCTAATCTATCTTGGAACCTAATTCACTTGAGTCATATTATTCACACACCTCTTGTGCTCATGCAATATGATTAGGCATTACCCACCCTAGCTCTCTTGTAAACATGTATCTTAACAACAATAACACCACTCAATCCTCAACCAGATTGACACACACACACACATGTTGGAGTGGCTATAGATCATGCTCAAAATCTTTTGCAGTAGATTTTACTAAACTATTGGTGGATTTCATCACGTAGCAAATGTCCATTCAAGATACCACTTCTACAGAGAGACAAATGGAGTGTACATAGAAGAGCTATATAGTCTTATAGCAAGAGAGAATCCTCATATACCTTTGTTAGAGCTCACCCAGATATTCACAAAGAATATACACACATTAGCAGTCATAGCTCTTGCCCTAGTGGGAGACCATGATCTTGAAGCATGCCTCAAAATAGTTGGTATGATGATGAGTTTTGGGAGATGAGAGCCCAACTACAAAGAGAGGGGGATTTGGGAGAGATCACACATGGGTAGTCGCATATACTTTTTGCCACCTTATATGTTGAACGAGAGAGCTTTCTTAGCTCAGCTTAAGAGAGATATTTATCAAATTCTCTTTATCCAAAATCTCCCTCTCCAATCATTACTTCTGGAGAGAAATGGCACAATAGACATCCTCTCTATACACGGTACCAAAGCAATTACCATTGTCAGACCCACTGGAGTTGTTTCCTCCCACTTCTACTTTCTTCATAGCAAAGATGGTGAGGTGACCCATTGATAGATTGCACACATGGAGGGCACAAGATCATGATGTTCTATTGGCATAGCATTTCATACATGCTAGGGATCACATTGATTGTTTTGGCCTTCATGTTCAACATGACCATGTGTGAGGGGTTTCTTGAGACTTGGAATACATCTACAAATGTACCGCTACTCAAATCTAGAGATCCAAGTCTATCGCACTATCATGGTTGGCCGCTCATTGGCCGAACTATATGCATCTATACTTGAACATGAGTTGAGCAGATTGGTAGAGAGAGCAGGTGTATGAGCTTTAGGGCAGGCTAGATTCAAGAGGGACTTCTCTACACTTAATCATATCTTAATTCTTAAAGCAATTATTGAGGAGCGAAGAGCACATGGGAGAAGGTTCTATTGTAGATTTTTGGATTTTTGCAACTCCTTTGACACTATCACAAGCTAGGTTGATACAACAACTACATGACTTGGGAGTCCCACAGGAGATTTTCTAGGGTATCATGGCATTGTACGAGCCAATTATCAGGATATTACAGACAGCACAGGGCCTTTTGGACCCTATTCACTCTTTTATTGGGGTGAAGCAAGGATGCCCACTTCCTCCAATATTGTTTGGATTGAATATTGATGAGATTGCTGACTATATTGAGACTGCAAGGGAGAGAGAAGCACAACTGTTAGGTACATGGATACCTCTATTGCTTTATGCCGATGATATTGTGCTTATTGTGGACTCTCCAGAGGGTATGCAAAGATATCTAGATGCATCAAATGCTCATGCACATGACAATGGGCTCTCCATCTTATTAGTTGCTCGGACATTGTTCCAATTAATCAGTTTTACTACAGAAATTGAAGGATAACAGGTGAGAGTTGAATATCAAAAATTGTGCCATGTTTTAAGAAAAGACTCGAGTCTTTCCCAAAAGCTAACAGTTATTTCAGGCCAGAGGGGGGCGCCCTGTTTTACCTTGGGTGCAAGTTGGATCGGCAAAGAACCTATAAATTGGCCTAGAGTGCTTAATTTTCACAATGTTGACAGTGTCCTACTACTGCACGACAATATGCACGTATTATATGAAGTGGTGCATCCTCTCTATCGCCATCTCCATAAGATCTTGTCTCTTGTTCGCCGGAAGAAGAAAAAGAAGAACACTCTCTCTACTCGCTTACTATCTTCTCTTCTCTTTTCACGGTGTGCACGTTTTCCAACCACTTTGTGGCAAAATCTCTGCATGGCTCTCATCACTGCTCTCCTCGACAAAGCAAGAAGCCTTTCAATAGCTTGTAATCACTTCCAAAGCATGGTAATAAGATATAAACTCTATAGCCATCACCTCTTTCTGACTCGACTTTAGTTTTCGAGTGACTATCCTCTTGATGGTTGCTTTTTTATATACGAGGACATGTAAGAACTTGACGGATGTATACGAGGATGCTTCATTCTTGTTTCATCATGTTTAGCATGCTGATTTATGCACACGATGTGTTTATGGTCACGTATGTACATAAAAAATGCTTTTCATTTTACGTCATGTAGGCGACAGGAACACTGTTTTGGTCATACCTCATAAACCGTTATGAGTCAGGTCAAACCCTTTAAACCAGAGATTAAATACATCATTTAGAATATTTTCTCTTAGGTTGTCATATGCAAATTCCACACGACCAAAGAATTATGGTCAAAATACAGCTTACTGTCCACTGCACAATCAAAATTTTGGACAGTAAGTTGGGTGGAGTTCGCACCCATGTGATGGGATTAGATTATGGTTTATGATTTTGGATTAGATCATGAAATGGTTTTGATGGTTTATGGTGGATGTGTAAGGGTAGCGACCCTGTACATTCTGACTATTGTTTGTGCATATGGAAGATGCTATTGTAAATGGACTTGTGTGTTATATTTATCATGGCAGTATTGATACAGGACTAGGATCACCTACATCCCTTAGCATTAGACAAAAGGGTCGATGACTTGAGTCTTTGCTGGATCGAAGGTGTTGCCTAGGTCATGTTTTTTGTTAGGCTCATCTACATGGTTAGTGCATCGGGGGTTGAATGACCTAAATGACCTAACATATCTGGAAATCAAAGAGATGCGGCATCTAAACTCGTATGGTTGGTGTTGATATCCTACCACCTATTGGTATTTGGGATCCTTGTAGAGCTCAAGTTCATGGAGGGAGGCGAAGCGCGCAGCTTCAGCCTATATCTGGTTCAGGTAGGTTGAAGTTGTCCTAACCTGGTTTTTGTAAAATGAAATTATCTTTGTCCGTAGTAGAGTAGAAGTGGATGGGTGGACCGATCGATCGCTACACAGGGACTAATGCTTTGCTAGTCATTTATCTTTTTGATATTATGGTATACCCTAAATTTGTAACTCCATTAGTTCATGGTTGCCTATTTTTTTTAGACGGGACATTTAAAGATTCTCTTTTGTTATTTTCATGTGTCTCTATGCACTCTATTTCACCTTCCGCTCTTCTTTATATCTCTCTATTCCCGCAATGTAGTATATACTTATATTCACCCTCTAGCTTGTTACTTTCTTGAGTACGCTTTCATTCCTATTACCTATTCAGAGGTAGAAAAAGTTGTTGGGTGCCTCTGGATACAGTCCAGCTCATGGCCTAAACTCCATGCTAGATCAGGCCTTGAGAACTCCTCCCCTATGCAAAAGCTTCGACAAATCTAATCTATATTGAAATTGTATAAAAGTGTAATTGTATATTTTATGCATAGACCCCTAAGAAGGGGTATCTCTCACCTGATATCAGAGTCTAAGGTTATAGGGATAGTCTGAAGTTTAATACTAGTCGGGTTAGTCATACATCATAAACGCATTCATGCATGCTTTTTGAGAAAGAATATTGTATTCATGATGCATTTATGAGTGACATTGGTTGGTAGCACCTGCTTGAATTGTCTTCTTATGTGGATTTATGTGATATCAAGTTACATTGAATAGATTGGACAATCATACAAGTGTACTAAGTA
The DNA here is from genome assembly GCF_014529385.1 of Adiantum capillus-veneris. Lineage (NCBI taxonomy): Eukaryota > Viridiplantae > Streptophyta > Polypodiopsida > Polypodiales > Pteridaceae > Adiantum > Adiantum capillus-veneris. The sequence continues at coordinate 89,348,426 of NC_140954.1, forward strand.
TTTCTTTGGATGTTTGTTTTGTAGTTAACAAATGGCTCCTAAGGTGATGTCTGAATGCTTTAGCAAGGAAAACGACGTTTTAGCCATAGCGTTGAACAATATGGCAACACGATTATCACGAAATGCAACCAAAAAGAAAAAATCTAGAGATCGAGACCAAAATATTTGTAACACCAGGGACTATGACTTATTGGAACAGTGTTAACCGTAACTACCTTACTTGGAACTAAGAGACCTTCCGTCCATTCTTATCTACATTGATGATAACCCAAGGGATTGGTTTGCCAACCTTAGGCTACTCTAACTTAGAATGTGGCTAGGCCTAGGGGATATGTACTACTATTTGAAAATGCATTCACAAATTCTTAGAATTGCTAAAGTTGCCAAAGAAGTTTGAAGCACTTGCAGCCATTGTATAGAAAGAAAGGATAGAAGATAACTATTAACCACAATGTATTATGAGAGGTCTAAGAGAATATCCAGTAATGAGAGTAAAAAGAGTATTTAGAGAGTTAGTCCCAAAGCAACTGTAATGTTGTAAGAAACCATTTAAAAAAATTTGATGAATAAAGAGCGTAGATTCAATTTTGGTAGAGATGTATACTAAATCTTCTCTCTCCTTTTTTTGATATTAGTGGGTCTCCTTAACTGTCTAGATGAATTCCCAAGTGACTTTGTAAGAAATTTCTTTTTCAACTTTATTGTTGAATTCATGGGGAGTTTGAGTGTTTCGAACTTTGAAGGGGACTGGAGATTATCTTGTTCAATGTGTTATGGGGAGTTGAAGTGGTTCGAACTTCGAAAGGGACTAGAGATTATATTGTTCCAAACTCTTATATAGCATGGAAATAATATACTGATGCTCAACCTGACCATTGTACCCAAGTACGTGCTAGGTACATGGTCAACCCACAACTTTGGGTCAAGGAAAACTTCAAGATGGCAACATCGAAATATAAAGATATGTTCTTTACCTTAACCTATGCTCACCTTTGGACGTACCAAGCCGTGAAATCATTCTCGACAAAAAAGTACTCATGCCCAACCAAAGAAGGTCATATTTATAGTTTGGAAGAAGTCAAATAGCAACAATCAATTTTTTTATGTACCTCAAGACTGGTCTGGTAGAACGTATGGACCTATCCTTAATTTCAATCCTCACAATGTTACCATCACTTTCGATGATTATGAGAATCCTAGATGTATTTGTGATTTTGCTCAATTATATCTTATGATGATTTTGCTCAAGTATATCCTATCGTGATGAGCATGTCCATGTAAATTGCATTCATGCATTACCACCAACAGATATCTCTCAAAGGGAAGACTGGTATAAGGAGGAAGATGTAGTACACAAGTAGAAGTTTTAAACTTTGATAGCCGATATGTAAGTAAATACAAAGGTAGAACTTCGATCATAGGAACTTTGATAGCCGACATGTAAGTAAATACAAAGGTAGAACTTTACACATTTTCAAACCTTTTCTAAAATAGCATATATCCTTTTATCATTTATAACTGGAAAATTTTTATTTTGGTAGAAACTACATTGTGTTAAGGATACTCTTGAGTTGTAACCTATGTTTAATCAGTCCTTAACTAACTTCCTATGTTTAATCTGTCCTTAACTAACTTGAGTGATGGGATGTGTCTGTAGATAACTGATATTTTGCTTCGAAGAATATGGATCAATATACTCTCACGGTTGATAGTCAAAGAGCATCTTCAAATGGGAGTGGAGGTCTAGCAGCTTGTTACAACTAGACACAATGGGACGACGAAGAAGAGGTTTCTATCAGTGGATTCTGTTGCACCAAATACTTTTCGAGCATGGTATTATTACTTGTTGGAAATTGGGAACTTAGGCCACCAAGAGAAAAAGTTACACATGTGGGAACATCGAATGGGTACAATCGAAGTTAAGGAAGGAGATTATTGTTACTAACCAACTGTTGTACATCAATGCCCATGAGCTTACCTTGAGACCCGCCAAGGAGACATGGTTAGCTAGGACTACTACATTATGTTAGGGCCATTAGAGATTATTAATAGCCTTTGAGAGACAGTGTCATTTTTTAACCACAAAAAATTTTGCAATGTAAAATTGATTTAATCCGTTCATTATTATTTATTCCTCTCTCTTGTTGTATTCTTAGTTGTCAACTTTATTTTACTAAGAGAAATTTTAGGACAGAATAGGATGTATTATATTAAGTATAATCTTGGTTGATATGGTGCAATAGCTTATCATGCCACCTAGAGGAGATGTAGTGGCTACAAATACTAATGTACCAATTGCGTCTCAACCAACAATCATTGATACAGACATCGATGCTATGTTTCGTAAGTCTCAGCTTGGGAAATTTAGCGGAGAAGGTAAAGATGTAGAACAAGGCTATTATTGCTAGGTTCAAATTGAAAAAGACAGCCAAACATTGATGGAGAGACCATTGTACTGAAAACAATGTTGATCCTAATGCAATAACTTGGGATTATCTGAAGACTCAACTAACCGCATGAATGAGTTTCTTAATTTTACTCAAGGAACCAGAGACCTAGAGACATATTATCAACACTTCTTGGCCCTTATCAAGTATGCTTTAGCAGGGATGGATGACTCAGGAAGTCCCAAGTCACACGATTTGCATCAAGTTTACATAATCCTATGAAGACTATACTTTAGATTCTTAAGCTTACAAACTTTACAGATATCCTTGATCATGCGGATAAATCTATTGAACTCAAACTATCTAATAGTGGGAAGCAAAAGCCAGAACCTGCTCATGTCCGTGAAATCAAAAGACCTTGTCTTGAAGATGAGCAACGATCTAGAAACTCACAACAAAGAAGAGATAACTTATTATATATAAAGGCCAGGCAAGATCATTTACGTTATATTTGTCTTGATCTTGAACATCATTCCATAGACCCATTCAATAACTCCGGCTTTACATGACTAGTAGACCATGCAATAGAGCTTATTCTGAGAGCTCAACATTTTCTCATAGACCATACAAGTATCAATACCTGAGTCTGCGAAACTCAAAGAGAAACTTACTCAAATTCTTAAACAAGGCTTCATTCGACCCAATGTTTCTCCATGGAATACTCATGTCCTTTTTAATCAAAAGAAAGATGATACTTTACATTTTTGTATTGATTATCGCCAATCGAATCAAGTAACAATAAAAAAATAAGTATACAATACCAAGGATTGGTGAATTACTTGATCAATTACATGGAGCTTTTATTTTCACAAAATTGACCTTAAGTTAAGGTAATATCAAATCCGAATCAAGGAGAAAGATATGTTGGAGTATAGGCGTCTGCGCCTTGCCCGGCCGCCCAGAGTCTGGGCGCCCACTGACTTGTATACCTTATACATATCATAAGTGTATAGGGGGCTACTCACTCTTTGAGTCTCCCCACCCATATCTATGTGTGTCTCCTTCTCTCTCTCTCACTCTCCGTCTGTGGTGCTCCTCGATCCCCTTCAATTGGTATCAGAGCGTAGGTGCGGAGGGAGCGCGTGTGTGCACAGTCACGACGACAACGGAGAGCCAGTTTCATTCCCGAAATCGCGTCCGCGCGCGCGCACTTTTAAGAGTGCAAACAAGGTTTCGACTTCGGCATCGGCAAATTCAGCTTTTCGAGAGCGTTTCCAATAGGTGTCCTGGGTTTTACCCCCCTTTTGAAGCCATTCGAGCCATCAAAAACTTCATTCGAGCTACGGTTGAGGAGCTGCATTTTTCAGCCCTCTTTTGGCAGTTTATGCTGCGTTTTTGGGTCGAAACGGAGGTTTTTGGCATAGCTTTCACACCCGGACTCGGATACATGTGATCCAGGAGTCTACCTTGGGGTTTATGGCATGCTTTGGACGTGCTCATCATATCAGAATTTTAAAATTCTGAACGCTGAATTTTCTGCAGCAACAGTTGTTTATTGTGTGTCGAGGATTCCACACATGGTTTGCTCTCAGATGTGAGAGTGATATTTGCTGCAAGTTTCCTCACAGGTGGGAGGATACGATGTATGCCTTATGTGATTTGATGCTCATGGATACTAATTTGATTGCATTTTGAGCTCGGCAATGTATGCCTCGAGCATGTTTTTTGGCAGTCACAGGTAGAGCAGATATTTGTGTACTAGATTTGCAGGTGTTTGCAATGATGTATGCAAAGTGTGGAGATTGGTGCATGCATTTGGAGTTCGGTTTGATGCGCTTTGGTTGCTCATGATTTTGATTGTGTAGTCAGTTTGGTTACTGGTTTTGTGGCCATTTTACTGACAAAACTCTGGCGAAATTTTCCCAGGAGTTTTATGCGTATCATTTATGCGATCTAGGTAGAGATTGCGGGTTGCACTCAGCATTTGCGTGCGGTGTTCTCTGCAGGTGGGAGATTTGTGCGTGTGTATGCATCGATACCGCACAGTGTGGGCTTGGTGATTAGCTCACGGTTTGACAGGCGTACAGTTATCTTGATACACTCACAAGAGTGAATGTTGTGATGTATGCTTGTGTGGCTACGAGCTAGGTAGTCGGATTCGAGCACTAATGGCTTGAGGTTTTTCAGCAGGTTTCAGCTACAGATTTACAAGTTTACAAGCAGGTTTGAGGGCTTATTTGGGTGCTGAATTTTCAGCCATTGTTTCCTCTTTGCAGGTGTCCATGTATGGCTCAGTTGTAGGCTGATCTGGGACACGTTTGTGACTTGTTTATGCAGCTGTTTAAGAGCTGAATTTTGGGGTTGATTTGCAGCCATATTTTACAACCATATTTGCAGACTTTTTTTGATGCGATTCGAGCCAGTTTATGGCTGATTTGGTTGACATTTTCTACTCATTGTTGGTTGCTCTTTTGCGAGCATTATGGCTGATTTTTCATTTGACTTCCAGCATTATGGTCTGACACAGTTTGATGGTGCAGATTTTGTTGCTTGGAAGGAGCATATACTTGTTGCATTGGCGGATTTGGGGCAGGATAAACCCTTGCGTGTTTTATCGGCGAAGCCCAAGTCTATGAGTGATGATGATTGGCAGGATCTTGATGAGTTAGCAATGTCTACAATTCGTTTGCATCTGGTTGAGTCTGTTGACTGGCAGGTCTCGAGGGAGACTACAACTCATGCTTTATGGCAGAGTTTACATGCTATGTATGCGACATCCATGTCTACAGGGGAGTCTAGTCCCACTTCTATGTCCATGGGAGAGATTGATCCCACACGCAAGTCTCGACGGCATAGAGACTTGACATGTTGGCATTGTGGACATAGAGGGCACATTAGGCGTCGATGTTTCAGGCGTTTGAGACAACGGAGGCGACAGATGCGTGATGCAAATTTGTGCATGACAGATGCTAGTGAGATCAGTACGGTGGTTACTGAGTATGCTTGTGACGGCGATGTCACATTTACATCTAGCTTGTCTTCAGACGATCTTATGTCTACGGATTACATATCGGATTGCACATTGTCTTCACATTGGTTACTAGATTCAGATGCTACTTTCCATGTCACGTCGCATCGTGAGTGGTTTAGCACGTTTTCTAGTGGGAGACTTGGTTGTGTGCACATGGCTGATGATGCTGTGTATGACATTGAGGGTACAGGAGACGTATGTTTGTCCTTGCCCAGTGGTATGAGATTTACCCTGCGTCATGTGCGTTATGTGCCAGATCTGAGACGGGATTTGATCTCAGTCAGACAGTTACGGTATAGTGGATGTCGGGTATCGCTGCTTGAGTGATCTTTTGCGTTGCATTTGGGTTCACTAGTGATTGCGAGAGGTGCGAGGAGTGGTACAGGTTACCCATTGCATGTGGATCACGAGAGAGACGGTGTTGTCTCTGTGATCATGCAGCCAGGTAGAGAGCGAGAGAGCAGGCGAGTCTCTTTTGCTCATGGGTTGCAGGGTACTTTGCATGGAGTGCAGAGTAGTGAGCTCGTTGTGCACACAGTTGGGGCACGACTTGAGCAGTCACACAGAGAGGTGACAGAGTCAGACATGCATGCTTTGCTAGTGACTGAGCAAAGCAGAGAGTCAGTTGTGCGAGATACTTCTATGCAGGATAGACAAGTAGAGCGGTCTTGCTCTAGTGAGTCACGACAAGAGGACGTTGTGCAAGAGTCTATGCATACGGAGTTAGAGCATGAGAGCTCTAGTGAGTCACAGCAGATTGAGTGGTCATGTTTGCAGTGGATGATTGCAGAGGAGGATGAGACGTCAGCGATTATGCAATCATTCCTTTCTATGCTCGACAATGAGCATGGGGATATAGTTGTGCAGGATATGTCTTCCAGCAGACACCTAGAGCAACTAGTTTGCTCTGAGGTTGCACGACAGGTTGATGCGTCTTTTGCGGACAGTCAGGAGATGCATGTGGCTGACACGCCTTGTCAATCAGAGATGCCTATTGCCAGGGATATATATGTTGATGCATGCTCCGTAGAGCTAGCAGGGCCCGCTAGCATTGCATCGGCATTCGGTGGTCTCATGTGTGAGATGCTGATCTTGAGACCGGATATCGTAGCTGTAGTGAGAGCACTTGCAGTTGAGGTTGTCAGTCGTTTGTTGACTGATGATGGCATAGTGCACGAGGGAGATATGCAGGTATTGCGTACATACTTGCAGTACGTGTGCGGTACGTCTAGTGGTGTATGGACTTACACGGGAGCAGGATAGCCGGATGCACACGATCACAGCCAGCCAGTGGGCATCGGTTGAGAGTGGTTTTCTCTCACCTTTTGTAGTCTTTAGACTAGGTTCTCTTGCTTAAAGGCACAGTCGCCTTTAAGTGGGAGGTTGTTGGGGTATAGGCGTCTGTGCCTTGCCCGGCCGCCCAGAGTCTGGGCGCCCACTGACTTGTATACCTTATACATAGCATAAGTGTATAGGGGGCTACTCACTCTTTGAGTCTCCCCACCCATATCTGTGTGTGTCTCCTTCTCTCTCTCTCACTCTCCGTCTGTGGTGCTCCCCGATCCCCTTCAAGATATACCAAAGAGTGGATTCAATACTGGATTTGACCTTTTGGACTTACAAATGCTCCTGTAACTTTCAATCGCCTTATGACCGATATGTTTAGAGAAAACTTTAATGATTTTGTTCTTGTGTTCTTTGATGATACTTTGGCTTACTCAAAGAAAAAGAAAAAACATGAACAACATGTGCAACAAATACTTGAGCTTCTATGTCAAAATCAGCTTTATGCTAAGCCTAGCAAATGCACATTCTTCACTGACAAAGTGGATTATTTGGGATTTGTTGTATCCAAAGATGACGTTTCTATCGAGACAAGTAAAATTGAAGTTGTTGTAGCTTGGCATACACCTGAATCTATCAAAGAAGTACGTAAATTTATTGGATTAAGAGGATGATATCGTACTTTCAATGAAGGCTATGCTAAGATAGCTTCTCCATTGACTAATACCCTTAAGAAAACTAACATGTTTGCTTGAATAAACGTGCTCAAGTTAGCTACAAACTCAAAGAAGCTTTGGTGAATGCTCAAATACTACAACTTTCAGACTTCTCAAGACATTCACTATACTTACTGGTCTAAGTGGACAAGAAATCAGTGGCATTCTATCTTAAGAAAGAAGTCCGGTAGCTTATGAATCTCGTAAGTTATGCACTCATGAGTTAAATTATCCTATGCATGATTTAAAATTATTGGATGTTGTACATGCTCTTAAAGTATGGCGGTATTATCTTCTTAGAAAGCAATTCGAATGATATTTAAATCATAAGAGCCTCAAGTGGATTTACACTCAATCTGATCTTAATATGCGACAATGGAGATGGATGGAGTTATTATGCGAATATGATTTTAGGATTGAATATAAAATTGAAAAGGAAAACTTAGTGGCTAATGCTTTAAGCATGAAAAGTACCGTAGCGGTTGTTATAACCTCTACTATCTTTTAATTGACCTTATTCATGAAAATATGCCTCAAGATCTATTTTACACAAGGATTCAATATTTAATGACCTTGGATAATCACACGGAGAAGCAAGAAAGACAATTTAAAGGCTTCCACATTGAAAACAACGATCTTTACTTCAACAACCATCTTATTTTTTCAAATGAGGGTGGGATCAAGCTTGAGACTAAACTATCCAGACTTCATGTCGAGATAAGGACACCTCAAATTTTTCAAATGTGGGAGGATGTTAGATCATTGATTATTATCGAACCTTCTTTTAAAATTAAAAAATAGATTCCAATATCCGCTTCATGACTTTCTTATTTGAAATGTTTGTTTGGCAATATTGTTAGGTTATAAAATGAAAAGCAACATCGTTCTCATGTTTTAATAGGTCAGACAAACATTTTGTTTAGTTTTGAAAAAAATCGCTTATTTTAGCTTTTTCATGTTGTTTTTTCTTTTCGATGCTTTTTTGAAAAAACCTGGGCCGGATTCTTAATCTACGGGTCCCAAGAAAACTATGGTTAAATTTTGTAAAAATTTATTTTCCGAACATTGTTCACCCTAATTTTAGCTTTTCATGATTTTTAGTGTTTTTTAGTGAAAAACAAGTCCGCTTTTTTGTTTCAATGGACAAGAAGAACCTGTGGTTCAATTTTAGAAATTTTGCTTTTTTTGCTTTTTATATTATTTTTAGCTTTTTGACGTTTTTTAAAAGTAATATGCTTTTTAGGATGATCTAGATATAAAAATATTAATTTTGGTCACTCTCGGGTGTAAAAAACAATCATCCCTTATGAAAAAACTAGATTGAGAATTATTTTTATAAAAATGGATATCGTAAATTCGTCGAGGCACTACGAAAAAAGTCATAATTATGTAGAGGCATCACGGTGCAGCATAGTTCAGTTACAATCTCATTAGTTGTTGGGATATTGTTCCAATTAATCAGTTTTACAGCAAAAATTGAGGGTAAGAGATGAGAGTTGACCACCAAAAGTTGTCATGTTTTTAGAAAAGACTCGAGTCTTTCTCAAAAGCTAGCAACTATGCCGAACCAAAGAGGGGACACCCTGAAGTGCAACCATGCCAGCAAAGCACCTATAAATTGGCTTAGAGTGCTTAGTTTTCAGTGTCGACAGCTGCATCTACTATCGCACAGCAATACGTCTATATTATATGGAGTGGTGCAAGCTCTCCAACACCATCTCCATAAGATCTTCTCTCTCATTTGCGAGAAGAAGAAGAAGAAGAAAACTCTTTCTCTACTTTCTTACTATCTTCTCTTCTTTTTTTACGGACTTGCGTGGTAAAAAACTCTACGTAGTTCCCATCACCGTTCTCTTGCGACAAAGCAAGAAGCCTATTGACATGCCATAATCACTTCCAAAGCACGATAAGAAGCTCTTAAGTCGATAGCCATCATCTCTTTCTCTCTCTACTTCGATTTTCTAAGTGCCCATGCTCTCTGTGGTTGCTTTTTTGTATACGAGGGCATATATAGACTTGCCGGATGTGTACAAGGATGCTTCATGCTTGTTTCATCATGTTTAGCAAGTACATTGATTTATGCATACGTTGTGTTTATGGTCACGTATGTACATAAAAAACGCTTTTTTCATTTCATATCATGTAAGCGATAAGAACACTGTTATGATAATATCTCATAAACCGCTATGAATCAGATCAAACTCTTCAAACCAAAAATTAAACACATCATTTTCTCTCTGGAGGGTCATGTAAAAAATCCACACGAGCAAAGAGTTATAGTCAAAATACAACTTGATGCCCATTGCACAATCAAAATTTTAGACTCGAAGCGCTTAGGAAAACCATCATATAGTTCATCGAATGAACAAACCCACTTAACCAAATCAAAAACTTGATTAAAATTATTGATAAGTGTATTTAGATCTACGAGATCACTTCGTTAGTGCGAGTTACTAATCATTCCTTGTCTCAGGTTATCTACGTACATAGGGGTGCTACTGACAGGGAGTACCATATGACGTCTACTTCAAACCGAGATGATATCTGTGCAAACCAACATGAGGTATCACCCTCATTGGCTAGTTGTCACGATGACTCAAACGCTAGTCATGCATATCTGTTGCGTGGTAGCTTCCATGTGCTATAAATGAAAGACACTGATCTAGCAAGAGCCTCCACTACAATTGGTGGTGCGCTCATTCGAGTTGTGATAATCTCATGTGGCATTGAGGATTTTACTCAGATCAGCCTAGAGATCATGGATACAAGTGGTCTCTCCATGGATTCTGAGAGAGATACCCCTTCCCAAGAGTCTATTGCACAAAATACACAATTTACACTTTTATACAATTTCAATATATATCGAAGCATTTGCATAGGGAAAGAGTCCTCAATGTCCGACCTAGCATGGAGTTTAAGCCAAGAGCCCGAATGCATCGAGAGGCACCCATCAACTAGTGCTATCTCCGAATGGGTGATATGAATGAAAGCGTACTAAAAAAAATAGCAAGGTGGAGGGTGAATATAAGTATGCATTGCATTGCGGAATAGAGAGACACAAAGCAGAGTGGAGAGTGAAATAGATCCCAAGGCTCTATGCACAAAATACCTAAGTTACACTTTTATACAATTTCAATATATATCAGAGTTGCGAAACCATTTGCATCATTGAGGAGTTCTTAGCGCCTGACCTCACATGGAGTTTAGGCCATGAGCTGGGCTACATCCAGAGACACTCAACGACTAGTGCTATCTCAGAATGGGTGATATGAATGAAAGCGTAATTAAGAAAATAACAAGGTGGAGGATGAATATAAGTGTACACTGCGTTGTGAGAGAGAGAGAGAGAGAGAGAGAGAGAGAGAGAGAGAGAGAGAGGGTGAATAGAGTGTGCAGAGACACATGAGAATGACAAAATAGATTTTTTTTGCGAAAGCATTTGCATCATTGAGGAGTTCTTAGCACCCGACCTCACATGGAGTTTAGGCCATGAGCTGGACTGCATCCAGAGACACCCAACGACTAGTGCTATCTCCGAATGGGTGATATGAATGAAACCGTACTCAAGAAAATAACAAGGTGGAAGATGAATATAAGTGTACATTGCATTCTGAGAGAGAGAGAGAGAGAGAGAGAGAGAGAGGAGGGTGAAATAGAGTGTGGAGACACACAGAATGACAAAATAGAATTTTTAAATGTCCCATCTATATGAAACAGATAACCATGAATTAATGCGATAATAAAATCTGGGTATGCCATAACATCAAAAATATAAGTGACTAGCAAAGCACCAAACCTTGTGTAACAAGTGACTACTCTATCCATCCATATCTGTTCTAGAACGGACAAAGAGAATTTCACTTTGCAAGGAGCGAGCTAGAACACCTCCAACCTACCTGAGCCAAACATACAATGAAGTCATTTCGTTTCCTTCCATGACCCCGAGCTATGAAAAGATCTCAAATACCAGTAGCTGGTAGGGTATCAACACCAATCATACCAGTTTAGGCGCCACACCTTTTCAATGTTGGGCCACACCTTTTCAATGTCCAACATTGGGTGTTTAGACGAAACCAAGGCAAGATCCCCAACGCTTGTAGGATATTCAACCCCGGACGCACTAATTGTGTAGATGAGCTTAATAAAAAAGACGACCTAGGCAACACCACAGATCTAGCTTTTTGTTTAAAGCTAAGTGATATAGGTGATCCTAATCTTGTAGTGACGCTGCCATGAGCCATGAGAAACATAACACATGAGAAACACAATCACATGAGTCAAATCTTTTTTAAACAAGCAGTCAAACTGTATAGGGTCTCTACCCTTACACATGTACCATAAACCATCAAAACCATTTTATGGTCCAATCCAAAATCATAAACCATAATCCAATCTTATCACATGGGTGAGCATTCCACCCAACTCAAGGTGATGCACATACAATCCTACAAAACCACTTTAGCACATAACATGGCTGCAAAAAATTTGGCAGCACAACCATCCCAAAAAAAAATCCAAGAGCCACATCGGCTTCCACAATCAAATTACAACGGTAATCCACGAGGGATTCCAACCCTTGACCATAACCACATTTCTTGATGAATCAACTCAAACACTTGGAGTTTAACATAACTACTGCAATCAACTGAGCCCACGTACACGGCCCTTCGAACATGAACTTTTTATGCATAAAAGAAGTCTGACCAACGACTTAACATGACTTCAAAATCCCATTTTGACAATGTTTTTCAACCATGCATAACTGAATTTAGTATGGACAAGCTCTCCCCGTTTTACTATTCCTTGGGTTTAGTATGAACAAGTTGTCCCCTTTTTACTATTCCTTGGATCCACCATCCCTCACCTTCACACATTTAGAGATAAGCAGGATCATCAAACATGATCTCAATCAATTGGATAATAGGAGGACTTGGCTATCTCGGTCACATGAATTAGGTAGGGACAAAGATGGACTTTTATCGAGACTATCTTCTACGGATGACGGATGATGAGTTTATCTCATGCCCCAAGTTTATGGACACCCATCGATCGCATCATCCAGTGTTTCATGTCAATAAATTAAAGCGTCATTGGCAAAGATGATGATTTGATGATGGTACTCTTGGTTTATAGGAATGAAAAAAACCTAGAAGGGTCTTCCTCTTACAGATGCTACTTGGGAACCAAAAAATTTTGTTTGTATACATTTTATCTCGCAATGATTTTCTTGAAGAAGTAGAATATGTTAAACGACTAAGACCCTCATAACATTGTGGGTCCGACCAAGGTGGTCGAGATGACCTACTGGGTCATTTTTTATCAAGATTTAACAAAGGAGGTTTAAAAAACCCAAAATTTGTGTGTTTTGGGCGTCCAGTTTAAAGTCAAAGGTCAACCTATCCATGCAGTCCGGCCAATGTGAAACGATCGCAAGGGAGGAGTTAAATGGATGGATGTAGTTCAACATGCCAAAGAGTCTTTAATTATTAAAAATATTGAGCAGCTACACTGGGAGAACAGCGTAGAAACATATGTCGAGTACTGAAAATTGCAAGACAACAACATCAAGACAGACAAAGGGGAGAATTGAGGAGCGCCAAAAATTTGCACACAAGGGTGCTATCATAACACAAGTTAAGTCACACCAACCCAAGTTTTTTTTTCGACACACCATAGGGCCCACAGGGGGAGGTGCTTATCCCTTCCAAATATTAGCCATGTTACATGGTCGGACAAGGGCCACGTACCATCGGGCAAGAGCCACGTGTAGGCATCACCATGGCCACCTAATTGATGCACCACATGCTGGGAACGACGGAGAGAACTCATAGCAACCGTCTAGGAACCTCCTCCTCGGGTGACCCACCCAAGGAGGAGGATGCACTCGAGTGTCCAAGGGCAAGATCCCTAGCAACATGAACACCAGGTGAGCACAAGGTGTCCCTCTAGAGTGTGACCCAACAAGGGCTTTGTACCCACAACCCGTAGGTTGAGATGCCAAAGCCTTACCGTTAGACCAACCCAAGTTAAGTCACACCAACCTCGCAATGTGTAACCTCTAGAGTGACCATAGAATTGTCGTACTCCAAGGGGCCATAAATGTACCAGAAAGTATGTAGAGCACACTGACAATGTCTCTACGAAGATTTGGTCAAAAAGGAACTCCAAACTAAAACGGAGAAGGCAATGTCTCGGTGAAAGTGCATCAACCATAAAACGCAGCCCACAACATTCCAATACCAATATTGAGTGATCAATCAAGGGTGAGGAGGAATCATGTAAAGGTACATTCTCCCGGGCTCAAGCGGAGTGTCGATAGACGTCTAGGTCTGTTAGAGTTCAGGCATCTCTCTGGATTTGTCCAGTAGGTCCTAGTTTCTCCCAGGGACACGTGCTAGGGAGTGAGGGCTGTTTTGTGGCTGTGCCCGGCCAATGTGAGGTAGGTTTCACATGTCGGGATATGACTAGCCATGTTTAGCCTTGGGTTTTGGCTCAATTCCATGGCCGTTAGGCTCCTACAGGCTGGGGGTATTTTTCCGAGCCTTGCAGGTATTTTTCCCTAGAGCCCACGGAGCCTCTGATGCCATTTCTCCTATTTTCTCCCATTTCCAAGGTCGGCTGGTGGACAGCTGGCCGACCTGGTCATATGGCGATATATAGGTGATGGCAGGGCACTATGGAGGATAGCAGTGCACAGGCCTTGTCGTGCAGGGCACACCCTTTGGGGAGCCGTAGGAGGTGGATGGAGTGCAGGGAGGGAGTAGCATGCCTAGCATTTTTGTTGGCTGCTCCCATCCTAGAGTTTTTCATCCTCTGGTGAGAGGCTGCACCATCAGGCAGGTAATGGGCAGCAAGGGCAGCAGGTGATGGGAAGCCTGCGCATCAACCTACCCCTCGGAACTGTATCAAAAGCTAAAGATACAATAAATCCTCCTCCCATGAACTCTTCCCTCCTCAATGATAGCTTATAGTGTGAGAATGTGATCTAAGGTAGAGAAACCCCTCGTGAAACAAACCTCGCCTGGCGCTTGGATGCCCTCTCTCTCTGCCAATCTGCTCAGCTCATGCTCAATGATGGATGCATATAATGTTATTGTAATCTGTTTGCACTATACAGAGATGAAAGGGATAAAACTCATGAGCACATTTAGGGGCTTCTTATTGCATCTTTGAGTTAAATTCCAGCAAATCTCCATCGCTGAAAAAAGACAGGCAATTATATTTTTCTGCACACACAACAAACACATCTATGCTGAGGTACCCACCTGCCTACCCATTCCCAGTAACTGAGTGATGTCATGGCTGTCTAATTGTCGTCGTTTGCATCTTTTTTTATGCAGTAGTGTGGCGGGTCCTCAAGCTATGTGCGTTTCTCCAAGTGTGTGAAATCGCTGGACGGATTATTTATAGAGTTATGTGTGTGTCAGAGTTTTCAACCTGCAAAATAAACTGAGCTTCAAGTTTTCTAGACGGAAATTAAGCCTAGGTGTGATTTGTGGCTCTAGAGTTTTCTGGCTAGTGTGTGTCCAATCATGACAGTGCAGTAATTCCCAGGCAAATTAGGGTCCCCAGATTTGAAAATAGGTACAATCTTGGGAATGCTCCAAGTATCAGGGAGCCCTCACACGTAGCTCTATTAAACATCAATTCAAGAAGCCAAAAGATCCTTCCCATGTACATATTCAGATACAAGACCAGATACATATTCAAACTTGAAGCAAAGACAAATACATACTTTGATTGCCTTGCACAAAAGAAAAAGGGAAGTCAATTGCATAGATACTGATTGCTCATCTCCATGAGACCTGGCTTTTGAGACTTGATCAGAAATTCACAATACATGCTGAAAACATACATATATATATATATATATATAGAGAGAGAGAGAGAGAGAGAGAGAGAGAGAGAGAGAAATGAAATGAAATGAAATGAAATGTTATATTAACGTCTTCAAAAAGGCCAAAGTGACCTATGAGACCAGAGAGTTACAATGTGGTGGATCTGATACGAAGTCTGAGTAACAAGATGACAAAATGAAAAAATAAAATACTATGGAATCCTAAACTGCTAGGTGTGAAATAAGCAGCTAGCTGGGATAGCTGAATCACAGGAGATCTAGCATCGGTCGTTGGCGGATCTCATCAATCTCCTCCATGGTTAGTAGTCTGACCGGGCGTCGTGCATGCCTGGCCAGAGTGTTCCGAATCTTCTGATGTAGCCTCCGTCGATGCTGTGTAGTCCTCCGCAGTCGTGGGCGCCTGATTTCCCCAGTTCAGTCGCTCGGTCGATCAGTGTGCCTCTGATGTGAGACGAGGGGGAGCTCTGCTGTGGGAGTGGCTCTTGCGGCTGTGCCGTGTCTGTTCTGAAGAAGTTTGTGATCCGTCTTTGAGACTGGCTAGCCTTGCCACTCATCAGGCTATCTCTGTGTCTGTGCAGCTCGAGCAAGAACAAACCCAAGCATCTTTGATCCTCATATCCCATGACTCTTGAGAGTGGTCCAAAACCCTCTCTGAACAAGCAATGGAAGCAGTCTCGTATCTCGTAGTAGACGGGGCAGCGGCATGTATAATGCAGCTGTCTCAGGCTCCATGTCACACAAGGGGCATGTCCTGGCCTGTGCTGGTACTCCGCTGTATCTCCCAGTCTCAATCCGCAGCTGGTGAGAAGATGTGTGTAACTGGCCAATAGCACATCGTATCCCATGAGACAAGTGGGTGTCCATGTATCTGGGTCTTGTCACAAAACCATCCTCCGTAAGCTGGAGAAGGTGGTCTCTGTAGAAAGCCATCTTCGTGCCCAATTCCTGTGCTGGCTATATCCATGTCCTCCTGGTATCTAGCTGGGTCAGGTCTTGGCGGATGAGCTTGGTGATCTCTGACTGTGTAAGAGTGAGAGATGGTGCATCCAATGAGTATTGGAATGGTGGCAGACTGTCTATGCTGAACCCATGCGCTTGAAACCATGAGAGAGAGAGAGAGAGAGAGAGAGAAGATCGACACAGTACTAGACCAGAAGATAGGCTGGTCCCCCCCCCCTATTAGTATCTGTATTACTGAGGAGAAGTCTATACAAGCACTTGAACCGAATGTATTACCACGTTCGTTCTAAAGTAAGACTTGATGGTTCCTGGAAGCCTCGGCTTCCTATTCCTAGGCAAAATCCTATTCCAAGGAACTTCCCTTCCTTATTCCAAATCCTCGAGAACCAAGGTTCTCACCTCTGGATCTCACCTTCCAAACTCAGGGCATGGCATCCCTGCAACTCTTTTCCGACTCAGTTTCCAGAGTCTTCTTCCCGCAGAACGACTCTGCTTTCCCGGACACGAAGTCCTTACTTGAGAATCCCAACTTCCGGATCACAACTTGAGAGACTACCTCTCTCCGATCCGTGGATCTACTTCCCAAACTCGGGTACGAAACCTTTGGCCTGATCTGGCTCTAGTTCCTCAGAGCGCTTTTCTCCTGCATAGGCTCATGCCTTCCTTTGCTCCTACTCCCTCGTGAAGAGGTAGTACACCTGCAAACACGCACACAAACACGGGACAACAATTCGTATGGCAAATCCACAATTGATACCTCTTGCTCTTTGCGGGGGAAAAACGACTTCCGTGCTTCGTAGTCTCGTAATCTCTTGCGTCTATTGGCGGCAGTCTCCTCTTGTTGGCACTTGCAACCCCTTCTCTGAGAGAGAAGCGTGTGATGCTTTTATATCTCCCTAGCCACAGCAAGAATAGCTGAGCGCTGGCTGTCCGCGTAGGGATCGTGGTCAGGTTTTTTTTTCCTTTCTTTTTTTTCTTTTTTTTCTTTTTTTTTTGGTCTTCTACTAGAGAGAGAGAGAGAGAGAGAGAGAGAGAGAGAGAGAGAGAGAGAGAGATCGTTGGCTGGTTTTTGCTGCTTTACTTTCCAGGTGGCTGCCCACTTATTAAGTGGCCGGCCGGTCACTTTTGAAAATGGTCTGAATCTGCCCAAGAACTCAATAAAACCCTATAGTTAAAAACAATGCTTTCACAGCACTTCCCATGCGTCCCTGGATGCAATCACATGCACAGTTTGCAATGCAGACATAGACTTCCTCGCGGGAAAGCATCCGCTTTGCCAAAAAGCAACCCACTTTCTCAGAAAGCATAGGTTTTTCCTCAAAGTTTTCTTTGAACCCATCTTCATTCAAGTGCTTAATTTTCCTTGCGCACAATTCTAACACAGTTTGGAATTTCCTCCTGACTATGGATATTCCCTTTTCGATGCACCCGTCACCCACTTTGTAACGCATTAGGAATACCCATCACCTAGTCCTTTCCTACCAAACTTAACGGTACAATCTCCTTCACGATGCTCTATGTCACCCATCCTATGACGCATCAGAGATGTCCGTTCCCAGATGGTCGGATACTTCTTTCCGATGCTCCCTGTCACCCATCCAATGTGACGCATCAGAAGTACCCGTTCCTGGTGGCCTTCCAGATATTCCCTTTCACAATGCTCCCGCCATTACTCTGAATGACGCACTAGGAATACTCTGTAATCGGATGTCTCCAGTGAGAAAAACCCTCTCACTTAAAATTCCAATAACTCATTTAGAATTATTTTTCCTGGTGTTTCAAGCGAGAAAACCCTCTCACTTATAAATCCAATAGTTCATTTAGAATTATTTTTCTGTCAGATAAAGCCAATTTAGCAACATCCCTCTCACTTATAAACAATTGTCCTCAACTGTAGAGGTCCAACTAAACTGCCGGGGGAAAACCGGAAAATTTTAAAATCTTGCTCAATGGTAAGTGGAGCTAGTCCTTTCTCAAAAGAGAACTTAACTATTAAATTAAACAAAAATTCAATAAGTTCAATACTTACCTTACCGGTTCATGTCATTCCTCTAGTACCTCGAGGATATCCTTCACCAATCATCAAACTTAGGAGGCATGTTAGAACTTGTCATTCGCATCTTTCCAAGAATTTGTTAGCTCAATTCTACCTTCTCAATCCCGAGAAGAATAATCCTCCTAGAAATCAATCTAGGTATCTGTCCTTGCGCGTAATCCTACGCTTTTAGACCAGAGGGGAATGCCCAAGTCATAGAGCATTAATCTCGATGTCTTTCTCACAAATAGAGTCTGCAATCACCTTAAAGAAGGTTCTTGTTCCAGGTCGTCGCTCAACGTAGGCGGACAATTCCAATCCGAAGATTCCTTGTGCACGGCAACACTTCCTTCCAATCTTTTCGTGCGAGTTATTACCACCAACAGTGTTATCCTGACAGCCATTAGCGTCTCTTCCTTGTGGAGACCATCAAAAACGTTTCCCCTTGCAAGCATCAATGCCGCCTTGCCAAATCTTAGGCAAATAAGATTCTAGCCATGGTTCTTTCCTGAACATATGTTCAAACTTGGTTCACAATAGAGCGAACACACTTTGGATCTAAGGGATGTTCTCCCATTTGTGGTTAAGGTCTTTCTTTCCGTCTTGGTAGAATGTCGTGCTAGAATGCCTCTAATCCTGTGTTGGAGTCTCCGTCGATGGAGTGTGATCCTGTGTCTCGGTCGTGGTCGTCTCGATCTCCCGAGCTCAGTCACCCTATCAATGAGGGTGCCTCTGGTATGAATGCGGGTACAACCCTGTGCTGGTGGTTGGTCTCCTGGCTCCCTCGATCCAAAGAAATCTGTTATCTATCTCTGTGATTGTCGTACTCCATGTCTCCTCAGCAGACTCTCTCTATGTCGATGTAGCTCAAGTAGATATAAGCCAAGGCATCTCTGATCATGATACCTCATGACTCTATCTAGGGGTCCAAAAACCTCCACGAATAAGCAATGGAAGCGCCCTTGTATCTCATAATACACAGTGCAGTGGCATATGTAGTGCAGCTCTGTCTCTGGCTCTCTACCGCATAGTTGGCATATCGTAGACTCCGGTGGTATCCCTCTAAATCTACCCGTCTCAATCTCCAGCTGGTGTGAGGATGTGCGAATCTGACCAATAGCACATCGCAGACCATGAGACAAATGTGTGTCCATGTAGCTCGGACGAGTCACAAACCCATCTCTCGAAAGTTGGAGAAGATGCTCTTTGTAGAAAGCCATCTTCGTGCCCAACTCTTGCATCGGCTCTACCCATGTCCTCCTGGTGTCCAATTGTATAAAATCTTGACGAATGAGTCTAGTGATCTCCGTCCGTGTGACTGGCAGGGAGGGTGCATCCAGGGAATACTGAAAGGGAGGCAATCTATCCATGCTGAGACTATGCCTCTGAAACCATGAGGTCATCTGCGCATACCAACATGATGCGTCTCCCTCCATCGCTAACTGTCTAGAGGACTCAAGAGTCAATCTAGTATATCTGCCTCTATGTGTATCCCATAGACTGTGGATAAAGGACACTAATCTGGTAAGAGCCTCAATCTCTATAGGAGGGGCGACTACCTCCGCTCGAATAATCGCATGTGGTACGGAGGCCTTGGCTCTAATCATCCGGGATATCATAAATACCAAGGGTCTCTCCATGTTCCTCCAACTGTCATGATTCACAGATGGTCCCCAAACCTGGACCCCATAAAGCATAGCTGAAGCAACCAAAGTATCAAAGAGCCATAGCTTTGTTCGTGCTTCTTGAAACTGAACCTACGAACACATCCTCTCTAGCCCTCCCAATGCCGCATAGGCTCTGGATAGTCTAGTCTCCGTTGCTCTCCTTAGAGTAAACCTCGGTCCCGTGAATACCACCCCCAGATATGTATATTCATCTGTGTACTCCACAGTGTCCATATACGAGTGTAGGTGCTGATCTCTTGACCCACTGTGGTGTGGTGTTAAACACCATAACCTTGGTTTTACCAAGGTTCACAGACAGTATCCTCTGCAAAGCTGTGCAATGCATCCAACTGTCTTTGCATGCCCTCTGGTGACTCTAATATCAACACAATATCATCAACATATAATAATAAAGGGATCCATGTCCCTGCTAGCTGAGCGCCTCTGTCACCCTCTCTGTCAATGTAGTCAGAGACCTCATCTACATACATACCAAAAAGTGTAGGGGACAAAGGACACCCCTGTTTCACTCCAATAGTGGAATGAACAATGTCAGAAATCCCCTCAAGAGTGCGTACCTGGCCAGTCAGTGAGCCGTATAAAGCCATGATCCCCCATATGATCTCTGTGGGTACTCCCAGCTTCAGTAGCCTGTGCATCAATCTGGCCCTCGGCACTGTGTCAAATGCTTTGCGGAAGTCCACAAAGCAACAATACATCCGTCTCCCATGTGCCCGACCCTCCTCAATAATGGCTCTGAGTGTGAGAATATGGTCCAAAGTGGAGAAACCCCTCCTGAATCCAGCCTGTCCTGCTGCTCGTATGCCCTCATTTTCTGCCCATTTACTCAGTTGCTGTTCAAGAATGGATGCATACAACCGTGCCAATGTGTGCCCTATCATAATAGTACGGTAATTCCCTGGCACCGTGGGGTTCCCTGCCTTGAAGAGAGGTACAATAGTAGATAATCTCCAGGACTCGGGTAGTCCCTCACACATGACACGGTTAAACAACCGCGCAAGAACCTCTGACAGTAAATCTCTAGCATGTATCAAGTGCTCTGCCACCAAACCATCATGATCATATGCTCTCCTAGTCCTCATCCTGTCAATGGCGTTCTTCACCATCTCAATGGTAAAGAAGGTACTAGTGGCTGGACATGGCTCTAGAGGGTCTGGAAATGGTGGTTGCCCAGGTACTGTATATAATGATGCTGCATACTGACCCCAAATCTCGGGAGAAGTAATCACTGGAGGAGGTGAGTGCTCATGGAAGAGACGCCAGGTCTCACTTGAATCTCGACTCAAAAAGAGCTGATACAAATCACGTTCCATTTGGGCTAAAAAGGCCCGCTTCTTCCGTCGCACTTAACGCCGAAGGGCAATCCGACACTGTCTATATGTAATGACTCCAAGTATAAGCTCGCTCTGAATCTGAACTCTCATCTCTCTACACTCCTCATCATACCAACTATTATGAGGCATGTTCCCAGAACGTCTTCTCTGATCTGGTTGAGTGTGTGGGTATGCCTCTGCTGCTGCCCCATGCAAGATCTCCGTCAATAAAGTGGTGATATCCTCCACGGTATATACAGGCTCGGCTGCCCACGTCTGTCTGTAAATCTCCTCCACATAAACTGAGTCCGTCTCTGGTGTAAAAGTATACCGTGTCTGTGCAATCCTCCGTGGTGTCTAAGAGGCACTATACTGGAAAGAGACTGAAAAAGTCAGGAGAGCATGGTCCACTGCTACTCCACCAAGTCTAGGACCACTGAGATCCTGAATATTAGAGATGAAACTCGGTGAAGTCATGACATAGTCCACTGTACTGGCCCCATGTCTGTGTGGAAAGCATGTGAATCCCCCAAAGGAAGGAAAAATCTCTAGACCATTAAGTATGGCCAAACCATGCGTAGTCGTCATCTCCATGAGATATCTCCCATACTCTGTGTGCTCTCTATCCTGTGCCTGTCTGTCAAGCCCCATCTCCGATATATCCATCTCTCTAAGCATCTCCTCCGAGGTATCAAAAAATATTGTTTGGGAGTTGGCCGTCCTGGCATTAAAGTCTCCCAAGAGAATGATATCTCCATCCCTAGAGAACTCCCATATGTCTTCATCAAGTATAGAGAAAGGGGATTGCCCTCTAGGTGAGGTATAGACTTATGTGCTAGGGGGAAAGTAACATATAGCAATGTATAAATATCTACTTGTCTCAGCTCTCAGTCTCACGCACATGTATCTCGCTTGGTCATCTCTCCGGAAAATCTGTAATAGCGGCTGCAACTCCTCCTTGAATAAGACTGCTACCCCTCCTGAACCTCGACTCCCATGCTGGGATCTAGCGTCTGGCCGACAAGCTGTCTCCCATAAATAACCAATCACACTTGGCATCAACTGTTTAGATTTCTGATGTGTCTCTAAGTAAAAGACAATGTCTCTATCTTTGAAGCTATCCTCAAAGGCACCCACATCCAGCCTATATGATCCATTACAATTCCATGCCGCCATCCGGAGTGTGGTCTCATATGTCTCGCACCGTCATGTTGTGCATCTTTCCAAAACCACTACTTTCCCTCCTCTATAAAAGGCAATTTTTCCCTTCTCCCTTGCTGCCTTGATTTCTGGCATCAACTCTTGCATATGTGCTATTTGTGCTAAAGTAAGGTCATCCCCCCTAAATATTCCAGTTTTCTTAAGTGCTGGTCTCTTCTTCAGGAATTCCTTCCTTGTTTCCAGAGAGAGAGACGACATGCGACACAGAGTGGCGGAATTCCACCCAAGAGAGTATTGGCCCCAAACCTTGGCGCCTGCATCAACACAGTACAAGCCGGTACTCCAGACCCTGCACCTTCTCCAGAAAGCATGCCAAAGAATGAGCCCTAACCTCATATTTAAAGGCCCGGCCCTAGGTCCCAAAAGCAGTTTACAGTGAAAAGCCTTCAAACTCAAAAGCATCTGGTGCAAAAGCAATGCCAAAAAGCTGTCAGCGTAAATCACGGAAATCCGTACAGCCTGCCACATCATCAGCCAACGCAAAACGCGGAAATCCGTACAGCCTGCCACGTCATCATGCTAGTGCAATTTTCGAAAATCTGCCACGTCATCTGTTTTTGCGTGTGCGGGTCCTGCTTTATTTTAATCCTTTATGTCACTTGGGGTCCCATCGGACGGGGTCCCCATAAGTTGGTAGGACTTCTTCTTCTGTTACTTGTTCTTCTTTAGGTTTAGGCCCCTCGGCCAGCATCTGTAAGTTGGCTCCATTCTTCAGGGCTTTGACACGTCAGCAATTTGTTACATCTCCCCTTCTTGAAAGAGAATAATCATCCGCAATTACAGCACATCTGCAAAACAACAGTTAGCTCAAAAATTTCCGAAGGACATTCTAAGGGACAATCAGTTTGCTCTTTTTGTTGAGGAGTTAGCTTCTCCTTTCGGCTCTTTTTATCAAGGAGTTAGCTTCTCCTTTCGTCCAGATCAGAACTCTTGATGCTGTAATCGTCCGCAATTACAGCATATCTGCAAAACAACTCAAGTTAGCTCAAAAATTTCCGAAGGACATTCTAAGGGACAATCAGTTTGCTCTTTTTGTTGAGGAATTAGCTTCTCCTTTCGGCTCTTTTTATCAAGGAGTTAGCTTCTCCTTTCGTCCAGATCAGAACTCTTGATATTCCGGCATAGTAAAATTAGCCATCACACCCAGACCGTATTGATCTTCCACGGGTGTCTTGATGCACTAAAATCACATACCCAGGCAATCTCATCCAAATGAGGAATATTCAGTAATTGGAACATCACAATGCAACACAAATGCTTACATATGCATGTTATAAGACACAACAAATAGCGCCGCTAAACACTCCCCCGAGACAAACGGTCTGCGGTATGAAGCTACTCAATGACTACCTCGTCACTCCCCCTGCAAATAACCTAAAAAGATCCGGGCCATGAGCTCAGAGGACTGTACAACCAAATGCTCCCCAGACCACAGTCTGCTCCCCAGGCATCGGCCTGCGTCATTCGGAAGTTTTCTAGCATACAACTGAACGCTCCCCAAGCAACGACCTACGTCATTCCGAGATTTCTCACTTCTCCACCCGGAAGTAAAAATCACAAACAATGAAACCAGTATTAAAACCAGAGTCAAACATTTCAAATTGGCCTTAAGACAGGTTCAAAACAGATACCATCCATTTCAAACACATTCCAAACAGGATCACCAAGCAAGTTCAAACAAAACTCAAACTTAAAAAGCAATCTCAACATCACTCGAGCTCGAAAAGTCGACTGACTTTCCCTCCTGAAACCTGCACCAAAAATTAGGGTTAGATTCTTTCCATGAGGTCGTAGCTGACCACAGCATGGTCCATCAGCTCTTGGACAAACAGTGTTCCTCTGGCGGCGATAGTAGTCCCAAGATAGCAATCGCACCGAACCTCCAAGGTTATCAATCCGAGAAGAGACATCTACTAAGAGATGTCGAGAAATTTCAAGATATAATTTGCTCGAGTTTCCATGGCAAGCATTTCAGGATACCCCCCTCTGCCAGAAGTTGCACTCCAAAGGAAGATGTCGAAAACCATATAACTTCAAGCAAAAATTTTCTTGAAAGCTTGCCAAGTCCTTGGAAGTGTGCGGCTTGGTAGCTGTAGACATCAACATCTGCATGGCACTATCTCTGAGAAAAATAGCAACTCGAAACAAATCTTGGATCCTTCTCTTGCAAGTGATCTTAATGGCTCATGCCCTGTAAGACATGAGCGATGGAGACGGGAGCGCGCCCGATGCGAGACGAAGTAAGGGTGGGAGTGGCTAATAAGTCTGGGGTCGGAGCACGAAGCTAAAATTTCCAATCAGCTTTGGAAGTGCGATCTTGCTCTGTCTCTGTCTCCGGTATGCTTTCAGAAAAGCACACGCCTGATGCTCTGATACCACTGTCACAAGACGGGCACCACGTGCCAATAGAAAAGAGCAGACTGAACAAACTTTTAGCACTTCAATAACAACTAAAGTGTGTGTGTGTGTGTGTGTGTGTGTGTGTGTGTGTGTGTGTGTGTGTGTGTGTGTGTGTGTGTGTGTGTGAGAGAGAGAGAGAGAGAGAGAGAGACGACACGCGACACGAAGTGGCGGAATTCCACCCCAGAGAGTATTGGCCCCAAACCTTGGCACCCCTTTCGGTATTTCTTTATATTGCATCAACACAGTACAAGCCGGTACTCCAGACTCTCACCTTCTCCAGGAAGCATGCCAGAGAATGAGCCCTAACCTCATATTTAAAGGCCTTAGGCCCCAAAAGCAGTTTACAGTGAAAAGCCTTCAAACTCAAAAGCATCTGGTGCAAAAGCAATGCCAACAAGCTGCCAGCGTAAATCACGGAAATCCGTACAACCTGCCACATTATCAGCCAACGCAAAACGCGGAAATCCGTATAGCCTGCCACATCATCATGCCAGCGCAATTTTCAAAAATCTACCACGTCATCAATTTTTGTGTGTGTGCGGGTCCTGCTTTATTTTAATCCTTTATGTCACTTGGGGCCTCATCGGACGGGGTCCCCATAAGTTGGTAGGACTTCTTCTTCTATTACTTGTTCTTCTTAGGGTTTAGGCCCCTCGGCCAGCATTTGTAAGTTGGCTCCATTCTTCAGGGCTTTGACACGTCAGCAATTTGTTACAGGATACCAGAGCAATTATTGACCTTCTGGATGGTTAGCAAACCAATTCATCTCATAGAACAATGTTTTAACTTGATCCTACTCTCACAAATACTCGAGAATGATTGTCCTGGTTAGACACATGCATATCTCGTGCATAAAAGCAGTACGCAGTTTATAAGTTCCTCAAAGATTTAACTTTAATCAAAGATCTGCCCTCTCCTTAAAGTTTGAAGGTCTTCTATTCAAAAACTCAGGAGTTAGATTGAATTCCCTTACTCCAAACTTTCTCCAGATAGCAACGTATTCTTCGAGGAGAGGTAAAAAAATTCGTTGTTTCCGTGTTCAATGGTTCCCGTCCCACTGCGAGGATTAGATTCTATGTACACTAAGGTGTACACTGTCAGCTTTTATCACTAACTCCCCTATCTGCTGCAAAGTGTCTTGCAGATGCGTCTACAAAATTCGGGCAAAAGTCCTTCGTTGAATTTCTTCATCTTCCCTTCCTCAGAGAGGATCAAGAGTGGAGCTACCTCGGCAAGAGTGAACCACTACTTGCTTTGACTCGCTCGTGTTCCTATTGGACGTACTGATCCCAATCTTCTTGGATGCCTTCCTCAAAGTGTAGAGGAAAAAAATTTGTCGGAAAATTCAACCTTGAATTGAATCCAAGGTTGTTGTAAGTTCCTTGCAGAGCTTTGTATACACCAAGTACTTGCAATTCCCCTTGAGGTGTTTAATCACATGCCTCACCTTTCACGCTTTTTAGAAATTGCCATTTGCAAAGGCAAGTTCAAACTGTCAAATGAAAGCGATAGCTTTCGTGATATCTTCCCTTCCGTCAAAAGTATCAAACTTGACTGGAGTGTTCTAAGGTCTAGAGACCTTCTTCATATCCTTCCCGAAAAGAAGGGTTTTCTTGGCTATGGTTCAAGATTGATGTTCTTGAATATTTTCTGGATTCTGAAGGATCTTGAGCATTCTGCTCCTTGGATTCTCTAGGTTCTTGAGCATCATGCTCTTGTCGCCTTCTCAGAGAATCCCAAGTCTTGTGTCGACTTCTTGCAAAGAGAAAAATTCCCAACTCTACGAACTTTTCCTGCAGGGCTTAGGGTTACGCCTGCTTACTTCTCTCTTGGCTTGTCATGGCTTCTTCCCGTATCTTCCCAGAGTCGTCCTCCTTTACAGAGAAAGAGAGGAGACCATGCTCTGATACCACTGTCACAAACAGGAGTACTTGGATAAATAGAATTTATCACTTAATACTGAAGCCAGAGGGTATAGAGAGAAATAGAGGGAGAGAGAGAAGATCGACATAGTACTGGACCAGAAGATGGGCTGGTCCCCCCCCCCCCCAGTTTGCAATGCAGACATAGACTTCCTCGCGGGAAAGCATCTGCTTTCCCGAAAAGCAACCCATTTTCTCAGAAAGCATCCGTTTTTCCTCAAAGTTTCCTCTGAACTCATCTTCATTCAAGTGCTTGCTTTTCCTTGTGCACAGTTCTAACATAGTTCAGAATTTCCTCCTGACTATGGATCTTCCCTTTTCGATGCACCCGTCACCCACCTTGTGACGCATCAAGAATATCCATCCTAGTCCTTTCCTACCGAACTTATAGTACAATCTCCTTCACGATGCTCTATGTCACCCATCCTATGACGCATCAGAGATGTCCTTTCCCGGATGGTCGGATACTTCTTGCCAATGCTCCCTGTCACCCATCCGATGTGACGCATCAGAAGTACCCGTTCCTGGTGGCCTTACAGATATTCCCTTTCACGGTGCTCCTGCCATTACTTTGAATGACGCACTAGGAATACTCCGTACTCGGATGTCTCCAATGAGAAAAAACCCTCACTTAAAATTCCAATAATTCATTCAGAATTGTTTTTCCTAGTGTTCCAAGCGAGAAAACCCTCTCACTTATAAATCCAATAATTCATTGAGAATTATTTTTCTGTCAGATAAAGCCAATTTAGCAACAGCCTCCATATGTATAAAGCCATTAGTATCTTCATATCTCCTGCTGTAATCTGAGCCAGAGGTGCAGATTCACTGCAACATAATTAAGATCAATAGTTCAAGTTGTTAGTTCGAGTTGTTTGAGGGCAATTCCTTCCCACCAAAGAGCTCCTCCCACCTTTTCTCGATCCCTTTGTGCATCTGCACACCCAAAATTTCCACTCTTGTTTCTCTATTTGGGCAGGTCCTTTCTGATCTTTCGACATACTATATCATTTGGCACCAACCTCTGTAGAACAATATCCCATCCATTTGAAACTTCATCATCTGTTTCTTGGCCTGTCCTTGAAATGCAGGTCCAATACAAATGCAGCTGAATGCACTGGTGAATGGTATTGATCCCACCTTGTTTGGCAAAGTGCTCGAAGTACCTCTTCAATGCGTGGACCTGATTCCTTTGATTTGACTTGCTCCACCATCTTGTCCATCCCCTCATACAACTTGCCTATGCAGGGCTTCTTACTCTCAACCATGTGTAACATGAAGATAATAGTCTTTGTGATGTCGACAACATGCTCAATGCTACCCCATAACTCCTTGCCATAAATGTGCTTACAGCACTCCTTCCCTGCAGTACTTCTAGATGGAGCCCATACTACCCACTCATCACTTACCACCAATTGTTTCAATGCATTATGGACGGTTAGCAATCTATCTGGCATGAGAAAGTTATATGCAAATATTGTGACTGAGTATTTTAGGAGGTCATGATCAAGAGACCTTTTCCTAAATTGAGAGAGGCTGAAAGTATGTCTAGTGATGAACGACAATCTCTCTTTTCCCTTTGTAATGCATGGTGCTACCCAAGAAACAGCGCACAGCATCAGTGTCTTTTAAGAGGTTATCAAGCCCATGAGCAATGCAAGGAGTAAAAGTGATATGTGGATACCAAGAAGGAGTAGATCACCAGCTGCTCCGTTTGAAGCCTCTTCATCTCCAATTACTTGATTACATCATGAGCACCAATTTCTTCAATTGCTTGGGTCCACTCTTTCTCAATGACGTCTGAGTGCTTCCCAGTGCCTGATGCATCATGTGACTGACTACCCACCCTAGGCACATATATAGTGAAGTAGGTGTGAGTGGGGAAAACACCCAAAAGTACATATGTTGGGAAAAAACATGGAAATGAGTAAATGGGAGACCCCAAATCTAGACCCAAAGTGATTGGCCGGACCAAACTAAAAGTGCTCCACCTCGCATCCTACATGCAATGCAATGGGTGGACAGCCTGGAAAAACCACTAGCCATACAAAAATGAAAAGAACCATGAAGCAGCGGGGAATGAAACCGAACGCCTCTTTGAGAACCTTCTATTGAAACAACACATAGAAGACGAGATGTGATCACAAGATCCACTTAAGGAACAGCCTTCGTGAAGATGTTTGTTGCATTGGTCGTTGTAGAATCTCCAACCAAAACCCACTCACGAACTTAGTGGTATTGAACCTATACATGCCCGAGCATGAAACACTAGGTTCTTGGCAATAGCAATGCAATGCTAGTTGTTGAACGAAAGCAGTGTGGCAACCCTCTTGAGCATTCGGAGGAAGATTGTTGAATGGAGCTCGGTTTGCCTATCCTTAGCATGAGACATTGTGGGAGCCAACCAGGTGCTTTTGGCGACGATGTGGTACATTAGCTCTT
The DNA here is from genome assembly GCF_014529385.1 of Adiantum capillus-veneris. Lineage (NCBI taxonomy): Eukaryota > Viridiplantae > Streptophyta > Polypodiopsida > Polypodiales > Pteridaceae > Adiantum > Adiantum capillus-veneris. The sequence continues at coordinate 89,377,686 of NC_140954.1, forward strand.
GTTGGATCTTTTCGAGCTTCTACATAGACCAGATTTATTTTTCCAAAGAAAAAGATCCTTCCATTAGTTAAGAAAACTGCCCCATGGGCTACAACCTGCCCCTGCTAGAGAGGGCTACATCAAAATGTGGGGAGACTCTCCTAGTGAAAAGGTAAGATTTATACAATGATGGCTAAATCAGGATATGGGAGGAGGAAACAACCACACTGGTGGACGCTACTGCCATCTAGGTGCGCCTTGAACCATGGTGAAGGGCCTTGGTCACCACAGTCGCAAGAAGGCCTCGCAGCACTCCCGCATGTGGTTGGAGCTGCCCTGAAGTCTCTCAAACTGGCCCCTGAAGGATCAGCTCCAGCCTAATGTCACGGACAATCTCCGCCACTGGGACGGGTCGAGCCTCAAAGATGCAAAAGCAGCGGGCTCGCCAGATGAACCACAGTGTCAAGCTGCAAATGGGCTCTCAACACCACTCCCTACCTCTGCTCCACTCCTGAGGAACAAGCTCTATGGCAGGCTGAAGTGTAGGTGGGCCCTCATGTATCACAATCATCCTACTGACTGAAGTCATCTCGAAGCGAAGTGCTGGACCCATGAGTGTGGACCAAGCTGCAACACCCCAAGTCTATTGGCTGGCTATCGAAATTGCAGGCATCAGCCGAAGAATCCGAAGCCAATGACTACTCTGACGGCCAACGGGCCCATCAAAATGACCTTCGCAGCCATCTCGAGAGTCTCAAACGCGATCTAGTAGTAACCACGCAAGAAAGCAAACCTCGAGGAGGTTGCGCACCTCACCTCTACTAGGGCGAGTGCCAATACTGTTGCAGATGAATGAGGTAGCCTAAAGGCGCTCCACCTCTGCTGCAAGGCTCGCTTGCTTTGATGGCGAAAGAGCAAGTCGGATGATGGGCTCTGCAGGGTCGGTGGTCTGAGTCCCTCTAGGGCAGAACATGAGTCTCCATCCGTGTCTGCTACTGCAAAGGAAAGTGGCTACGGGTGTTATCCTGCTAATGCAAAACAACTATAGGAGTGGCCTGAAGAGCGGGAGAAAGCCAGAAGACCACGGCAAAGAAGAGGACAAAATAGGGGGAAGCGGCAAGGCAAAGTTGGGGGCTACCGAAGGGGGGAGGGCTGCAAGTGGGTGTGGGAGTCGAAGCAACAACAGTGAGCGATCCTACATAGACCAGATTTAGCAGCTCACCATGAACTTTCTATGGTCTAGCAGAAATGGACAGCTCACACATAGCAAGGTTCCCTGGTCGGTCGTCACACTACCCACCGCTACGGGTGGGCTGGGGCTCATCAACCCAGCCTCACAAAGTAGGGCCCTGCTAGGGAAGCTCATTGTTTGTGGGCTCCTTCCAAGCACTGAGAAAAGGACTCAGAATCTTCTTCTCGCTAGGATGCAAGCTAGAGTTCCTTAATAACAGGTGACCCGTGGCGCCCAAAGATTCGCTGGATATTTATAGATGTGCACAGAGTTGGTTTGATTCATTGCTAGGAGGATAGATTCGCTTTGAGTCTGCTTAGGGCTTGGGAAATGTCGCACATATCCTCAATCAAAGTCGACTTGCCCGCTTGGAGGAGCCGCTTCAGCACCCTTTGATCTTGAGCCCCCTGCTCTGCACAGAGCATGGATATATGCTAGGTACTTGACAACATGTAGGCTGGGGGCCCATGGCAACGGGACCATCTCAACGTTTTGGAGAGTGCATGTAGTTTTGTAGCATGCCTGAGGGTGTGGAGACTGGCAGATTGAGCCTCATTTGAGGAGGCTTGACTATACAACAAGACATCCAATTAGCACTTTCGATTGATTAGCATGTGCCTTTCTAGTTGCATGCCCTGGTGCTTTTATTCCAGGAGTGCATTGTTCATAGGATTACACTCAAAGGACAAGCCAGAGAGTTCCAAAGCAGCGGAGGAGCAAGCAAAAAAAGGAATGACAAAAACAGGACTGGTAGCAGATTTTGTGGGGACCGACCCTGATTAAATGGATGATAGTACGGAGCTTTGCAGAGCGTGGGGCAAAGTAAGAGACCAAGTGTCACGTGCACATCTAACCCTATGTGTACGTGGACAAGCTACTTCATGACAAGGGTTCCGTTAGCTTAGATTAGGAAGTGTTCTCGCACTTTTGTGAGTCTGTTCGCAGACCGTGCATGTCCAGGCACTTAGAGTAGATGCATATCCTCTGGTTGCACATAGCATGATCATCAGATTATAGTCAGAACCCATCAGGAGCATTTTTACAGTGCACAGACCTATTTTCCCTATTTTAGTCATTTTTCACTTATTATTAATAAGTGACTTTGTTGGGAAACTGGGTAGGGCAATTGAACCAAGGAAATATATAAGAAAACCTAGCACTAGCACTTTTTGGCAGAAGAGGCAGCAGGGACCAATTGTTCGACAGTGCACCTTCTCAGCAAGACCCCCCCGGCAAGCAACCTAGCGTTTTCAGCCACCAAAGACTAGCCTAGCGTTTTTCATCAAGGACAACCTAGCGTTTGCTACAGATTCAGCCCTGGCGTTTTGCAGTTGCAGATCATCCCTAGCGTTAGCAGATCCCAGCATTCAGCCTAGCGTTTTTGCAAGCACAAGTCCAGCCCAGCGTTTTTGCAACTTGCAGTTTAGGCTAGCGTTTTGCAGATTCCCGACGACAAGCACCTCCCTTGCATCAGCGTTTTGCATTTTCAGCAGTCAGACTCCGTACTGCAGCCCCCAAACCTCGCAGATCTCACCTTCCCGCAGCAGATCCTCGCCGCACGGTCAGATCAGCCAGCATTTGCAGATTCAGCCCGCTATTCGCAGATTTCAGCATCTGCGTTTTCAGCGCGTCGTCGTCGCATCGTCGTCATTGCCGTCGTCACCGACATAGAGTCAGAATTCAGCAGATACAAGATTTGCAGATTTCAGCCCTTAGTGTTCTCAGTTTTCAGCCCGTCTCGTCGTCGTCGACGACGATTTGTGCAATCAATAGTGGACCGCTCTCGCCATAGAGAGTGGGGCCTTTGGAGAAGGGTTTGACATGTGTCGTATTCTTCTCTCTCTACCTCTCAGTCTCAACACCTTCATTCACAGTGTTTACCAATTTGTTTGTGATCATTTGCACTCTCTCACTAAAGGAACGGAAGACTCTCCCTTCCGTAATTAAAAGAAACCCTTGAGCACAATTCGGAACACTCATCTTGAGCCAAGTTCAACATTCACTCCGCTGCACATAACATTGGTATCAGAGCTTTGGCAGTGTTCTGTATCACTCAAGGAAAGAACCACAAGAATTTTTTGTGCTTGTTGCGGTCGCACATAACCCAAGTCCACTTGGGCGTGTCCATTCCTAATCGTGTTTTTGAAGAGTGACAGGAAACCCAAGAAAGAAGGGCTTGTCCAGCATCCCCTTGTTTCTCTTTTCACTCATTGAGAGCAGACCGTGCACTTAGCGGCCGGCCAATCAACGTGAGGTGGGCAAAAGCAACCTTGGTGTGAGCGCAAGGCCGCCAAGGGGTGCGCCCGCGGGAAAGAGAAGAGCTCTGATAAGAGAAGATCCTTCTCTAACACAGATTGCAAGCTAAAGAAGAACCTCAAGACTCAAGACCCTCAAGAACCAAGAACCACAAAAACCCAAGTTCCTCGTGAACTTAAGAACCCAAGACTTCAGTGTATGGTCATCTCCCAAAGCGGAATGGATACTTCACATGGAGGTGATGAGCATGGAGGTGGCGAAGAAGAATTTTCCCCACCAAGAGGTTTTTCCGACCCTCCCCCTTCCCCATCTACGCCAAGGATTGCACCAAATCCTATGGAGGCTTTGGTCAAGACGATGATGGACATGATGATACGACAAGAAGCGCAACGCGCCACCTTGGAGCGTGAGAGCGAAGAAAGAAAGGTAGAATTGGATCGTGAACGCGACGAAAGAACGGCAGCCTTAGAGCGTAAGCGCGAGCAAGCGCGCTTGGCGGCCGAAGAAAGAAAGGCAAAATTGGATCGCGAGCGCGAAGAAAGACGAGCGGCCTTGGAGTTAAAGCGTGAGGCGCAGAGAGACCAACGCATGCAAGAGTTGGTCCTACAAATACTCACCTCGAAATCCGAGACGGTCAAAGATGTTCGTAGTCCAAGTAGCAGAGACTCGAACTCCAACAACCCCGTCACAGAGAAGATCACGTTCAGTAAGTATGACGGTAAGATGGATGCTAGTGTTATTCATTCTTGGTTGCATCAATTTAATGCTTATTTTGCGACAACTAAGAAGACAAGGAATAGCAAGGTTTTGACGGCAGCCATGTACCTTGCCGGTGATGCCATCAATTGGTACCATGGCAAGAGGCACAGTTGGTCGCGCACCTAGAGGAAGCCGACAGAGACACGCCCCTTTCCTTCAATTGGGCTAACTTTCAAGACAAGCTCAAGGCGGACTATTCCAAGAGATACCGTTGATCAGCAGGTTGAATCTCGTGGGGTGCGGACTGCACAAGAGGGGAGTTACTCTGCTCCTTTGTCACAGATTACCCAGATGGAATAAAGTCATTGATTTCTTTTGTGATTTCACGGATACTGACCAGTTGACAGTATTCTATTGTATGACTTTATGAAAAGAAGTGCTTTGAAATGAGAATTTCTTAAACGAATCTGTTATATGTGCTCTCTCATGTGTGTAATGTTTAAGTGCATGTTTGAAAGACGAGTAGCATTTCGGTCTTGTTCACCTGAGGGGTGATAAGGATATGATAGTAACAGAATCCAGTAAATCTAGAGATCGATGCAGTATGGATATGATAGCTAAATACGTTACAGTGATCATGATTCTCATCCGAGATCTCGACGAGGATAGTGATGTGAATGTGATGTGATTGTCGTCTTCGTGCAAGTACTAGATATGTGTCGTCTAGTGTGTCGATACTTAAGAGTCACTGTCTATTGAACTAGTTTTTGTCCTAAGTTTGTTTTTGTAGGCGTAATCGAGGGCGATTACAATTCTTTCAAGAGGGGGTATGTCACAAAGTGATGACGTGGCATGACCTAAAGGAAGGACTCCGGACAGAGAGGGGTCAAGTACCTAGGGAAAGATGCAGAAGAGGTTTTACCAACTTTCAAGTGTTGCCCAGTGGCCTATTTTTTAAAGTTCAGTTCCTACCAACTTATGGAACCTGTCCGATGGGGCCTAAGGGACACAAGGAGATTAAAAATAAAGCAAGCCCCAAAAATTGCATAAAAAGGCTGATGATGTGGCACTTGTACCGATGCCCGTGAATCACGCTGCTATCGTGGCAGGCCGTATGGATTTTCGCAAATCGCGCTGGCAGTTTCTAGCGCTAGCTTTTGGGCCAAAATGCTTTTACACTTGAAGCTTTTCATGTAGGCTGCTTTTGGAAGGCCCAAGGCCTATAAATTCATTGCCATTCCTAGTGCATCTGAGCAGTACTTCCTATGTCCCGTCTTCCAGATTGATCCCTGGAGGCTGTACCATTCACGACACACCTACTTCCCTTATCCTTAGACTGGCATGTTGTATCGTACAGGTGAATAGTGGTCCTTTTCAAACTAGAAACCAGTTACAGTTAGCCACGGCATTCTTTACCGTGGGAAGACAGTCTTCTTGATTTTCCCATATTTGGGTTCCAAGTTCCACATGTATATTTCCTTTTGGATTCATCCAATTACACAGGTAGAGACGTTTGGAGAGTTATGACAAGTATCCATGGTTCAGGTGTTCTCCCTTCAGAGGGGGATGTGGAGCCAGCTTGGGAGTTAATTTCCAGGCCTACTTCCTTACAGGTTTAGTGGTTCCATGTGCAGCGGACAAGATTGACAATCTATTTGGTGGCTTTCTATAGCAACTTGTTCTTCTCTTGCAGACCTTGGGTGCAGGGTCGCTTGATGTTGCCGCATTAGCTGCAGTCTAAGTATTGATGTGTGTTCCTTTCGGTTGGATATTAGTTCCCAATTCACTTTGAGAGTGGGGTGATATTCTCTCGGGATGTGTTCCAGACAGATGAAGATCAATAGTAGTTTTCACTCTCAGTTCTCATGAAGTTCTTTCAGATACAATTTGCAGTTCATCATTCTATATGGTGGTTGGTGCAGTTATTTGGTCCTTCGTCATCGAACAGTTGATTTCTCAATAGCTTTGGTTGTCCCATTCTATGGACTTCTCGTAGCAGCTTGGAAATTGTGGCATGTGGTATATGACCAGAGGCGCAGGTTTCCGACTCTTTCCACGAGGGTGGAGCACTTTCGAGTTGGGAAATGATCCGGATGCCAGTAGTTTGTCTTTACCCTCAATTCTAATGCATTCTCTTGGAGCGTTCAGTAGCGGTACCTTTTGCAGATGCTGATTGTGCGACTTCTGAGTCAGATGAGTTGAGGAGATTCTTGATAGAGCTGGATTTACTTTTAGTGGATAGCATTATACTTCCCGAACGTCTTTCGGGGGTGGTGGTTGGATGATACTACGGCACCTTGTAGTATTCGACCTCGGAATGCAGATATCCTTATCCACGAAACCATCTCTTTACAATTGCAAATTGTTCACTCCAGCTTCCTGGTTCATCTTCCTTTCTAGGAGCTGAGAGGGGGTGTTAGACTTTTGGCATCTCTAGATTCGTCCAATCAATACCAGTTTCTCCCAGGGACATGTGCTAGGGAGTTTTGTTGTTGTGCCCACCCAGTGTGAGGTTGTTTTCTCATGCGAGGATGTGTTTAGCCATGTTTAGTCTCTGGTTTCGGTTCATTCCTAGCCATAGAGGCTTCTACGAGTGCAGAGGATTTTTTCCCCCACTTCCCAGGTGCCTTGTGGCCCTCTTCAGCATTTTTCCTATTTTGCTCTCCTAGTTCTAGGTCATGGGGAGGCAGGTGGTGGGTCCGGCAGCCAGGGGTAGAGCCTATATCAAGGTATGGGGGGATCTCCTCTATGTATGCAGTGTTGTGCCCAGCAGGGCTGCCCTTTCCCATGCGCAGCCGGCCATGTAGGAAGGGCCCGGGGGGGGGTGGGGGCGGGGAGGGGCTGCATTTGTGCAGCCTCTCCCCTAGCATTTTTGGCAGGCACCAGTGCAGCGTTTTTGGCATGCTATGTGGGCAGGATGCAAGTGCGGGCCAGCCTAGTGTTTTCTCCTCGAGACATCTTCCTGTGCACGATCTTAGGCTTTGGCAGAGCATCTCTACCATGCCTAGGAGAGGAGAGATATCCAACCATCTAGAGGACAGCCATGGACGGCTAGTCTTGAGGCATGTAGATCTCTCTCTCCAAATCTGGGTTGGTGTTAGGAGGAGGAGCACGTTAGGGTTGGATGCCCATATGGAGACCGTGTCATTGGTCTCATGTGCAGGAGTGTCAGTAGCAGTTTAGTTGTGTGAACCTTGGGTCTATCCATTGGGCATGACAATTCTATGCCGGTCACTTGTATGAACAGCTTGTTATCCGCATGGAGACCCTTTCCTAGAGATCTCTCTCTCTTTCTCTTTTTCTCTCTCATTCTCAGATGTCTTGTCTCTTTCTATCTCAGTGATCTCTCTTCTCCAAAGGTGTGCCTTTTCATATATGTGGCATTGTAGGTGTTCTAGATCGGAGTCGAAGTGTCCACTAAATCACGAGCTAGTTCTTGTCTTCATTGCATCTTCCATTGCCACCTTTGGCATGATGATACCCTAATTGGTGCGATGTGCATCTATGCCCCTACCTCAGCTCATGAAAGAGCCAAGTTTTGGCAACAGATTGTAAATGTATTGCCTGCTATGGATTCGTGGGTTGTTGGCAGTGATTTCAACAATGTAGAGACCATTGAGGACTGGAGAGCCATTCAGCCTCCATCTTTACCATATGTAGCACCGTGTGAGAGAGATGCTTGGGACAGATTCCTTTTTGCAATTTCTGGTACAGATGCTTGGCATACTTCATCTGTGGCGGTGGGACAATTACGATTTGGCCTGGCACATGCTCTCTGATCATGGACCAGTTTCTTTGCATTTGAGATTTGAGACCTCCTCTATGTCTAGTGTCACAAAAACGGAAGCGTGCACTTAAATAATTTGTGATTATTTAATTAAATTCACGTATCCACACAGAACAGAAATAAGAAAATATCGCAGAAAGAAAACACGACACTAGGGACCACAAGATGGACCCCCCCCCTTTGAGGAGATTTTCTATTAGTTTTGAATTGTTACAAGCACATGAACTGGAAAAACTCACATTGTTCTATGTCCCAGTGACTATTCTGATACATAAGAATGCATGTATTCAACAGCCTATTGGCTGAATTTTGTCATACCTGTAGCCAAGAACAGCTATTGCTACTTCGTTCCGGAGTTTTCTTGGTGAAGCGATCTCTACTACTGTCTGCTCACTTATGGGGTACCTGAACGGGCCGAAACTTACGAATTCTACAATGCTGAAAAACTGAGCGGACAGTCAATACTGCGCTTGTCTCAGTGCGGCTATTCCCTGTAGGGATGCACACAAGCTTCTATGATTATCCATCACCATCGTCGCAAGCTACATAAGTTCTGCATGACCCTCACAGGAGCTCTGAGCAAGAAATTGAGAAGAAGAAGAAGAAGATTTTAAGTGACTTTTGTTGCGAACTAGGTAGGGCAATTTTGCTAATGAAATATATAAGCAAACAAAGCTAGCACTTTCTGGTAGAAGAGGCAGCAGGAGCACCTTGCTCAACAGGCAACTTCTCAGCAGGACACCCCCAGATGGCCTAGCATTTTTGCATCCCCAGCAATGACCTAGCGTTTTGGACAAGATCAGCCTAGCGTTTTGCCTCTGCATCAGCTTGGCGACCAGACCACGGCAGATCAGCCTAGCGTTTTGCATGGCAAGGCCACCGGCAGCAGCAGAAGACAGTTTTCAGCCTAGCGTTTTTGGAGCAGCATAGACACTCAGCGTTTTTGTAGTTCCGGCGCGACAAGACCATCAGGAACCCCAGCGTTTTCATTTTTCAGCATTCCGTACCCGCAGTAGAACCCCCAAACCTCGTAGATCTCACCTTCCCGCAGCAGTTCCTCGCCGCACGGTGGAATCCATCGAAGTTTGCAATTTCAGCCCGGAAAACGCAGATTTCAGCATCTGCGTTTTCAGCGCGTCGTCATCGCATCGTCGCCATCGACATCGTCACTCGACATAGAGTCAAAATTCAGCAGATAAAGATTTGCAGATTTCAGCCATTAGCATTTTCAGATTTCAGCCCGTCTCGTCGTCGTCCTCATCATCGTCGACATCGTCGGCAAGTCCAAGCATTGTAGAGATTTGTGCAATCATAAGTAGACCGCTCTCGCCATAGAGAGTGGGGCCTTCGGAAGAGGGTTTGACAACATTCTGGTGTCGTATTCTCTTCTCTCTCTATCTCTCAGTCTCATGCACTTCCATTCACAGTGTTCATCCACTTTGTTTGTGTCCATTGCAATCTCTCTCTAAAGGAACCCAAGGCTCTCCCTTCTGTAAGTAAAAGGAACCCTTCAGCACAGTTCGGAGCACTCATCTTGAGCAAAGTTCAAACATTCATTCCGCTGCACCTTACAAATGGTGACATATTTGAGGAAGTTTATATAACGTACCATCGCGGTTTTGTCAAGAAAGGACAAGAGGCTAACGTGTGCAAATGTAAGAAAGCTTTGTATGGGTTGAAGCAGTCTCCTCGTGCTTGGTATGAGAAAGCTGACACTCGTTTGGTCAAACGAGGCTTTCATAACAGTCCAACAGAAAGCACTTTGTATGTAAAGCGTGAGGGTGATGTACTTCTCATCGTTGTTCTATATGTGGATGATTTGATAATCACTGGTCCGAATGATGCACATATTGCTGAATTTAAGGCTGATTTGAATGCAAATTAGCCTTAAATTGGGGTTGTTGCATCATTACTTGGGCATACAATTTAAGCAATGTGATGGTGGTATTGCCTTGCGTCACACAATTTACATAGAGACATTGCTATGTAAGTTAGGACTTGAGGATTGTTAACCTATTGCCATTCCCATGGAAACATGTTTATGAGTCTTCATGATGCTCATGATCTTGTCGATGTCACTCTTTACCAAACTGTTGTTGGATGCCTTCTTTATGTATGCAACACAAGGCCAAATATTTCAGTTTGCATTCTCACAGGTCAACAGATTTACGCATAGCCCAAGGTCTAAGCATTGGCAGGCTGTCAACGGATCTTTCTATATACATGTGGTAGTGATGTGTGTGAACACACTTAGGACCGCCAGGGCATTTTTATCCTCACTAGGAGGTTTTTTCCTCCATGCATTGTATGTATGCCCATGTTTTCTTGCAACCCTATTTCCAATATATTCACTTAAAAAACGTTTTTAGAAAAGGTACACGCAGAAGAAGTTGAAGCAGTTCACTTGGCTAAACCTTGAAACAAGTGCTACACTTTAAACTAAAAAGGATAAGACATCTCAAAGACTTAAAAGTTAATCCTAGAAACCAAAATCCACACAACAACTTCTAAAGGAACAAATACTTAAGTCCTAATGTAAGCTAAATACTAGAAATGAATACTACTACAAACCTACTAAGAAGGGGCTGAAAATAACCAAAGAAGTACAAAGATCCAAACTGACACTATGTGACCTCAACTTTATTGCTTGTCCAAACAGGAAGAATAAGATTATCACCTTTATCATGCATATAGCTTGGACAACAGCTTTGACATTCCTACTCACGTCGTCAGTGCTCAAGAGTACGTGCAAGTTTATATAGAGGCCATTCATGCTTTGAACGTACTCTATAAAATCAAAGAGCAGAGTTTCTATCACCCTTAAGAGGTGATGGGCATACTCAGCCATGATAAAGACTAGCATTTGTCAAGCTAGAGCAAAAATACTAGAAGCGCTAGAGATCAAAACATCAAAATAGTGTGTTACTAGTCAAACAATAAGTGGACTTTTAAGCTCCCCACTTTAATTGAATTTACTATTGATTATCTTGAGCATTCCAAAGACAAAAGCATTGAAAATAAACTTATCACGATGCAGAAATGAACAAGCGTTTTTCATGACTCTTTTCAATGAGTATCCTTTCTCAACGAGTAAAGAAATAAGATGACACAATTGAACAACAAAAGCAGATTTACTAGAACAAAGACGAGAAAATCTAAATAGTTGAGAGAAAATGGCACCATATTTAGCTAAAAGAGAAATGCTCGAAGAAATGTGAGGCATACGGATGATATTTAGATTGGCATATTCCGGTTCAAGGCGTTTATCATAGATGTCTACTTCCAATCCGAAGGGAGTTTGACAAATCTGTAGGTCTAAAAAGGCACAACAATTACTATTTGTGGTACAATTAAGTTCACAAAACTCCTTAGGAAAAATTTCTCCACCTATAGAACTCGATTTCAAGTACATAAAATCTTGAAAAGAAGAAACGTTAGGAACAAAACGATCATCTACAAAACTTCTACATTGCATATCTTTTACAAAAATAATGGGCAAGTGTTAGCAAGGACGAGAGAGAGAGAGAGAGAGAGAGAGAGAGAGAGAGAGAGAGAGAGAGAGGGCTGAACTGAGCGTTGAGAGAAAGAGAGAGGGCTGAACTGAGAGCCGAGAGAGAAAGAGAGAGGGCTGAACTGAGAGCCGAGAGAGAAAGCTATGTGTGTGTGTGTTAAAATGTTGGCAGCGACCTACAGCTAGTAGCACTAAATCACGTATATCCTAGCGTAGAAGTTTCTACTGCCAAATGGCGCTCCATGTGAGAGAGAAAGTGCTCGCAGAAAAACCCACGCTGCGCACTTTCTATTTCTCACGCTACAGTTAAGTTTTTTTTAAGTTGATTAAATTTTGCTGCGTTCAGATTGGCCCGGCCACTCATTTTAAAAGGTTTTAAACCTTAAACTTAAAAACGAGCATTAAAACACGGGTTTCTGCTCCATCTGTAGTATAATTAGCTCTGTTGTTTCCATGCCTCTCCCGAATCAGTCTATCTGGTCCCGTCAGGACGTATTTACATTGTGTCCCAATAAAAGTATCTTTCTAAGGCCTATGTTGTGGACATGATACCTCTATGTCTTGTGTAAGGAGAAGCATGTGCTTCATCCATCAGCTTTGTTCCAAGTGGAAGTGCCACACAAAGAGTTTGATGAAAATAAAGATATCCATCTTTAATAGAGTAGGGAAATATTTCATTATCAGTTTGTAGCTCTTGCCAGACTTCACCAAAGTCCGCATCAGGATACATCTCCAGTAGAGATTCGAACTCCTGATGATGTATGCTCGTTATAGCATTTACTTGGGGCAATCGAGAAAGAGTATCAGCAACTACATTCTTACTTTCTAAACTGTGTAAGTCAAACATGGAGAGGAAATTGGCCCATCTCATCTGTTTCTCATACAACTTACGTTGAGAGAGAAAATATTGAAGACCTTGATGATCCGTCTTGATTATAAAATCTACTCCCAAAAGGTAGCGTTTCCAAACTGAGAGCATGAATAATTGCCATGAGTTCCTTCTCATAGATGGAAGCATGAAGCTCCGCATCACGAAGTCGTGTACGTGCATAAGCTATTGTGTGGCCTTCTTGGTTAAGAATTGAGCCAATGCAATCGCTTGAAGCATCACACTGTACTTCGAATGGTTTTCGAAGATCACATACAATGAGGATTGGTCCATGGGTGAAAAGGTACTTAAGCTTTTCAAAAGCTTCCTTCTGTTTAGTCTCTTTGAGGTGCAGCGACATGTGTGAAATGGCGAATGAAATGTCTGTAGTAGGAACAGAGTCCAAGGGTTCGGCCATCATGAATCGAAACAGGCTATGGCTAGTCTGAAATAGCTTGGACCTTTGCGGGGTCCATGCATACTTGATTATGAGAGACTATGTGTCCCAGATAGTGAATCTCTGTTAAGAAAAAATAACTCCTCTTAGCATTAACTCAAAGTTTATGCTGCTGCAACTCTTCAAACACAATCTACAAGTGTTATTTATGCTCTTCCTCTGTGAGAGAGAAGACCAAAAAGTTGTCTCGATGAAGACGCAAGATTCGATCTATCATTCGATTGAAAATTGTCTGAAGCGTTACTAAGGTCGAAAGGCATTACTAAAAATTCGTACAATCCGAAGGTTGTACGGAATGCAGTCTTATGTATCTTGTAGAGCAATACAAATCTCCGCTCTTGAGATCTATTCGGCTGAAAATTCATGTCCCTTGTAGCTTGTCTAAGATATCATCAATTTGAGGAATCGGAAATCAAAGCCTCAAGGTAAAGCTGTCATACATTCGATGACTATAAACACTCTGCCATCCACTTTGCATCCATAGGTGGATAGTTCCTGAACTTCACAAAATACCGTCGTGCAACTTTTCCCTTAACTTCTCTTTTCTTATGTGTCAAAATCTGCTAAGGTACCAAGATCTCATCAAGTTCCTCAACTTCTGGTTGATCCTCATCTGGCATATCTTCTGGCACATCACCCACAAAGGGTCTTAGAAGACTCACGTGAAACGCATTATGAATCTTCTAAGTGTCAAACAGTAGAATTAGCCTCTTCTGATTGTCCATCAGTTTGTGAATGTCACAAACGGGAGTGCATAGCAATATAAAATATACTTGGATAAATAGAATTTATCACTTAATTAATGAAATGAGGAGGAAAACTTGAGCATAGTGGCCATGTTTTCAAACAAGCCTCTCCAAAACACGCTCGTCATACAAGGATCACAATCACTGACAATAGACTGTGGCATACCATGGTAGTTGAACCAAAGTTACCCACAACAGGAACAGGAACGGGGCCGGAACAGTCAACTAAAGTGAGGCTTGAATTACCTCCATTCAGCTTAGTCCCAAATCAACTCCTAAACAACCCCAAATTGCCCCCAAACCTGCCCTCAAACTGCCCCAAACAACCCCAAATGCCTATTTTTGCCTGTTCTACCCCACATTCCGCCCCGTTCTCCCCCATTTCGGAACATCGTTCCGGTTACACACCGTTTTTGAACGTCGTTTCCGAACGTTTCGGCTACGTACAGCTGATTCCCTGTTACACTAACTTGAACACATTGTACATAAACAAACGTGCCATCTGATCAGATTTTATCTTCTTCATGAAAGGAATAAAATGGGCCTGCTTGCTAAACCTGCAAATAATGGTCCATATTCCATCATTCCCTGTCTGCGTTCTTGGAAAATCAAAGATAAAAACCATAGCAATACTTTCCCATGGCTTATCTGAAATAGGCAGTGGCTGTAACAATCCTGGTGATTTTTTCTTGTCAAACTTGACCTTTTGGCAAATCACGCATGCTTGCACAAAGGCATCCACATCTCTTCTCAAAATAGGCCAATAAAAGAATGTCTTGACCGCTTTCACTATCGCATCTATACCACGATGCCTTGCATACGGTGGGACATGGCTTTCTATCATAACCTTATGTCACAATGGCCTAGTGACACATAGTCTGCCATGCATCATCATAAAACCATCCTTGAGGAGGTAGTGCTCATGGCGTTGCCCATCTTACAATTGTTCAAAGATCCTTGCAAAACCTTCATCAGTAGCATACTATTCCTTCATGTCATCAAGCTCATGATGATAAAGAATTGACACAGTTGAAATTTGTGGCTTTCTTGATAACGCATCAGCCACAACGTTCTTCTTGCCTTCCACATGACAATCTGAAAGTGGAACATAGAGAGAATGTTTGCCCATCGCATATTCTTTTCTGTTAACTTTGACTTTGTCAAAAGTATCGCAAGGTCTGATGACCTGTTTCTGGTAAAACAATTACTAAATCTGAAGTCATCTTCTTTTCCTTTGAGAGATTAAAAGTTGAAATCTCTTTTTGTGTCCATTTGAAAGTGACTTCTTTCTTTTGCAAAGCATGTAGGGGTGAAGCAACCTCGGTAAAGTTCCTAATAAACCTTCTGTAGTAAGAACATAATCCCAAGAAGCTAGGGACATCGTGCAAAGTCTTCAAGTCTGGTCATGTCTTGATTGCTTCAACTGGCAAGATCCATTCGGACACCATCCTTTGACACTATATAACTAAGAAAGTGGATCTCTTCCAAGAAAAATTCACTTTTCTTAGGATTGACGAGCAACTTGTAACTAAGTAATTCTTCAAACACAATGGTCAAGTGACGCCAATGCTCCTCTTCATTCTTCGAATAGACTATCATGTCATCAAAAAATTTGCCAACGAACTTTTGATGTGGGCGGAAAATCAATCCATCATCCTATTGAACGTAGCAGGAGCATTTGTAAGGTCAAATGGCATCACTAGAAACTCGTAAAGACCAAATGTCGTCCTAAACGCAATCTTATGCACAACCTCTGTCCTAATACGAATCTAATGGTACCCACTTTTAACGTCTATCGTGCTCAAAATTGCCGCATCCTCTAGTCGGTCAAGAATATCATCAATCCTTGGAATAGGGAACCGTTCTTGATGGTATTCTTATTCAACGCACGACAATCAATACACATGCGCCAAGAGCCATCCTTCTTCTGCACTAGAAGCACTGGGAGCAAAAGGGTG
Source organism: Adiantum capillus-veneris (assembly GCF_014529385.1). Taxonomy (NCBI): domain Eukaryota; kingdom Viridiplantae; phylum Streptophyta; class Polypodiopsida; order Polypodiales; family Pteridaceae; genus Adiantum; species Adiantum capillus-veneris. The sequence goes on from NC_140954.1 coordinate 89,393,178, forward strand.
AAGAACTAGATTGAATCAGCCCTTTCTCTAGCAACAACTCTACTTGGCTCATAATCTCTTTCTGCTGGGCTACACTAACCATGTAGGGAGGCCTATTTAGTGGGCTACAACCTGGCACCAAATCTATCGGAGGCAACCGAGACAATAATGAATCAGAAAAACAGTCACTAAACTTTCGCAAAAATATTGACCTTTCTTTATCTAGCACAAATAAATTTGACTCACAATTATCTGAAATGTCGCATGCAAAAATCAAGCAAGCAGAAAAATGATTCTTAATTATAGACGTGATAGACGAAGCAGGTACAATAGGGATAGAGCTTTACATCAAGGATGTGAGTTTTGCCCCTATGCTGAAGGGTGATCTTTTTGTTGAAGACATCTAGCACTCCATGTATACGGAACATCCACGGGATTCCCAACAGCGCATTGCACCCTTCTAGTGGCATGACATAAAATTCCTCTGTGTCCACATATGACTGAATATGCAAACGCAGCTTTCCAATTATCGGAGTAGCACAGGTCTAAGTGGCCAAGACATGCCAAACCTACCTTTGCAGTATACCCCATCTCTTCAGCTTTAATACCCAATTTGATGGCCAATTCTAGTGCCATAAAGTTTGCTTTAGCACCTGAATCAAATATAAGATAAGTGTTGTCTGATCCCTGACTTTACCGCACGCCTTGCATAATTCATTGGCATCTGAGTTTGGCCTATCACCCACCATATCTGGCACTAACTTGGCCTTGTCCTCTGAGTCAACTAGCTGGCTCCTCCTCTTGGGACAATCTGCAGCAAAATGATCAAGCTACTTGTCAAAGTCGACGATGCGAAAGCGTAGAGACGGGGGGGGGGGAGGGGGGAGAGAGAGAGAGAGAGAGAGAGAGAGAGAGAGAGAGAGAGAGAGAGAGAGAGAGAGAGAGAGAGAGAGTCTCCTGAACCAATCGACCTTGGCAATGAATAACTGAGTGTGTAATACAATGGAGGCAGTGACTAGTAGGTGGGAGTTCGCGCCAGTGTAGACTCCACTACACCAGCAGCCTCTTTGTTGTCCTTCCTTGAGTCACTATCATTGCTTTCCTCATGATTCTTGCTTTTACCTTTGTCCTTTGTAGAATTTCTGGCTTTGCCTTTGCATCTGCAATCCTTGGCTAAATGACAACACTTTCCACAATTGTAACAACGATTCTTGGTCTTCTTTCTGGAATCCGAAGCAGCAAGTGCTTCGCCACCATGACCTTATGTCGCAATGGCCTAGTGACACAAAGTCTGCCATGCATCATCATACCGTCTCTAAGGAGGTAGTGCTCATGACATTGCCCATCTTGCAACTGTTCAAAGATCCTTGCAAAATCTTCATCAATAGCATACTGTTCCTTCATGTCATCGAGCTCATGATGATAAGGAATTTGACACAACTGAAATTTGTAGCTTCCTTGATAACGCATCAGGCACAACATTCTTCTTGCCTTCCACATGCATAATCTGGAAGTGGAACATAAAAAGAATGTTTGCCCATCCCATATGCTTTTCGGATAACTTTGACTGTGTCAAGAAGTATCGCAAGGTTTGATGATCTGTCTGGACAACAAAATCAACACCTAACAGGTAGTGCTTCCAGCTAGAGAGCGCATGAATGACGGCCAGTAGCTCTTTCTCATAGATTTGCATAGTCTTTTCTGGCCCTTGCAAGATTCTGCTCTCGTAAGCTACTACCCGACCATCTTGCATTAGCACTGCTCCGATGTTATTGCCACACGCGTCACACAGGACCACAAATGACTTCCTAACATCTGGTAAAACAATCTCAAGATCTAAAGTCAACTTTTTCTTTAAGAGACTGAAAGCTGAAATCTATTTTTGGGTCTATCTGAAAGTGACCTCTTTCTTTTGCAATGCGTGAAGAGGTGAAGCTATCTCTGCAAAATTCTTGATAGACCTTCTATAGTATGAGCACAATCCCAAGAAGCTTCGGACGTCGTGCACAGTCTTTAAGTTTGGCCATGTCTTCATAGCTTCAACCTTTGTAGGATCCATTCAGACACCATCCATTGACATTGTGGCCAAGAAAGTGGATCTCTTCCAAGAAGAATTTACTTTTCTTAAGATTGACAAGTAACCTGTGACCATAGATTTTTCCAGACACGTCCGATTGCCCAATCGGGCTTCCTCATGCGTGCACGCATGGTTGCTGCATGGTACCTGTTGGGCCCTTGGCAAGTGCATTTAGCTTGCAAGCACGCAAGCAAGCAGATCAAGCCTTGCGCAGGTTTTTTTATGCAGAGGACATTCCTGAATGGAAAGTGCGGAGTCCTTTCTTTTTGGAAATGGTCAAGGCAATTGGACAAGTTGGTCCATCTTATGTGCCTCCCACATACAATGCTTTGCACACCACAGAGTTAAATGATGAGGTCAAATGCATTGGTCATGAGATCATGGGTGTGCGCGAGAAATGGAAATAACATGGATGCACAATTGTATATGATGGATGGTCTGACACTAGACGCAGGTCTATCATTAACTTTCTTGCATGTTCTATACATGGTTCTGTGTTTTTGAAATCTGTGGACACATCTGGGGAGACAAAGACATCAGAATTTATTTTCAAGCAGCTTAAGGATGTGATTATTGAGGTAGGACCCTCCAATGTTGTGCAGGTATGCATGGACAATGCAACTAATTGTGTTGGGGCCGGGAAAATGGTGGAAGAGAAATGGAAACACATTTTTTTCACGAGGTGTGCATGCCATTGCTTGGACCTCTTGTTTGAGGATATTGGGAAGCTCCCTTGGATTGCAAAAATTCTTGAAGGTGCAACAAAGGTTGTCACATTTGTCACAAGGAAGTCCACTGTCTTGACATTGTTTCGAATGCTTAGCAAGAAGGAAGTGTTGAAGCCATCGGCCACTCGATTTGCCTACTACTTCATCATGTTGGCTAGTCTTGTGGATGAGAGATGTATGCAAGGTGTGGGTAGGCTTATGATTGATGCAAATTTGTGAAAATGAAGGCATCCAGGACTACAAAGGCCATAGTGGTCTCGGACATTGTGTTTAATGTTGGGGTATAAAGCCCAATGTGGTCGCCCAGGTAAGTGGGCAGGCCGCCAGGTATGTACACATATTCTTTTGTAAAAACCTAATAAGAACTCACTATGCTCTACACATTACAGTAGAGCGAGTTCACCATATCGTCGTGCTCTTCTTCTCGCACTCTCTCTCGCGTCGCACTTCCGCCCGTACTCCTTCAACTGGTATCAAAGCTCAGATCGAGGCTCGGGGCAGCACTGCAAGAGGCTAGAGTCACCAACTCAGATTGGAGTGAAATTCGATAGGCGAAGACACGGCCCCAAATCTCGTGGGCGAGCCCGAAGGGCTTGGTGTTGTCAGAATTTCATTCTGAGGTCATCTCGGCCACCGTTCGGCTTCGACAAAGGTCTGCACAGGCCATTTTCGACTACGTGGTCTCGACGGGTGCAGATCTGACTCTGCAAATTTGGGGTCTTCGGCCTACGACTGCAGGTGCTGAGGATATCGACACTCCCAGAGTGTTGATTTGTGGCTGTCTACACATCGAAGGACAGCTCACAGTTCTTGGAGGCGTGTCACATACGACACGGACGCATCTACACACAGATTGTAGGCGACATCCACTAGTTCATCAGGTAGCTTGTGTTTGCTGCTTGATATTCCAAATTTCATCCTGACATTGCAGGTAATTCCACATGGGATGTATTGTCAAAGATGATGTATGTCTGTTGAGGGTTTGCTGGCTGTGAGTCACGCAGCAAACAACCGCCGCAACGGTTACAGCATACAGTGGGAAATTTGTGGATGTATGACTGTGTGGGAAGTCTATGTACTGTCAGATTTACTGCAGCCTTTGTTGAGGGTCGAGTGAGGTTTTATTGAGCTGGGGGATTCTCGAATGTTGAGATCCTTTCGGTGATACAGGTCTTGGAGCGATCCCTCGAGCACCCTTAGATAGGCAGCTAGGATGTATTGACTGTGAGTTAGACAGTTGGGATTGCATCTTTGCTTTACTGCCGTTGAGGCATTGTCGCAGTCTATGCTTATAGGACAGTGACAGGACAGTGAGAGACAGTACAGGTGCAGGACAGGTTTACCCGCAGCTTACAGTGTCAGAGAGACAGTGTTTTTTGAGCTGTTTTTTGGTCTGTTTTTAGTACACTAGAGCCATTTTACAAAGGAGACTCTGCCAAAATTTCTGCAGAATCTGAAGCTTTCTTGGTTCATTTGACAGGTTGATATTGGTTCAGAGGTAAGTTTACAGGGGAAACTCTGCCAAATTTTTCCCAGAAAAGTAAACTACTGTGAAGCGTAGCTATGGCTGGATCACAGGACACTGCTCTTTACAATATCAAGAAGCTGGATGGAACCAATTTCCCATTGTGGAAGAAGCAGATTTGGCACGTGTTGGTACAAAAGAAGCAGATAAAACCTATAAAGCTCAAGGGGATAAAACCAGAAGATATGGACGAAGATGAATGGAGCGAAATGGATGAATTGGCACTTTCTACCATTATGCTGACTTTGGCAGAAAGCGTTTACTTCAATGTAGCAGACGAGATGTCGGCTTATCAAGCATGGTTAAAGCTGAGTGATCTTTATGAGAAGCAGAGTGCAGCTTCACAGGTATACTGGGTTAAGAAGCTTGTTGACTTGAAGATGAAAGAAAGGACACCTATGTCCAATCATCTGAATGAATTCAACACAATCTATAGTCAGTTGTCAGCTCAAGGTGTCAAGTTTGATAAAACTGTTAGAGCTATGTTCCTGTTGATCACATTGCCGGAAAGTTGGGACACTTTTCGCACAGCTTTGAGTAATTCTGCACCTCCAGATGGTTTGAACATAGCAGGTGTAGAAGGAAGTCTGCTTACTGAAGAAACCAATAGAAAGACAATGGACAAAGGCAAAGGAACAGCCTTAGTTGTCAGGGGAAGGACCAAAGAAAAGTACAAAGGTGGAAAGAGAAATCAGTCTCGTAGCAAGTCCCGCAGTGCTAAAGGCAAGAGTGACATAGAAGGCTACCATTGTGGCAAGAAGGGTCACATGAAAAGAGACTGCAGAGAATGGAAAACAGAAAAAGGCAAAGAGAAAGCTGAAGACCATGGTGAGAAGAACAAGTCCTCAGTGAAGATTCAAGAAATAAATGTGACAAACACTGTTGCAGAGGATGACAATCTAGTGTCAGGAGACATCTACTTCTTGAAGAATACAATGGACTCAGCTCTTCTTACAGCATCTGATGGAAATGCACTGAGTAAATGCACTGAGTGACTGGATTATAGACTCAGGGGCATCACTTCATGTGTCTCCAAACAAGGAGTGGTTTACCTCTTATGTGACCACTAAAGATCATGTTCGGCTAGGCAATGGGCAGACATGTGAGATCTTAGGTGTTGGAGATGTTCAATTGAAGTTTCAGAATGGCTCTTCTTTCACGCTGAAGAATGTGAGACATGTTCCCGCAATTACAAAGAGCTTGATCAGCACAGGTTTACTTGATGATGCTGGCTACGTCACCACTTTTGGACAGAACATGTGGAAGATATCCAAGGATTCTATGACAATAGCACATGGAGTAAAGTCTGGAGGACTTTACATGATTTATGTATCAAATGTCTCTAAAAATGTAATCAATGTAACCGAGCAGCCGAACGTTTCTTTGTGGCATAGGCGGTTAGGACATATGTCCAAGAAGGGAATGGAAATCTTGTCTCGTTCTGGTTATTTGCCTGGCTTTTCATTTAATGATTTTGAATTCTGTGAACATTGTCTATATGGTAAGCAAACACAGCAGCCACATAAGCATAGAAGCAGTAGAAGAGATACACAGTTGGCACTTGTTCATAGTGATTTGTGTGGACCTATGCCTAACCTATCTCTAGGGGGAGCTTCTTACTTTATGACATTTATAGATGATTACTCGAGGAAAGTATGGGTTTACTTTCTCAAGCACAAGGATGAAGCGTTTAGTGTTTTCAAAACGTTTGTGACACTTGTGGAGAATCAGAGTGGCAAGAAGCTTAAATGCTTACGCACTGACAATGGTGGAGAGTATGTTTCAAAGGCCTTTCAGGACTTTTGTGAGTCAAAAGGTATAAAACGTGAACTTACTGCTCCTTACAATCCTCCTCAAAATGTGTTGCTGAGAGGATGAATAGGACCATACAAGAGAAGGTCAGAAGTATGTTGTCTAATGCACAGCTGCCAAATGGGTTTTGGGCTGAAGCTGTATCAACAGCTGTTCATCTTGTAAATAGATCTCCTAGCAAGGTTTTGCAGAAGGATTCAGTGCCAGAGATGGTATGGTCAGGCAAAATGCCCTCATACAAGCATCTCAGAGTCTTTGGCTGTGAGGCATATACTCACGTTCCAAAGGAATTTAGGAACAAACTTGAGCCAAAGAGTAGAAAGTGCATCTTTCTAGGCTATGGTAATTCTGGTGAGATGGGGTACAGACTTTGGGATCCCGAATCCAGAAAGGTTGTCCGCAGCAATGATGTTCACTTTAATGAATCCAAATATCATTCTAAACCAGAGAGGGTTGAGGAGATTAGAAGAGTTGTCTTCCAAGAAGATGGACCTGCACGTGCAAGACAAAATGTCAGGGCTCAAGAGGAGCAAGGACAGGATAGAGTGGAAGCACAGGTTGTGGCTGAGCCTGAGCCACCTATTGTGCGTAGATCTGGACATGTCACGCGACCTCCTGATAGGTTTGTTCCATCTATGAACTATGTCATGTTGACTGATTGCAATGAGCCTTCATGTTACAAGGAAGCAGTGCAAATGAAGGACTCCGGGAATTGGCAATTGGCCATGCAGTCAGAGATGACAGCTCTGCATAAAAACCAGACATGGAAGCTAGTTAAATTACCACGGGGCAAAAAGGCTCTACCTTGTAAATGGGTTTACAGGTATAAGATCACCGCTCATGATAGTCAGCCAAAGTACAAAGCAAGGCTTGTTGCCAAGGGCTTTAAGCAAGAACAAGGCATTGACTTTGATGAAGTCTTCTCTCCGGTGGTCAAGATGACTACATTGAGATGCTTTCTTGCATTGGTTGCCATATTAGATTTGGTGTTGCACCAAATGGATGTCAAAACAGCGTTCTTGCATGGTGATTTAGATGTGGAAATTTACATGCAGCAGCCAGAAGGGTTTGTTGAGAAAGGCAAGGAAGATTGGGTATGCCAGTTGTTAAAGAGTCTTTATGGCTTAAAACAATCACCGAGGGCATGGTACCATAAATTCCACAAGTTTATGCTTTCTCAAGGCTACAAACGTAGTGAGTTCGATCACTGTCTATATACAAAGAAGGCTAAGGATGGCAGCTGGCTGATCCTTATTTTGTATGTGGATGACATGTTGATTGCTGGCAAGCACTTGGAAGAAATTTCAGCTTTGAAGTCAAAGATGGCAAAATCGTTTGACATGAAAGACATGGGTGAGGCAAGTCATATACTTGGTATGCGCATTAAGAGAGACAGATCAAAGAAGTTGATTTGGTTATCTCAAACACGATATATTGACAAGGTTTTGCAACGTTTCAATATGGAGAAGGGAAAGGCATTGAGTGTTCCATTGCCACCATATGTGAAACTTAGCAAACAAGATTGTCCTGTGTCTGAGGAAGAACAGGCTGAAATGGATAAGATTCCATATGCGTCTGCAGTGGGTAGTTTGATGTATGCAATGATTGCTACTCGCCCAGACATTGCATTTGCAGTGGGAGTAGTAAGTCGATACATGTCAAACCCAGGCAAGAAACATTGGGAGGCAGTGAAAGGAATATTGAGATACCTGAAAGCTACAAAGAGTATGCGTATATGCTATGGGAGTCAGGAGCTAAGTGTAAAGGGTTTTACAAACTCAGATTATGCAGGTGACTTAGACAACCGAAGGTCTACGTCAGGGTATGTCTTTACATTGGCTGGTGGAGCAGTAACATGGCGTTCTAGATTACAAGATTGTGTTACTCAGTCTACTACAGAGGCTGAATATGTTGCAGCATCAGAGGCATGCAAAGAATCAATTTGGCTTAATCGACTAGTAACAGATTTGGGAATCAAAGAAGAGATGCCTGTGTTATATTGTGATAGTCAAAGTGCTATACAATTGGCTCGCAATCCAGTTTATCACTCAAAGACAAAGCATGTGGATGTGAAGTATCATTTCATCAGGGAAATGCTCGAGGATAAGCAACTTCAGCTTGTCAAAGTTCACACCACAGAAAATCCTGCTGATCTACTTACAAAAGGACTTCCCTCAGAGAGCTTTGCGCATTTTCGCAAGCAGTTAGATGTAGGGTAGTACATCACTTCTCTACATCTCTTGTATATTAGCTTGTATAGTAGCTTCTCTCACACTTAAAGTACCACATTGGACTTTAAGTGGGAGGTTGTTGGGGTATAAAGCCCAATGTGGTCGCCCAGGTAAGTGGGCGGGCCGCCAGGTATGTACACATATTCTTTTGTAAAAACCTAATAAGAACTCACTATGCTCTACACATTACAGTAGAGCGAGTTCACCATATCGTCGTGCTCTTCTTCTCGCACTCTCTCTCGCGTCGCACTTCCACTCGTACTCCTTCATTTAATGCATCCTTTTGGCAAGAGACCAAGTTGATTTTGAATATTTGTGCTCCCATCTTGAAGATACTTCGTTTGGCTGATAGGGAAGGAGCCACCATGGGGCTTGTGTATGAGCTTACGGATCGCATGGTTGAGCAAATTCAAAACATGCAAGGTATTGATGCGGCAAGGATGCTGTCACGAGGACGTGGCAGTTATTAACCATGTCACAAAGATGTGGCAACTGCTAACCTTGGTTGTTGGTTTCTTTCCAATGGGGTTTATTTTATTTGTTTTGAGACCCTCTTTTTGAAGTAGCAAACGGTCGGACATTGTATAGCCAATGTGAACGGTAGATTCACCCGTAGACGGGAAGTGGTCGGCACTAGAATTCGTATGGTAAGAGGATGTCTAGGCTCAGAGCAAGATCATATAGGTTCCCCCGTCGCACTTAGCAAGTTGGTGGATACTAGGAAGTGAACTCAATGAAGGCGTAAAGTCAAGGTGGGACTACCAACAAAAAGTATCCGACATTTGGGCCACATTGCACTTTTGGATGCGGTCCCAATGAGGATAGATGGTCAGAAGACCAGTGGGAGCCCAACGGAAGCATCTCCTAAAATTTAGGGAACTGCTATTTTGGGCCGTGAAATGTGTTCGCGTCATTACCTCCGGTATGACTAGGGAAACATTTTACAACTCTGCCGCAAAGTCAACTGGGCAACCGGTCAGGATATTTTTAAGCGGCGAACCCGAAACGGGAAAATGCTTGTAAATGCGCCAAGTGTCACATTTTCATGCACTTGCCTCTTCCAAAAAAATGGGCGCTGAATTTTAAGCTGAGAGAAGCCTCATTCACTCTCTGTCACAGGTTAAGAGCTATGGAGTGCTTCCTTTCCCTCTTATGTACAGTGCGGTGCCAAGAGTGATGCCCTGCACGCTACGCACTGCCCTCTCTCTCCCCTACGAGCAGTATGTTATGCCCCACTAGTGGGCTTTTCATTTGACCAATGTACAATTATGTGGGTTCATGCGCGATTGCCGAGGCAAGAGCCTCTTGCACAGGTACTGGATTAGCTAGTGGCTAATCCCCCGCAGGTACAGGTGAATTCGGAGAGGTTTCACGCCAGAAATCTCGTCCGATTCAAAGGGCAAGTAGCCCTACAGGTGCGGGAGCTCGAGGTCTTGCTATTGATGCGACTGGCACGCGAAACAAAGCCCAAAACAGGGAATTACAGCCTGCTGTGTATTTTTGCAGGTTTAGGGTTTTGGCCCTAAACGGACCCTAATACAGAGTTACCCGGAACGCGGAACGGGAACGGCGACAGGGACCCTCGCGGAACGGGGGAACGGCCAGGGGTCCGGAACGGGAACGGCGCGGAACGGGAGGCATAAAAAACACCCAAATAATGCTTGAGAAGGGAATGGGTGTGAGGGGGTGCATTTTAATTTTTGAGTCCTTGCACACTAAAAGAACACCTGATGTTCATTGCAAATTTGCAAAAAACTGCCTATTTCTTCCCATTTTTGAGAGTTGGCCGTTCCGAAGCCGTTCCGGAGCCGTTCCGGCCGGCCGTTCCGGTATCAGGTGGTCACCCGGAACGGCAAAACGTTCCGGGGCGTTCCAGCTTGGCAGAGGGGGAGGGAACGGCGTTCCGGCCTTCTAGGGCCTGCGGAACGCGTTCCCTGGTAACTATGCCCTAATACCCCTAGGAGGTTCGGGGACGCAAGGGGACCGCTGTACAGGTGAACTTGCGCATTTTCGGGGCAGAAAACAGAGAATTCAGCATGATGCAGATTCTCGCCAGGTTTTGCAAAGTGTCCGTATGCGTCGGGAAAGTCACCTATTGCGTGGGGATACTGACTATGAAGCGTCCTAGTACAGTTATGCTACCGAAATCGGGCCAGAACAAGTGTTTCTTAGCCTAGATTGTGCGGGGCAGCTTGTGGGAGATCACAGGTTTTATTCCCTTTGATAAAGAATAAAGAAATACCAAAAGGGGCGCCAATTTTGGGGCCTACAGGTTGTCGGTGTCTACTCGGAGCATTCTAGCTTCCGAGCCGTGTGTGATTAAGTGTTAATTCCCGCTACAGGTCTCCTTTGCGAAGTGCTCCGCGTGTGTGTCTAAAGTAAAGAATTTCAGGTGAAAGCCAACGCCTACCGCTCTACGGGCCGGTTTCAGATGCAAGAGATCAAGGACCTGTGTGTTGATAGATGGAATATGATGCACACACCATTGCATGCTATGGGATACTTGTTGCATCCTATATGGCGAGGAAGAGGGCAATTCAATGATAGTGAGGTTCATGACGGGTGGATGACATTTTTGGACAGGTATACCAAGGGTGATTTGACCATGCAGGATACCGTCATTGATGAGTTGGACACTTTCCTCACTGAAAGAAAGTCATTTACTCATCCTATTGCAAAGGGTCCAAAGAGAATGCAAGAGGGTGTAAAATGGTGGTAGACTTTTGGGGCTTGCACGCCCACATTGCAGACTCTTGCACTTAAGGTGCTTTCTCAAGGGACATGTGCCTCTCCATGTGAGAGAAATTGGAGCACCTTCTCTCTCATTCACACCAAGAGAAGAAATAGGTTACTTCCTGCTCATACTGAGAAGCTTGTCTACATACACACCAACTTGAGGCTCTTATGCAAGATCAAAGAGCGCGGCTATGAAAGAATGGAGGTGACATTGGAGATGCTTAACAAAGAGAAGGATGAGGAGCGCTTGCTTGAGTTGCAGGAGATTCAGGAGGCTATTGCACAGAGCACTGATGATGTTATGGAGTCTCTTCCGATTAGCATGCCCAGTGATATTGGGACTTCATGCTCCGTTGCTGAGGATGAGGCTTGGGATGAGGATGAGGATGAGGATGATGAGGGTGATGATGAGGATGATGATGAGGAGGTGGCCTTTGATGAGAGTTAGAGCTCATTGCATTTTGCTCTAGCCTCGGTCCTGACTCCTCTTAGCTCTACTTGTGTTTTGGATTCACTATTTAGCATCGAGCGGCTGGACTCCACCCTCTAGGCTCTATTTATGTTTTGTCATTTGAATTTTGGAGTACTCAGTCTTGTTGGTTTTGGAGGCTCCATATTTTGCCATCTAGTATGATCATGGTTCATTGATGTATCTATTGATCAGAGATCTTGATCTCTTTCTCGGCTCCCGACTCCTTGATTTAGCTAGATTCTACATTTTCTATGATGTTTTAATGCATTATGTGGCTTTGGGCTACTCTCTAGAGTCTAGTGTTTTAATTTTAATTGCTATTTGTTATGAGATATATATATATACACTAATTTTTTAGTGCCGTATGGTATTCCACGTATGGAATCTTCGGGGGGTCTAAATCGGGCTTATATCGGGCTTCCATACCCGCCCGAGTGAGACGCATGGTTGTCGCATGAAAAACTATGCCTGTGACTGCGTAACTCTTCAAACACAATGGTCAAGTGACGTCTATGCTCCTCTTCATTCTTCGAATAGACTATCATGTCATCAAAGAATGTGCCAACAAACTTTTGATGCGAGCGAAAAATCCGGTCCATCATCCTATTGAACGTAGCAAGAGCATTTGTAAGACCAAATGGCATCACTAGGAGCTCATAGAGCCCAAATGTCGTCTTAAACGCAGTCTTGTGCACATCCTTTGGCCTCATACGAATCTGATAGTATGGTACCCACTCTTAAGGTCTATCTTGCTGAAAATTGCAACACCCTCTGAACTGTCAAGAATATCATTGATCCTTGAGATAGAAAACCTCTTCTTGATGGTATTCTTATTCAACGCACAGTAGTCAATACACATGCACCAAGAGCCATCCTTCTTCTACACTAGGAGCACTGGGAGCAAAAAGGTGAAGAATTAGGCTAAATCAGCCCCTTCTCTAAAAGCTCGTCAACCTAGCCCATAATCTCTTTCTGCTGAGCCGCACTAACCCTATAGGGAGGTCTATTTGGTGGGCTACACCCTGGCAACAAATCTATCGCATGGTCCTCAGGCCTCTCCGGCGGCAATTGTGACGGTAATGAATCAGAAAAACAATCATTAAACTCTTGCAAAAAAAATCTGGCTAAGACCCGCTGAAGGCCCGCTACTGCTGCTCGCCCCCCCCCCTTTGCTGTTGCGCCATCGCTCTCCTCCCCCCCCCTCCCTCCCCCCGCTGCCCCTTCGCTGCCCCCCCCACCCCCTTCAGCCCCTGCGCACTGCCTCTCAACCCACCCGCTGCCCCCCCCTATCTGCGCGCGCTGCCCCATTAGCTGCCGCAGCCCGCTGCCCACCCCTGTCTGCACACTGCCCCTTAGCTGTCGCAGCCCGCTGCCCTCCTCTCGCTCTGCCTTCCCCGCTCCATCCCCCCGCTCGCTGCTGCTTGTGCACCCGCACATTGCACGGCTGCCCTCTTCGCCCTCGCTGTCTCCTCATCAACCCCCCCCCCCCCCCCCCCCCCCCCCCCCCCCATCCTCTTCGCTCCCGAAGGCCCTCTGCACCTGGCTCGGCAGCACTTTCTCTTCGGAAAAGTGCCTGGCTGACTTGTTTGCAGGTTTCTTCTTCGCCGCCCGCTTCTTCGACTCAGCAGTAGACACAGATGGAGGCTCCAGCTTCACCTCAGAGGGACTCGCCTGAAGCCCCCTCGCCCGACCCTGCTGAGCCCACCATTCGACTTGCTCTTACGCCGGCAGAGCAAGCGAGCCTTGCCACAGAGGTAGAACGCTTGCAGGCGACTTCTGTCATTTGCAAGGTTCTCGGCACTCGTCCCAGCAGAGGAGAGCTGCGAGACCTACTCCAGGCCCGCCTCCTCGCAGAGGTGGGCAAGATCTTGGATGTCCAGATTCTCGGACGGGGGTACTACCAGATTGAGTTCGAGACTTCCGAGATGGCCTCCAAGGTCATAGCTATGAGTCCATTGGCCATCCGAGCATCACGCGCCCACTTTCAACAATGGCGACATGGTTTTGACCCGTCTTCGGATGTGCTAGTAGAGGAGGCGGACATCCCCATCTCAGTCTGCTTTCCAGGTTTACGGAGGGAGTACCTTCCACTTCTCTCCAGGATTGGCTCCGCCATCGGAACTGTCCTGGAGACACCTCGTACAGCAGCATCAGTAGCTGCCAAGGCGGCTGGCATCCCTTCAGTTCGAGTTTTGGTCAGAGATATCCACACGCTCCCGAAGGTCATCCTTCTGCCTCGGGTGAGTGGGGGTTGGTTTAGACAAAGTGTGGAGTACTCGGGTCTCCCGAACCAGTGCTTCATTTGCAGACAGATGGGCCACCTAGCGAAGGCCTGTCCACGGAGGAGACCACGACCCGCACCCTAGCCTCAGCCCTAGCCTGCCAAGGCTGGGCCGCACCCACAGCCAGCGACACAGAGCACAGATTCAGCGCCACCCTCCGAGCCTGGGGCTCCAGCGGAGGAGGGGTGGCAGCAGGCCCGTGGCCGTCGACGCCAGGGGCCACAGCGACAGCCTGGCACTCAGAGTGGCCCCCAGGTGCCTACTCAGCAGCAATGGGTTCCCACGGGGAACCGCTTTGGTCCTCTTGAGCAGGAGGAGCCCCCTACGCCAGCCACCACCTCCGCTTCACCCTCGCCAGCCGCTCCGCCTTCCGATCTCCCCTCCTCCTCCTCATGCCCTCCCCCGCCCTCTGCTACCGCTCACTCCCCACCTCGCCCCCCCCATGTCTCTGACGCCCCACCCCGCTTCTCCTCTCCCCCGCCCCCCCCAACCCCTTCTCCCCCTCCTTCTGCTTCAGTACCACAGTCGGCTCAGGAGACTGGACCCTCGCCGGCGGCTAGGAGATCTCTTGGCAGCGCCTTCGCCACGAGTCGCCTAGCGAGAGAGGGTCAGCCTTTCATGCGGCCCCCACTGCAGATTCAGACATCTCCTCTTGCAGCTATCCCTCGTGGTTTGACGAGCTTTGACCTCCGACGTCGCTGGGATTTCTTCGATTACGGGTTTACTCATTTTCTTGGCGATTCCGCAGCAGACCACGAGGCAGCCTGCTTCAGAGTCCACGCTTTGTTCCTCGCCGCTAGGGGGACAGAGGCCTTGGACTCAGCAGTTGGTTTCTCCTTCCCCCTCTGTAGCAGGACTGAGACAGAGTGGTCCCTCGACTCAGTGGTGGGATGGTTGCATACACAGGTTCTCGAGTTCTCTCACCACATGGGAGAACTGGGCGTTACAGATTTGCTGCAGACTTTGTGGCCACTGGCCAAGTTTGCGGTGACACCCCCAACTTCAGCAGGATGTAGACACATTGTGGTGTACTTTTTTGCTGATACGCAGTGTTTGCCTTGCTATGTATTCATTCATGAGGACTCCTGGACAGAGGAGATTGCTTTACGCACGGCTCGCTCTACTTGGGCTTGGACCAGGCACTCACTGCAGTCTCGCCTATCTAGAGGACGCTCGGATGCGGATTACTCCCCATCCAAGCCTGCTTCGAAGATAGCTCGTCTTGCTGCTACGGCAGCATCTGTTCTCTCTCGCTCCCCATGAGGATCGTCTCGTGGAACGTGCTGGGACTAGGTGGGCCCCAGTTTCAGCGACAGCGGGGCCGATTGCGTCAGGAGCTTCAGCGTTGCCTTGTGGGAGGAGAGATTGATCTCCTTATGCTTCAGGAGCACCATTTGTCTGAGAGCCGCATTCGGCGATGTGGTCAGATTTTGCGTGGACGCTATGATACCTTTTGGTCAGCTGCTTTTGGACCTGGAGGCATCCAGGGTGGGGAATGTATGACTATTGCGGACTCATTACAGCAGGCCATTGTGGGCAGAGGGATTATTGTCCCAGGCAGGGCTCAGTGGATTACTATGCAGGTTCAGGGTAGCCTTGTGGGTTTCTTGAACATCTATGCGCCCAATGTGGCGAGTGCTCGTGCAGAGTTTTGGTCACAGATTGTTGAGTCTTTGCCACAGGTTGACCAGTGGTGTGTAGGAGGGGACTTCAACATGTTGGAGGACCCTTCTGACAGGATCGGAGGCAGCCATGCTACTTTGCATGGAGTCGAGTTAGCAGCTTGGGAGAGGTTTTGTATGACGTCGAGGGTCTCGGATACATGGCAGCATTCTGGCTTTGTGAGGCCTCCAGAGAGTCTTGCCTTCTCTAGATCGGACCGCAGAGTGGAAGGAGTGAATCTATCGCGCATAGATCGCTTCTACACTAGTGACCACTTCAGTGACTTGGGGGGATCAGTGGGCATCCTGGCAGGGACATCCTTCTCGGACCATGCACCAGTGATCCTCACAATGGCAGACAGGCAGAGGAGTGGGAGCACGATGCTTCGCATCCTAGAGCGGGTCTTGTTGGACTCAGCACTCAGAGAGAGGATCGAGGCTCTATGGACAGAGGGCATGGACAGCCAGGCTCCACCTGCAGACAGAGTGGCCTCAGGCCTAGTTCAGCTTAGCCACTTCTTTCTCCAGGAGTCTTTGGCTCGACGGGCTGCAGCGAGAGAGGAGGAGCAGCGTCTCAGACGAGGCATTGCTTCACTACAGAGGATGCAGGAGCAGCATCCAGACAGTCCATGGTTGGAGGAGCAGTTACAGCAGGCTCGACAGGAGCTTGTTTGCACAGAGGAGAGGCGCCATGAGTTTGCCTTTCACCGACAGGCATCTCAGTGGACTCAGGTGGGTGACAGAGTGACAGGTGCTTTTTTTGAGACAGTGGGACCTCGGCACTCGCATGCCAAGGTCAATCAGTTGAGGAGACCCGATGGGTCAGTTGTTTGTGAGCCAGAGGATATGCGTGCAGTTGCTACTGACTTTTACAGTGAGCTACTGTCGGCTGAGCCCGAGTCAGAGAGACAGGATGCATGCAGGGAGCAGGTTTGGGCACAAATGCCTTGTCTTGTGACTAAGGAGATGCGGCAGAGGCTTGAGTTACCTCTTCAGCTTGAAGAGCTGCACACGGCTCTTAGGGCCCTCCCTCGTGGTAGCTGTCCAGGTGGGGATGGGCTGACTTTCAGCTTCTTCTTGGAGTACTGGGACCTGCTTGGCCCAGATCTTTGTAGTGCCTTTCAGTACATTCTGCACACAGGAGTGATGCCGGATAGCATGAGTGAGGGCCTGATTTACCTCATTCCAAAGGAGGGTGGCTCCTTGGATGAGATTCGACAGTGGCGCCCCATCACCATTCTCAACTCAGCCTACAAAATTCTTGCCAAGGCTCTGAGTTTGAGGATTCGGCCACTTTTGGAGAGCCTTATACATGGGACTCAGACAGGTTTTGTCAAGGAACGCAGTATCCTTGACAACATCTTCACTTTTTGGGAGGCTTCTGTCCTTGCACGGCTCCGTGGGGAGGACCTTGTGATTCTTCTTCTCGATTTTGAGAAGGCATACGACAAAGTTGACTGGGACTTTCTAGAGGGCACGCTACGCAGGATGGGCTTCTCAGAGGCTTGGATCATAGGGGTGTCAGCTTTGTACAGACAGGCCCACAGTCAGGTGCTTTTGGCAGGAGGTAGAGGTGAGCGCTTCATGCTCACACGATCGGTCAAACAGGGTTGTCCTCTTGCCCCCTTTCTCTTTCTGTTCTATGCGGAGGCGATGAGCAGATTTTTGGTGTCAGAGCAGGTTGGTTTGAGGGGCTTAGCACTCCCTATACGGGGAGATGAGCTTCTGGACGCTGAGTTTGCCGACGACTCAGCCTTGTACTTAGAGGGCCAGGAGGCTAATTTACACAGATGTGGGCAGGCTTTGGAGACCTTCTGCTGTGCATCGGGCGCACTGATCAACTGGAGAAAGACAGTGGCTTTCTCAGTTGGTAGTGCTCCTGTGCCAGATTGGATGCCAGGAGAGGGTTTTAGGTGGATTCCTTCAGGGACTGCACTTCGGTACTTGGGTTGTCAGGTTGGTTTGGATTTGTCCCCCGAGCAACAGATTGCTCCTCTTCTCCTGTCCATCAGGAGAAAGCTGTTACATTGGAGCTCAGCACGACTTTCGCTGGCTGGTAGAGTAGTAGTTGTCAACCAGGTGTTGTTGGCGACTATGTGGTACATCACTTCTTGCTGGATCTTCTCGAGTTCTTGCATCAGCCAGGTAGAGAGGCTGATCAAGAACTTCCTTTGGTCAGGTCGCGACACTCAGATTGCCCGAGCCAAGGTGGCTTGGTCGGTCATCACACTTCCTTGTTCTCAGGGAGGGCTTGGGATCATTGATCCAGCACAGCAGAGCAGAGCCCTTCTTGGGAAGTTCGTCGTCAGAGGACTTCTTCCAGGCGAGGAGCCCTGGAAGGAGTTCTTGTTGCAGAGGCTTCGTGCCAGGGTGCCTCAGTCAGGAGGCCCTTGGCAACCTTCGACCAGATGGATCTTTACAGAGTTGCGCCAAGTTGGTTTGAGCAGGAGACTGGAGGACCGATTCGCTGTGAGTTTGCTTCGTTCTTGGGAGCTATTGCCGCGTGGCCTAGAGCAGCGACAGCCGACGTGCATGGAGGAGCGCCTACGGCAGCCCCTCGTCTGGAACCCCATGGTTAGCACTCAGAGAGGCCACTTGGTTGGGAGTAGGCCTCATGTTTCTTGGGGTCCCATGGCAGCAGGTCCTGCGCGCTCTCTAGGTGACTGGCTAGAGTTCACAGGTTTGTCAGAGGAGGTGCAGGTTGTCCAGCTACAGGGCATGAGAGGGGTTCAGAGCATGTGTCAGGACATCTCAGAGTCAGTTCCAGCTGATTGGCTCACGCCTCTCGAGCCAGTAGCACCCCGGTGGATGGGATCCTTCACACGACTCGAGGTTCTCATTTCAGTCAGGGCTTGCTCAGAGACTGTCCCAGCCCTGTTCTTCGAGCTTCAGGGTGGGGGACAATTACAGAGAGTTGCAGTAGAGGCCCCGCAGGTAGCAGAGTGTTGTTTCCAGAGGATCCGAGTTGTGGGCATCTGTGGGAGGACTTGCGTCATAGACCCTGACCCAGCAGCTCTTGAGACAAGACACTGGAGGCTATGGGCTTGGGAGTGTTGTCCACTGGCACGAGTACAGTGGGATCCTGGTGAGTGGCTATGGAGGGATCCATTCTCTTCTGCAGACCGCCCAGGAGTCCCTTTCTTTCACTACACTGTTCAGCTTGGACGTCATATACTTGCAGCACAGAGAGAGGCCCACCCCGCTGCAGCACGTCATTGGCAGGAGGAGGGTCTCACTGTTGAGTTCTTGGCAGCTTTTTGGCAGAGGCTGTGGGACTCCAGACAGCCGAGGCGCGTCACCTTGTTCCAGTGGTTGGTTGCACACAGAGCCACAGCAGTAGGGAGCTGGCTTGTACATAGTGGTCTCTCGGCCGCATGTACAGCCTGTGACCAATTGGTGGAGAGTCAGCGACACTGTCTTTGGGACTGTCCCTCGGCCCAGCAGGTGTGGCTACGAGTTCTTCGGCTGATGCCTGCCCTCTCCACGGCTCGACAGTGCACTTGGGGGGGGCGGCTTGGTCCACCCTCATGGGCCCGGCACTTCATTTTGAGCTATCTTCCACCAGCAGGATGATAGTGATACAGGGGGGTCGACCTACACTCTAGCCTGCTACAGACCTTACTCCACAGGAGTGGAGCAGTGAGAGAGCGGAGTGTTGGGAGCTCATCAGCGGCCTAGCTCTCTGGTTCATCTGGCGGGCCCGTTGTTTCCGCATCTTTGAGGCTCGCCTTGTACCACCAGCAGAGACTGTTCGTGACTTTTGGCTAGAGCTGATCCATACTCTCAGAGGACAGCTTGAGGGACTACAGGGCAGCTCCGACCGCATGCGGGAGCGCCGCGAGGCTTTCCTTCGTCTCTGGCGCCCTGGGCCGTTTTACTCCATGGTCCAGGGGGTGCTCAGATGGCACTACTGTCCACCTGTGTGGCTTTTCCCTCCTCCCATCTCTTGATTTAGCCCCATTGTATATATGTTGTTTTTTCATTGGGAGAGTCTCCCCATCATGTTTGTTGTAGCCCTCTCTTACAGAGGTGGATGTAGCCCTATGGGCAGCTTTCATTAACTAATAGAAGGATCTTTTTCTGGAAAAAAAAAAACTCTTGCAAAAATGTTGACCTTTCTTTATCTAACACAGATAAATTTGATTGACAACTATCTAAAACATCACGTGTAAAAACCAAGTATGCACAAAAATGATGTTTAATTACAGAAGTGATAGCCGTAGTAGATACAAATTACAATAGGGGCAGACTCCCCTTTAAGCTTTACATCCAAAACATGAGTTTTGCCGCTATGCTAAAGGGTGATCATTTTGCGGAAGACATCCAGCCGCCATGTATCCTGAACATCCACAGGATTCCCAAGAGCGAAAAGCCTCATAAGGCCGGGCATAACCACAAAGAAGCCCTCACTCACAAGATTTAAACAGAGAACCAAGGAAATGACCTCCAAAATTTTAACAAGATGTTACCTCGGGACCTTTTTTTATGAATGCGACAATGACATGGCAGGCTACTTGTTTTTAGAATTCGCCAAATCACTTTTACTAAAAAGTTATTTTTGAAGAAAGTTTAAGCTGATTTTGTATTAGTTAGTTTAAATATGATGCATCGGTTGTAACACAAAATCTAAGAGTAGGCTATTAGAGCAAGTCGTACACTTCACTTGAATTTCAAGAAAATAATGAAATACCGCCATGGGTGCCCATTGAAAAGCCAATCATCCCCAAGGGGAACTCCACCTCTATCATGTCTATTGTGCAGATTTCTCTCGTGAAAATGAAGCACTCAGTTTTGAATTGCAATTCAAATTTGTATCAGTGATTTCCAATGGCACGTGGGCTGACTAATTACACATAAACTTTAAGAATTTCTCATCACTGTTTGTGATGACTTGCCTCTCCACTTCCAATCGTCTTGGCTTTCTTGGCTGGAAAACCCTTCAATGTTTATTTAGAAAATTGAGCTCTCTTAACTGTAGCCTTGGTATGAGAACCAGCAAGTACCTTCAAGTTTTCCACTGCTTGAACATTGTCTTCATAGCCATCTCCTGCATATGCTTGGCAAACCTCGAATCCTTTGAATACTCTACAAGCAGGCTAGGAAATTGTTAACCTCTACTTTCCTTGCATTGTCATTGTCACGATCTATAGAAGCACACTCTTTAGCAGTGTGATCTGCACCTGTATGCTCTTCACCTGCTTCCTCCTGACCTTCCTCTTCCTCTTCCTGAGTAAATTATGCCATGTTGCAAGTTTTTTGCAGAAACTAAATCATATTACCCATTGAAGAAACATCCACGGAGCTCTGATACCACTGAAACCAACTGACACTTGAAACAGCAGCAGTAGATAATTGAAGACTTGCAGCACACAGTAGACCTGCAGGAGACACAAAACAGGCGGGGTGCCTCTCAGAGATGCATTGGCCCCTAAGGTGGTATTTCTTTATTCTATTGATGCCAAACAAACACAGTATAACAGCTCTTGCTTGAAAAGACCACTTTCCTCTTCAAAAAGTCTGAGTTAACTGGGGCAATGGCCCTGGTCTATAGCTCTTGTTGCTTAAAAGCATAAATTGAAAACAAAAACAATAGCTAAAAGCAGTCCCATGTGGGACTCGCGTAAAAAAGCATCTACTTACATAATCTGTCAAGTCAGTAGGGCTCATGCTTGGCATACATGCCACATCAGCATAGGCATCCGTAAAATGTCTCATCATCAGTCAATCCACACATGTGCCACACACCAGCCATCCTCACCCCTGAACCTCAACACATCCACCACACATAGTTTACAGTGTAGTTTCAATCTGCACTTCAGCTGTACCACCATTAGAGACTTGTTACAAGCTGGGTGAAAATCTTTCTGTTTCTTGGAGCTTTTCTCTCTCTCTTCTTTGCGCCTTGCTTACACACACACTGTTTCTCTTGACATACTCATGCTCACAAATGGGAGACAAAGCAGTAATTGGATAGACTCCCACCCTTGTAATACCCTACCTCAAGGCTCAATAATCACATGGTCAATGAAGTTACCTAATGTTCAGATCTTGTTTTTTCCCCTTCCATATTACAAATAGGCATTGCTAAAATTTGTTGCAAAAACATAATTTCTGTTTTAAAAGAATCTCAAAAAGAAGAGTTTTTGCACTTTAGCAAACAAGAATCAAGTACCTTATACCTTGGTGTACCGCCCTGTGCCCCATGAGCTGTGCCATCATTTCCTTACTCATTGTTTCATCCACTTTTTCCTGCTCCTAGCTGTTTTGTCATGAAAGCCATACTCTCAGAAGACCCTGAAGCTTTCCTTCATCAGGCCACACTTTATGTACTCCTCAAGTGGACCGAGAACTCTGAGGAAGTTGCCAAGAGTATCCAATACTCCGCGGTGTACAAACAGCTGGTGGTCATGAGCCTTTTTAAACTAAAAGCTGATAATCCTCCTTTCTATCCCCTTCCAACCCCTTGCCACCTTTCCGAGCTGCTGCATATATGTTCGAAAGCAGCACACAAGCGGCTGTATTCTTGGGATCTAGCTTCAATATATTTTTGGTGGCTATTTCAGCAATCTCTACATCTCCAGAAATTTTGCAAGCCCCTAGCAAGACATTCCAAACCATGACAGAATCAACAGTGGACTTGTTGATCATTTCCAGGGCTTCGTGAACACAGCCTGCACGACCAAGTAGGTCAACCATGCAAGCACAGTGCTCTGCATTTGGTTTGATTTTGTACTCTTTTGTCATGATTTCAAAGTACCGACGGCCTTCTGCAAGTAGACCAGAATAGCTACACACAGACAGCAAGCTTAAGAATGTAAAATGATCAGGTTCCAGGGTTTCTTCAGTCATCTTTCTAAAGAGCTCAAAAGCTTCAATGGTATGCCCATGTTGGCAATATGCAGCGAGCAAAGAATTCCAAGAGACTAAGTCCCGTTTTGACATTTTGTTGAAAACACCATGTGCAGCTTTGACATTCCCTAATTTGCTATACATATCCATAAGGGCATTTCCTATCACCAAATGTGTTTCCAAGCTACCTCTTATTATGTGGTCATGAATCATTCTGCCTTTCTCCATGTGTCCTGCTGCAGAGCAAGCTTGAAGAAGGCCAACGTATGTCACCTCATTTGGCTCCACACCATCCTGCATCATTCTTTTAAAGGTAGTAAAAGCCTTGTGTGATTGTTCGTACTGTGCATAGCCATTTATGAGAGTACTGAAAGAGATCACATCATGCTGACTCATTTTATCAAAAACACATTGTGCAGCTTTCATGCGTCCCCATTTTATATACATGTCCAAAAGACAGTTCTGGACAAAGACAACATTTTCCTTACTCTCCATTAAAATGTAGTTGTGGATCTGCTCACCACAAGAGAGTAGTTCATTGGTAGCGCAAAGCTTTAGGATAGAGGCCAGTGTAACAGCATTGGGATTCACCCCATGCTTTTCCATTTGCCAAAACAGCTTCAAGGTATTCTCAATGTGGCCATGATGTGCATATCCTTGAATCAAAGATGTCCATGACACCACATTGCGACCCCGCATACCTGTAAAGACATGATAAGCATCCTCGAGACTCCTACATTTTGCGTACGCATCTATCAGAGCATTAGCAACAACCAAATAAGCCCCATACCCACCCTCAATGACATCACTATGAATTTTCCTTGTGATGTCCAAATATAAGGCACAGGTACATGCCCTAAGAATATTGATGAAGGTAATCTCATTAGGCTGGAACTTAGCATTCTGCATCTTCTGATATGTATTTAAAGCTTGCTCATTCTGACCGGCCTCTGCAAACCCAGCAATCATTACACTCCAAGTAACTAGAGTGCGTTCTTGCATAGTCTCAAACACATGATAAGCATCAGCAATACTCCCCTGCTTAGCATAAATGTCAACAAGGGTGCTCATTACGAACACATTCAAATCTGAAATATATTCAATTGCCTGGAAATGTAATAGTCTGCCTTCGTCTAAGCTAGAGCACGCCTTCAGGAGGAGGACAAACGTTACACCATCGGGTAGGATCTCTTCCAGTTTCATGGTCTGAAAGAGCTGAAAGGCAGGAATCGCACTGCCATTTTTTAGGCAACCGGAGATGAGGCCATTCCATTGGAATATGTTAGGTTTCACAGTACTGCAAAAATAGACTGCATCTTCAAAGTAGCCAAGGCGGCGATACGCGATGAAAAGCTTCTCGTTGAGTGCCGAAGTGGGCACATCCAAGCTCCCACAGAGGGAAAGGTGATGAACATAAAGAGCATCTTTGACACGGCAACAGTTTTCAAAGAATGTATCTTGGAATACGTGCATGATTGAGGCAACACCAGTGAATTCTTCGAGGTTATTTGAAGAAGCGACAGGTAATGGAGGTAGCCCTGAGGCGGAGGAAAAGGCATCACAGAGCAAAGTGTTCACATCGTTAAGGGTACTCTTGCTGAATGATCTCAGACCCTTCCTTAGAATCCTGTCCTGGCTGCGAGCTAGCGCAATCACCATAGCCGGCCGCAGCTACATTTTGCATCAAACATTGGCGGCTACGCATTTCCTGCATCAAGCAACACCTTTTGGTCGTAAGCCTTCAATATACCTGGCAAGATTTAAATCACATATAGCGTAAAGGAAAAAATATATAATTACACTTCCAATACGCATGTATGTGCACACGATTTTGAAAAAAGGTCAAATTTGAAGCATCTTTTCTGATGCTTTCTTTTCTCTGTGTTTTTTCTCAATTGCATCGGCACAGAGCCAGCATCTCTCTCTCTCTCTCTCTCTCTCTCTCTCTCTCTCTCTCTCTCTCGTGCGCTACACGTGTCGCAAACTCCATCTCCCTCGTGCAGCCGCCTTCACGCACCCGACCTCCCAAAAGCTCTCGTTCTCTTTGTGTGTCTGTTGCGAGACAGAGCGCATGGGCTCTCTCTCTCTCTCTCTCTCTCTCTCTCTCTCTCTCTCTCTCCAGGGAGACCTGCATGGGCACTCTGCGCTCTCTCTGTCTCAAACCACAAGGACGTGCAGATAGGGTGGTTAGGGGAGGGTAGGGCAAAGAGGATGAAAACAGGTAGCGATGGAGCAGACGAGGGAGGAGCTGGGTCTCTCTCAAGCTTCACGCACACAGAGGCGGGAGGGGGCAGAGGCTGAGCCAAAACCAAGGGGCCGCAAAGGAGCAGGGCGAGGGAGGCGTCATAGCTACGTCACGAGCAGAATCTTTTCACTAATGTTTTTTTTTTTGAAACTCTAAAAAATATTAGTGTCCTGTCGCAAAACTGATGTCCAAAGAAAGATTAACTTATAATTACACTTTTACCTATTATGCATAATGATGGGGTATAATACCTTATACTTGACAGCTGCTTTGTCATACCAATTCAAACAAGCGGACAAAAAGTGCCTAAAGATGAAGAAAAAAGACACCTACATTATGACAATGTTAGTTAAGTAAAAACATGATAGAAGCAATTGTCAATTTCAGCTTGGAGCTTAGCTACAAAGTCCTGGGACACTTCAAACTTCCTAGCCAGATCATGAACCTCATCAGACATCTCTTGCAACCATTCATGTGTCATATAGAGAGTGCCATTCTCAATCAAGTTCTATTGAGCATCGGGGTTTTCTTTTGGCCCTTGTGATTCTATTCACAGTATGGTTGCTAATGGACCATGTGTTCCTATCCACGGTTCCTCAAAGGTTCTTTCTGATGTATCTATCTTTTTGCCCCTCCCTTGGGTGATCTAAGTAATTCTTGGCTTTCTTATATATTCAGATGCTTACTTGAGCTTTTTTTTTTTTAAGTGCTAAAAGGAATTGTGCACACAATTACTTGAAGCATTGATACAAATATATTTTCTAGATTTGGAAGCTCCCTCTCTGAAACTGCAAGGAACATCGTTGAAATGACTCCTCCTCCCCCTGGAGGGTATAGCTCCACATCCTCCCTCCCAAGATTCTGTCCACCCTGTTGAACACACCTTCAATAACATTACAAGGATGAGAGAGAGAGAGAGAGAGAGAGGAAGGGGGGGGGGGGCAGGGTAATTGTCTTGCTTGGAGTAATCCTTGCAGCAAGCATTTGTAAGATGATTGGAGTTTCCCCTCCAGTTTGTGTGACATGTGAACTGCTACAACCAGAAAAGCATAAGTAGGTGGCAATAGCGGGAGCATCTCTCTCTCTCTCTCTCTCTCTCTCTCTCTCTCTCTCTCTCTCTCTCTCTCTCTCTCTCTCTCTCTCTCTCTCTCTCTCTCTCTCTCTCCTTTTCATAAGACTGCAAACAGTGTCCAACATGCAGGGGGCGTCCTTGGTGAGATCTCCTTGATGGCGACATATACATCATCTCAGCAGACCGTGAGATTGGCATCCCACACAATGCTTAAGTTACTATCTGGAGCCTCGGCATTTCTTTGGGAAGTCGACATTAAGACTTCATCTTAAGAGGCTGCAAATGAGACATTTCCAACATAGCACATGTTTCTGGAAAGAGTGCCTCCAAGTAAAAAATGACCTTAAGAGGAACGTAAAAAGTAGGTTTCCCCCAGCTCGTCCCTCTCCACATTAATGGCCAGCTTATCCCCTGCTCATCGATATATTCCTCTAGGCTGCAAGGAGCACCCCGACTCCCTAGTCAATGCTCGTTCCTTAGATGGTTGTAGCATACTTAGAGCCTCCCTGCAGTGCAGCTGGCAACACAGGTGAATACATTAGGGTCCAGGGAGCCTAAGGGTGGAGAGAGAGAGAGAGAGAGAGAGAGAGAGAGAGAGAGAGAGAGAGAGGGGGAGAGAGAGAGAGAGAGAGAGAGAGCATGCTGCCTCCATGCAGTGTACAATATAAATGAGTAAAAAACCTACAAGAAAACTACTAATAATATAAAGCTATTTGTGTGTGTGCGCGCGCGCACGCGAAGCTGGTAGATAATGGCAGGAGAGGAGACAAGCAGGATGAGGTGGAGTTAGGCTGTCATAAAAACTAATATCTAACCAACCCAAATGATTTTCTCATATTAAATTGATCACTTAATGTGGGAGAATAAACGGGAACAAGGGTTAAGATATTGAGATGTGCTTATAGACCTATCTCAACACGGGGCCAATGGAAAAGGGGGCCAAATGAGAGATGGTCTATCAAAGAGCAAGGCTAACCAATGGAGCATAAGACCTTAGGGTTAGCTTCATTCAAGACCTCCAATAATGTGTGTAAAAGTCCGTTGACCTTAGATAAGCTAGGGCTGAGCTTGAGGCGGGAACCCGACCTAGCTCGAGGTGCTTGTCATGCTTGATGACTAAGGTGCTTGAGGTGCTTGAGATTCTTAAGGTGCTTGATGATTGAGATGCTTGAGGTGCTTGACATACTTGAGATGCTAGGGTTGGACTTGAGGTGAGAACCCAACCCAAGCTTAAAGTGCTTAAGGGCCAAGCTTGTGGTGGGAACTTGGCCTATGCATGAGGGGCTTGAGGTGTCAAAAAGTCAAATATTCAATCCCTACAAGGAGGGGGCGAGCAGTACATGAGGGGGATGAGAGAGAACACCCACACACTCACACAAGGCATGCATGGTACAAAGAAAGCAGAAGGGACACTTGTCAAGTTCCTCCTCATGTTGCCCTCATGGTGTGCCTGAAATTGGTTGGCCACCCAAGGGGTCCAATGATAATTTAGGAGATTTAATTAATTGATTTTACATTTATCAAGTCCTCTCTCTCAAAGGGGAAAGGGGGCCACTTGTCCCAAGGCTACCCTTGCTACTTGTAATGCCTCCTGCTTATGATTGGCTAGGCCTGGAGGGGTCCAATGAGCTTCAAGCATGAGCTATAAGGGGGGGCCGACCCAAGCAAGCTAGGGGGTTGCTTAGGGGGTATACTCACCCACACACACTCTCATTGTGTGCTATGCAAAGTGCAAGAGCTCCCTCTCCTTCTCCAAGCAAGTAGAGGTTGAGAGCCTATACCAACACTCTTGGCTATGGAGTGCAAATCCAACCAAGAGCCATGCTTCACTGCTTAAGCTTTCCATCTCCTTCTTCTTCATTACTATGCTATTATGTATGCTAGCAAGAACAATTATGATAAGTGAGGAACTAATTCTTTCTCCTATGAAATGTTTCTTCTTCCTCTTCCCTACACTCATTCCCTGCTAGCTCTCTCCACCTTCGAAGGTGTTTGAGGTCTTGGGACTGAGGCTTGGGATAGTTAAAGCTTTCTTCGAGTCTATGGTATGCTTGTGATGCATGAAGCTTTCCATCTTCATTGCATCACCTAGGTCACAAGGAACACAAATATTGTATTGTAACAAGTTTCTCGTAATGGGAGAAATCATAATACAAATGCCTATTGGAGGGGGGACCGGCTCCACATAAATCCGGTCCTCAACTGTTGTCACGTTCTCTAAATTCTCTCTCTTGCAAAAGTATTGTTCATGCCAAGTTAACTAATTGCTATGATTATGTTGCTATCTTCAATTATGTTCACCCGCTATGCTCACAAAGTCATTTCTCAAAAGTATTGTTTGCGGGTCGCCGCGACGGACGTCCATAGCATAGCTCTCACGCATCAACATAAAATATCAATACAAGGGAAGCGACCAGGATGAGGCATGGAAAGTCACTAGTGTGTCATTCCTAATGAAGTGAACTCGATGAGAAGCAATTACTAACTCTGCAAGCAAATCATACGCACTAAAGCCAAGTAATATGCCTATGTCCTTCTACACAGCTCTACAGTCATCACGCCAGTTTACCATGCAAATCATGTCGGATTCGCACGAAACTTGAAGGGGAGCTACAGGGGACTATTTAGAACCTATCCTATCACTGTCACAGCATTCTGGAGAGGTACAAAGATCGCGATCGTTCATCCCAAAGTCAGCAAAAACAGTGAACAAGTGATCCTAAAGGGTCGTTTTAGGGTCCCTAAAGCCTCTCCTAGAGTCAAAACAACATAAAATACGCATATAAGCACTCAAAACATTGATTTAAGGCTCCAAACACGTAGTTGAAAACCTACACCGAATCTTGAATGATTACACTTGAATGGAAGAGCAAAGTAAGAGGAACACAATGCAATAAGTGCATTTGAATTCGGATTACCGTAGCCACAGTAGCGAAGGTTACAAGTTGGAGCAAGATAGAGCTCTCAAACGTACGCTGTCTCCTTCACATAAAAGAGGATTGTGTTCAAACTTACAAAACTGACCTTTATAGTTTAGGTCTTTACAAATGGCTTGTCCGGCCAAAAAGTCCTAAACTTCTAACTGGATCTCCACTGTACAATTGCTCCCATAAAAATAATCATAAATTCTTTTACAAGTTCTCGGCTTAGAGATGCTCTCTTACAAAAGAATTTTACAAGGGTTAAGGGTTTCCCACTAAAATGTGACTCCTTCTCTGGAAACCGCAGCTTTGTCCGCTAAACACTCCCCCCTTCCTTATCCTTGCACATCCTCGTGCATGTTCAGAGCTTTGGTCGTTGATGGGGCTCTAAGGAGGCAAGTGTCGTTGAAAAGCTTCGCGTGCGCAGTACAACCTCCAGGGCTTCTTGATGCTGTCTGAAAGGATTTTCACTTAATGTGTGCTGGTATGCTACGTACCATGCCTTGAGGTCCTTCACCATGGGATGAAAGATCCTTGAGTCAATTTCGAAGAAACCTGTGACGAAGGCCTCTTCAAACATCTGCAAGTGATGTGAAGGCAGGTACATTAGTCTTGAGTACATTGCCATCAGAATATGTCGTGGCGGTGAATCTTGCAAATTCCAACAAATTTCTCTATGCCCTTCTAAGAACAGATTCCACGAATGATCGTCGCCTTCAGTGTCTTTGAACACCTGGATGCAGGTGACGATCGTCCGGGCTATCTTTACCGGCATCTGACAGGCTACGTCGGGGACATCCCTCAGCAAGGTGATTGTCGAATTCAGAGTGTTGACTACATAGGCTACTGTAGGAGGATTTTGTGTTGTCAGGATTGGGTAGTTGAGCTTTTGCTGCCTCGAGCCTTTCCATGTGGCAAACTCCTTCCATGTGCGTCTTCTAGGGACTGGGCAGAAAATAGGATCTATTTGAATGTCTGAGGAGCGTTGTGGTAGTTGGTTAGATCCTGTGGCCGCTTGTCCAGCCACTTCTGCCTCCACTTTGGGTGGTCGTCTATGAGTACCTGTGCTTCTTCAGCTGTTAGTGCTACACCTTCGTAACCCCCGTCTTTGTTTCGTGGCAGGGTCAGCCGCATCTTCTCCTTCCATAGGATTGCTTCGTGGCATATCAAGGGAAAAGGTAGGTACTCATGGACAAACCCCTCCACCTGCTCTTCTAGCTGTAAGAACGCCAGGGCTGCTGACTCCATTATCTTCTTTTCGTATATCATGTAATCTTTTACTGGTCCCTCTGGCATGTCCTTGATGGTCTGAGTTAGATCATCTCTTATGTCCAGATTTGCCTCTGCTGATCCTTGCTCTTGTTCTCCTTGGTGTGATGTTTCAGGCAAGTCTGGCATTTCTTGTCCTGGCAACAGTTGCGATTGCACTTGGGCTTCTGATGTTCTGATTTGCGATTGAGAACTCAATGCTTCTTTTTCTTTCAGCAATGTGTCACTGATCTGCTTCTGAGTCTCTAACTCGGCCCTTGCTTGTGCGAGTTGCTGCTCCAGCTATTTCACTTTTTGCTCGTTGGCCGCCGTCTGGGCCATCATTCCCGATAAGAGCAGCTGTCTTTGAAGTTTTTCTTGCTCTAGCTCCTCTTTCAGCGCTGCTAGGGTGTTCTCTGCTGTAGCATTGTCCGATGTGGAGATCAATGCTCCAGCAGGTTCCTGGTTCGCCATCAAGGTTGTCAGAGTACTTTTGACAATGATGTATGAACTATTAACCCTCTGAAACCTTGCGCTTTCGTAAGCAAGCTGCTCCGTCGCTTTCTTTACCCTTGTTGTCAAGTCTTGGCATTAAGTTTTCCTTGGTTGTCAACTCAGTCCTGACATCCACCAGGTCTCTGATCAGAGACTGAGCCTGTTGTCGCTCAATGTCTCTTTCCTTTGTTGTGAGCTCCAGTTGTGCCCGCAGGCTCTCTAACTCTTCTTGCCCAGTTTTTTGCTTTTGTTGAGCCTCCTGTACCTGCTTTTCTTTTTCTCTCAGCACTACATGCTGGCATTGGAATTGTTTTTCAAGATCTTGCAAGGTTTTTTTGTAGTCGAATTCAACCATAACCTGACAGGCTTCTTGGTACCCTATTGCTTCAGTAGGGGGCACAGACTCTTTGTGTGCAGATGATGGAGGAGGAGGTGGTGGTTTTTGGGTTGATGGAGAAGGAGGAGGAGGAGGAGATTTCGGTGAGGGGGGAGGTGGTGATTTCTCCACTTCTTGTACATGCCTTTTTTTCGATGCATCTTCCCTTGGCTGTGAAGCAGACGCGCCCGCTTTTCTTTTTTTTTTTAATCTTTATTATTCTTTGGCGAGTCAAATCTGCCGCCCGTCGTGCTTCCACATTCCTCTCTCTTTGAGCTTTCTTTAATTGCTCTGCTTGGTTCGTATCTTCAGCCACTTCTTTCTCCTTTGTTCCTTCAGTGGACTGAGAAGAAATGTCCACTTCTGCAGCCTTTTGTTCCGCTTCTAACCTTTGTTTTTCAGCCCGTATGCGAGCTGCATTTTCTATTCTTGCTTGTCTTTCCTTCTCGAACCTTCGTTTTTCTGTTTGTTGTGCTGCAACAGCTCTTGCTTTTCTGTCAACCCGCAACTTGGTCCTTCTTTCCTCAATTCTTTATTGGGCCTCTGCATATGCTTTTTGAAGGTCAGACTACGGCACCGTACTTCTTTCCCTTTTTCTTCTCTCAAGCGGTGTGGTGGTGTCTTCCTCCTCGCTTTCTTCAAATTTAGATGGTCCTTTGTCTTTTGACCCTTGAGAGTTTCCCTCATCTTCAGTCTCCGTCTTTTCTTCATCTCTTGAGCTTTTGTTGGATACCTTGGCCGAGCGCGATGATGTTGCGCTAGTGGTCGTCCTTACTGAGTGAGCAACCAGCTTTGCTTTCTGAATCAAGGCCGTTTGAGAACTGGTCGTCAGCAGGTCTTCAATCATTCCCAAATCTTGGTATGCTATTCTTGTTAGCATTGGCCCTGCGCTCATGTTGCTTTTGTTCTTTGCCGAGCCTTTCAAATTTGCTTCGATCAAGTTCTCCAAGATGTAAGAACCATAATCGCATCGGATGGTTCTATTTTCAGCTGTTGCTAGAGCCATGACCACTGCAATGTGCAGGATTGGCTCAATGTAGCGAGGAGGCTTTTGTACCCTGAAATGTTGAGAGATCAATCTCATTGGTAACTCCAGCTCACCGTATATCATGTCACTGTACTTGTACTTGTTTCCTTTTGCTTTGATAAATGCCTTCTCGTTATCCAGTGACCTTTGCCAGCAAGTCGTGTTGCCCTGGAAGGAAGTGCAAAGCTTCGTTGATTATTTCTTTTGTGATCTTTACTTTTACCTTTGAATCATCCTTGTCGGTGGGCCCTCATGTAGTATGTTCCCCATGGTTGCAATCTGAAAAACTGCTCCAAATGAACAGCCCGCACGGCTTCTGTGACCTGCCGCCTTCGGTGGAGATTCCATATTTCCCGTGGCATGATAGTCGTCTTTACCATATCACCATCAGCATCCCTAAACTTCGTGATGAAAATGTGAGCAGGGATCTGAGCTAGTGTTTCATCCGAGATGTGAGCTTTTTCGTTTGCAAAGAGCTCATCCACTTCATATGGTGTTGATGTCCACTGCCTTGCTTGCTTTTGGCGAGGCATTCTATGTCATTAGAATCACAAGCTGTCAGGATTTTCCTTTTGCAACCAGTAGCATTTAGACTTTTAGTAAAAAGCAGTTCAAAAGTTAAAACTGATCATAACTTGAACAAGTCTCATCCATTCTTGTCCATATTTCACCAGTGGGACTAGGAAGACTAGAGCTATGACTGATTGAAATCTGAGCCAGATCTGGGCCTGAGGTACATCGATCGCGATCGTAGTACAGAGGCCAAAATAACATTTGATCACAGGAGTGGTTTGCTGATAGCTAGAGGGTCATTTTGGTCCACTCTATCTTTTATTTGAACCACTTTTGAGTTTGTAAGTCCCAATTTTCGGTTACAAGGGAGTTTTGGACTAGACTTTGATTTTTCATTGGTTTTTGATGTCCAATTGGCTTGAAGCTTGATGTATGACTTGAACAAGATATGTACAAGAGATCTGTTAGGTTTTGGTCAAAATCTGATGCTTAGGTACACCGATCGCGATCGTAGTACCTGGGATTTTTTGGGTGAAAACTAGATGGGTTTAGTCTCCTATGCTTGCCTAACCCACTGATGATTTATTTTCAAGTTTGGACTTAAAATGAACAAATTAGAGCAATTTTTCACTGTTTGATCTTATTTTACTAAGTCTAACCATATTGGGTTTCCTGATGAATTCTGGTTGGAGCCTGGAGTTAGTTGATGTGAGCTTTTACTGCTTCCATGATGTGTTGCTACCATCAACCTACTCCGTTGTCTGATTCTGACTCGATTAGGCACTTTTTACCCCGTCTTTGGAGATTTTCCAGACTTGGGTATTTTTCAGGCATTCTTTGGATACCAATGGGATAATTGGGCATCTCTAAGTCGCCTTTTAGTCTTTGAAATTAGTTCAACCACATTCTTCCCTTGTGTGATCACTCGAGACTGAAATTGTCATCTCTATCCTTGTAGGAGATTCTGAGCTCCATTCAGGGTTTTCTACTACTGTGTTGACTCCTAGTCGGACAGGTATGCCTTTCAAACCACCCGTCATAATTTTCAGTCGAATTTTGGTGTTTGTCGGTCAATTTTCCCGATTCGAGTGTGTTTGACAAATTTGGCCCATTCTATGAGCAAAATTTGTGCATTTTTCATGAAATTCAAGAGAGTGTACTCCTCCATGAGTTCTAAGCATGGGCCATGTCAAAATTCCTAAAACCTGCAAAAACTCGGGGCACCGATCGCGATCGTACCATAGATCCCAAATTAATTTTTGACACCTACAGGTTGTTGGTGAAGTTGAGGGGAGGCTTTTTGCAAATTCTGTGTCAATCACCGATCGCGATCGTTGTACCACCACCAAACTGAGATTTGATCACATGGCTTTGTTCTTGACATTGTGGGGAGCACATTGATGTGTTCTGTCCCTAAAAAAGTTTTTTCATGATGCCTATAAGGGCCCTTGACCATTTGACTCAATCCGACTTTGATTTGATCCATTCGCCCGTTTGTGCAATGATTCGCGCTTGCATGCGTAATAGACTTGATCTTTACTTGATAAGGAACATACCTGTGAAATCTTGTATGAAATGCTGGCTCCGAACGTCCGTATGGGGTAGAAATGTGGCAGCTCGCTCTAGGTCAAGAAGCTCTCTTCTTCTCTCTCAAAATGTGAAAATGATCAATGAGCTAGAATTTGGCCTACCTAGCCCATATCTTCCCGAGGTTTTCGTGACATAGGTATTATTTTCATTACCTTTGATCCCGATATAATCTGCATACCATCTGTGGGTCGAACCGTTCGTCATTCTAGCGTCGTATGACCATTTGATGCGATTCTGGTGAAATGTGGTCATGATCATTAAGGCTGAAATTCGACATATTCATATTAGCTTCATATCTTCCATGCTTGATAACCCTATCATGATACTTCGGCGTTTGCTTCTAGAACTTGATTCCGACACTATGGGCGATATTTTTTAATTTTTGGAAGATTATTAACGAAAATCAAATAAAATAAATTAAAAATACTTATTAACTGCCAAAAATTAATTATTATACTCACCCCTAAGCATATATTTTCACTAGAAGCATCCCAATGCTCCAGATTTTGTCATTACAGCTCATTATTATGCTGGTTGGATGATAAAACCGCTAAAAATGCCAGATTTTTGATCAAATTTGTTCGAAATTGAACTCTAAAAAATGAAAAAAACAACACACGCATTATGTACATATATACACGTTGGACCCCTCAATGGTCATGACTGCTGCTAGATTCAGCAGTTACTCCCCCCTTCCTAAACTGAATCGTCCCGGACGAAGGTTGTGTGCATGTGCATGGGTTTTGAAATCTGTGTCTATGCACGACCGTGTAATGTGGCCCTATCCTCATGTTTGAGACAATGCATTGGATAACAAAGTGCTGTGCAAGATGCGGGGATTGAATGTAATTTTCAGTGGCTTTGGATGGCGAGGCTAGTTGTTTATGGAACAGAAGAGCTTGCAGTTTAATTGCTCTCTCCTTGATTGTTGATTTTTTGATGGCAACTATTTTTGGAACCCATTCGTATTCAATTTTTTTCATATTTGCCGATTTTAATGTAGGTTCCTGAATTTTCTTAGGTTTCCATTGTCATTTTGTTAGTTCAGGCTTCCTGTGTTGACTTTTTGGTTTCCTTCGATCTTTGTCACCGAATTGTTGGTTGTCTCCATCTTTGGTTGCCATTTCCACTCTGGATTAGCTCCTTAAGGTCTTTGATGTGGTGTTGCTGTCGTCAGGAGTTGTGACTTGGGCAGCCATATGTGTCTATGTTTGTTTTGCACAACGGTTTTCTTTATCCATACTTTTCGAACAGTCGTTTTCGGTGTTTCTGGTTGATGAGCTGATTGCTTTTTGTCGATGGGGATAATCGGCCATGAGTGATCTATTTTGGCGAATGGAGTCATATACGTGTTAGAGTTGTGTGTGTACATCAACACATGTTCTGACCATTCGATAACTGCATTGTACGTTCTCATCCACGGAACTCCCAAACATAGTGATTCTCCGATTTCTCCATCTTTCATTACGAAAAATTGATGAGGACAACTATTTCCATCAATATTGATTGGTAAGTTTACTATTCTCAATGTTGGCATTGTTGCCCCGTTTGCGGCTTGTAAATCTCGTGTGGATTGTACTAGGGGTTCATCGGTAAGCATTTTGAAAGTGGAGAAGTTGACCACATTGACTCTTGCCCCTGTGTCAATCAATGCTCGTTGATATCTGCCATTCGGAAGTCTGACATTGATGCGAACATCGATTCCTATCTCCCATTTCTCGTTAGTGTGAATTATACAAAGAGGAATTTGAGCCGTATCTGCTAGTTGAGGAAGTCTTTGTTGTTGTAGTTTCTGTTTCCACTTTAAAATCCTGATCCTGGCCTCCTCCTGTGCTTGAGCTTTTGTCTCATTTGCTTTGTTCTTGCACTCCTTCGCAGCGTGGATTTTGGCGAGCATCTCTGAGGTTAGTGGTAGGTTGTACTTCTTTAATCTGCAGCCACTAATCCAATTAGGCATCTCCTCTCCCTCTAATGTCGCAAGCTTAATGGCACCGCTAGATGATATGTCATGAATCACATAAGGTCTATTGCCTCGCTTTTTGAGTTTTTGGTAATGTTGTTTCAGGGTATACATTAAGATGTAATCCTATGTAGCAAATTCCTTGCTGATAACATGTTGATCAAAGAATGATTTCATGTTTCATTTTTGTGCGTAGATTGATGCAACTGCTCTCAATCTAGTTTCATCCAGTTTTTCCAGGATATCTATTTGATTGGATAATTCATGGCCCGTCCATTCTAATTCTTTAGCTACCCGAAGTGTGGGGATAAGAAATTCAAGTGGCAAAATCGCTTGAATTCCATAAACCATGTTGAATGGAGTCGTTCCGATTGAGGTTTTGTACGCTACTCTATATGCCCATAAAGCTGAATGCAGCTTCTGATCCCAATCGACTCTCAATTCACTAACAATTTTTGTGAGAATAGTCACCAAAATTTTATTCGTACTTTTTGCTTGGCCGTTAGCTTGTGGATGATAGGGAGCTGACTTCCTATGAATTACCATGAATTCATCCAATAGGAATTCGATCACTTCATTGACGAAATGAGTCCCTCTATCGCTCACTATTTCTATTGGTAAACCATATCTCGTGAAAATGTTCTCATACAAAAACTATGCTGTCGTTTTTGCATCATTTTTGGTTGTTGCTTTCGCTTCAACCCACTTTGTTAGATAATCTATTGCCACAATAATGTATTGAGCATGTGTTTTATATCCAGGAGGCGCAATTGGTCCTACAAAATCTATTCCCCATTTGCAAACGCTCTTGCCCCCATCATTGGCCTCAAGGGCATGTCATCTCATGCTCTAGGAATCTTTGTCCTCTGGCAATTGTCACATCGTTTCACAAACTCTTCGGCGTCCATGAATAGTGTAGGCCACCATATGCCAGCAATAAGAATTGCTTTGGCCGTTTTGTCAGCTCAGAAATGTAATCCGCCATGTGCTTGCTCTAAGATAGGAACATATTCCTCTTCCGTCACACACATTCTCAATTGATCGTCTTTTCTCCTCTTGTAAAGATTGCCCTCAATCAATACATAGTTTTCTACCTCTTTCGTGATCATTTTGATATGTGATCTACTCATCCCTTCAGGCAGTATTCCGGTGGTGAGGTATTTTACAATGTAGTTACTCCATCTGGGTGCTACAGATAATTTGAATAGAGTCGCGTGTTGTATCGGCTTTTGAAAAGTGCAGATAATACATGATTTGATATGCTTATAAACACTTTGTTGCATTTTCGGCCAATATACACCCATTCTCATCAATCTTTGATACATCTGTGCATGCCCATTGTGAATCCCCGTTGTTTGTACATGAGCCTGGTTTAGATACAAGTCCTGTTCACTTGGTTCAAACACAAAGCCTAAGGATTTGATCCGATCCTTGTTTGTATAGCCTTCCAGCCAGCATTACCAATGATCTAGATGCTGCAATAGTAGATGGTTGTCCTGTCAAATTCAATGACCCAATAGCCAACAAAGGAATTACATCCTCGCTCCATCTTGGAACCATTTCTATGTTGAAGAGATATGCATCTGGCAAATCACCATCAACTCCTACATGGTTTTCTCCATGCACCATTCTAGATAAATGATCCGCTCTTTGGTGTGTAGTTCCTTTTTTGACTACAACCGTGAAGTCAAACTCAAGCAGTATGATGAACCATCGTATAATCCGCCCCGTATTGCAAGGTTTGTTTACCAAGTACAGCAGTGCTTGGTGATCAACGAAGAATATAAATTTATTGGAAAGTAGGTAATGTCTAAACTTTTTCACAACATAGATCATACCCAAACCCTCCTTTTCAGTTGTTGTGTAATTCTTCTCTGCAATGTTTAGTTGTCTACTGGAGTAACTGATTGAAAAATCCATGTTGTTTTCTCCAGGTTGTGCAAGTATGCATCCTATAGCATATGCCGATGCATCTACGTGGATGTGGAATATCTTTTCCCAATCCGGAGCCTTCAAAATTGGAGCGGATATCAATCTTTGCTTCAAAGTTTGAAAAGCTTTCTCGCACTCATCTGTCCACTCAAATTTAGTTATCAATGCGTAAAGTGGTTTCATAATTATAGCGAATGAGTAGATAAATCTGCGATAATATCCACAATGGCCCATAAATGCCTATACCTCCTTTACCTTTACTGGTCGTGGTAGATCAACAATTACGCTGATCTTCTCCATGTCTGTCGAAATACCATTTTTGGACACTATATGTCCCAATATTTTGCCTTGTCTTACCATGAAGACACATTTCTCTGGATTCAGGCAAATCCGATACAGTTTGCATTTGTTGAACACTTTGGTCAAGTGCTCTATGTGCTCCAATCTTATGAGAGAGTGAACGCACAAGTCATCCATGTAAATTTCTAAGAACTGTCTTAGATATTTTTTTAAAGCATGACCCATCATTCTCTGAAATGTGGCTAGTGCATTCGCTAAGCCAAAAGCCATTACCCTGAATGCAAAAATGCCCCATTCAGTTGCAAAAGCCGTCTTGTGCTGATACTCTGGCTTTATTGCGAGTTGGTTGTAGCCTGAAAAGCCATCTAAGAAACTATAAGCTTCTTTTCCTGCCACTCTTTCTATTACATGATTAGTAATGGGGAGGGGATAGTTGTCCCAAATTGTAGCAGCGTTTACTTTCTTGAGATTGACTCACACTCTCAACTTTCCATTTTGACCACCACAATTGGTGAAACCCAGTCAGTGTGCTCAATTTCGTAAATAAACTCTGCCTCTTTCAGCTTATCTATCTCCTCCTTGATCTTCCTTGCAAACGTCTCATTGTAAGTATAAGGGCATTGTCTGCTTGGTTTGGCGTCATTCTTAAGGGGTATTGTGTGTTGACAGATACTTGGATCCACCCCCTTAAGATCTTTGTATGACCATGCAAACACATCTCTATACTGTTTTAGAGTAGCTATCAAAAGCTTTTCCTCTTCTTCAGTAAGATCCGTGGCAATATATGCAGGTTTTGGATCTTCTCCTGGCTCCGCTAGATCTATTCGTTTGGCTTTTTCAGGACCGTTGTATGATGTACCAGGTTTCTTCAATTCCCTCATCGGTTGTTGCACTATGATTTTCCTATCTTGTATGGTATACTTCTTATAATGGGACGTCACATCCATCTTGTCAGAATTCGGTTCCTCATCTGTTTCCATTTCAGTTGTCTATATGTCTTTGAGGGTCTGTTTGAGCTTATTGTACTCCGCTTTCCTCTCTGTTTTGGTCATTCTAGACCCTGTTTCCCCCTCCTTATGTGTCTTAGTCATTTGCTTTTCGTGCTTGTTCTTCTTGTTGTTTTTCCATGGTTTAGTTTTGATAAACCGGCCAGTGACCTTGTCTTTGACACAATCGTCAGCTTTTACAAGCCTTAGATATCCTGTTTTGTCATTGACAAGAGGCATGGGTTTATGCTTATTCGCTCTTGATTTCCTTGTTCTCTTTGATCTATACCGCTCTTCTCGACTAGGTTTTTGGTTAGGAAACTCGTAAAACCTGTCCGGTCTCGACTTATACTTCCTATTCGTCTCTGATCCACTTGATCTTTCGTCATCGGCATCTATCATTTGGATTTCATCACCTAGTGATGGAAGGTCACCGCTTAGTGAATCTGTGAATTCCTCCTCTGTTCGATTCCTATCGTCCACTACAGATATCTCATCAACTATTCTTTTACACTCACTCTCACGGAGTGGTTCTTCTTGTTCCTCGCTATTTGATCCTGACTCAAGGATGACGCTGGCCATTTGCAACATTACTAGGTCGTATCCTTCATCATCACAAAATTTTGTAGGCGTGCATTTGTTAACGCATACATCCAAGGTTGACAATATTTGAGTCCACCAAATGGCTCATATAAATGTTCATGGAAAGGTTCTGGGAGATAAGCCTCGTCTTCTACGGACCTTTCCAACACACATTCCTCTTTGATTAAGTCTCCACAATCAGATGCTCCACACATCCAGACATGTGCTTTCGTTTGTAACCACGCAGGTATTTCTTTTCCAATCACTGTGGTTGAATCAAATTCTTGCACTGATGTTTTTGCAACGTCTCTATAGCTGTGATCCTTCATGTTGATTTTCGTTATTAGCTCCTCATGCCTTAGGTAAATTTGGTCGTACCCCCAATCTTGTATCATTTTGAGTTGACGCATAAAAGGTCGCCCCAAAATAATGTCAAAGTTGTTCATTTTTTCGAAATCTACCACACGAAGTTACAACTATTTGGTCTAGGATTCCCAATGGTCTCTCTACATACCCATCTGCGAGTTGCAGTTTCATTCTCGTCTTTCTGAGAGCTGGACGACCCCATTTCTTCCAGATTTGCTTTGTAGCAATCGCAACTCCAGCCCCACTGTCTAGGATAGCTATCGTCTTTATATCCTAATATTCAACATGTAAGGTTGTATTACCTTCCTCACCTTCACAGTAATCTCCGACCTTGTTTATGGGCACAGGCTGGGCTTTGGGTTGACCTTCTCGTTTGTTTTCTTCTACCGTAGGGTTTTTCTGAAGAGGAATCTTTATTCCTTTGTTCTCCAAATGTTTTCCCATGTCTTCCTATAAGTGTGGTCTGACTCTCAAGAGTTCTGACAGTGTGACTGTGCATGTTACAGGTGTCGACAGCATCTCTTGAAGACTTTTTGAGTCAATCATTTGCGGAATAGCTCTCATCTGGGATGGAACTAATCTTATCTTCGATTGTGCCTCGTGTTCGCCTATAAATGAAGGCAGGGTTTTTAGGGATTGAGCTTTGCTTTCCATCGAAACCTCCGTTCCTGCATCTCATACAACGATTGTATATCTCCTGGATAAAATTCGTTGTCCATGTTAACCTCAGGAATTGGTGCAGACTGTAACATCGCGCTTCCATTCTTTCTATTTCTAATGGTTTCCCATAATTGTTGTGGCCATGGTTCTTCCACTTTTGGAATTGGCATTATAGTCATTGACTTAGCATCATCAGTGGTGTTTGGCACCACTCGGTGATCCAATGACAATATAGTTTCAGGCCTGGGTCCGTTTACTTGTTCTGATTCATCGATATTCAGTTTTTCTCTCTCTTTGTGAATCAACACTTCTTGTTCTGGGGTTCTAATCGCATTAGGTTCCATCAATGCCTGGGCCGTTTCAATAAGGTGTTTACACATTTCCAAACGCTTCGTTTCCACTTCTGGTTGAGGATAAGTCAACCATCTCTGCTCTAAGGTTTGGTTTGTTTTTAGCCTTGCTTCATACGCTTGTAATAGAGCATCTAAAGGCTCTAGCACTTTCTCGACCAAGACTGATCTCCCTAAGGATGCTTTCCTCGGCTTGTTGTTGTCCTCAACAGTTTTACTATCTCTCTCTTGTTTCAGTTGCTCTTTCGTTTCATGTAATTCATTTTGCATGCCAATTTGGGTTTTAATCCTTCTTGCTTTCATTCTGTCTCGTTTCGCCTTCCAGGATTTTCACTGTGTTCTCATAGATAAACTCTCGTTTTCTGTGGGTATTGGCAACTCGACCTTTTCTTCCAATGTTTGTTTTTCTCTAAGTCCTTGGCTTGGGCTCTGGTTACCGCATTGATCTGGATCATGGGTTCGGTTTCTGATCCACTGCTTGCACTTGGTAACACCCCCACAATATTCATAGTTGCTTTTCCCTTGTTGTCCGGATTCCTTGGGCAATCTGGCAGTATGTGATTCACACCACAACCGTCACAAAACCCAAAAATTTTCACTCTTTCACCTTTGAAAGGACAACTACGCTTCTGTACGTCCACAATTATAGCACTGCCCAATTGGTGGTTGATTTTGAGGAGCTGGTCCCATAGGTTGTCCTGCCCTATTAGGATATCCTCTTGGTTTGTAGTTCTGGTTCGCAATGAACATTAGCGTTTTTTCGTCCACAAAATATTGATCCCTCGAAGGTTGTGCTACATACGTTGGTGGTGCCATACCCTCGTTATTTCCCCATGGTTGATAGGCTTCGTCTGCGTACATCTGTGGTTCAGGTTCAATTATGTAAGGCTCATTCGGTTCCTCGTAATAAGAAATTTGAGGTGTATTATTTGTTCCTGGTGATGCTTCGTAAGGTTGAGCATACCTAATCATGGCCCTCTTTTTCTGTGGTAAAGGAGGTTGTTGACCCAACACAGGTTGAGGTCTGTCTGCTCCTGCTACCATATTCACATTTGGCCCAACTTGATATCTTGGAGGAGGTGGCTGGGGTGGTCCTGCTTGGAGGTCCATACGGCCTTTCCCTCACATAGTTTTTGTTGTAAAAACACTCATCCGTGCCATGGTTCGTCCATTTTTTCTCTATTGTGCACCATTTCAGTACTTGTCCATTCGCAACTGGTGCTTTCGGTTGTTGTGTGCACCACGGCGTCGGGTGATCCCACCACATATGTCACATTTCCTCATCTGAGACTGTCTCATCACCGGATTTGATCTCATATGTTGCTGCATTCTCTTCGTTACTTCCTCTTTCATTTGGTCAGCTGTCAGCATCAAAGAAGCCTGAGCATCTTTCTTGGTAGAGGGTTCACTCTTAATAGATGAAGAGCCACTGGTTACTCAATCAATATCCTCTGACACTTCCCCATATGCTTTGTAGTTATCAACAAGATATAACGCTTCCCTTGTAACTTGTTCAAATGTGCTATAAGCTTTCAAGTGAAGGTCCTTTTTCAAGGTTTCGTTTCTAAGTCCTTCAATGAAGAGCACATACAATCTCTCGTCCTCGGTAATTCTCTCCTTGGGCACCTCTCAATGTAATGCTTGAATCTCAAGGATGCTTCCTTCACTTTTTCGTTCTCATTTTGTTTAAAAGCATATATCTGTGATACAATATTATGCTTTATACCCCGTTTTGAGAATTCTTTTGCGAACTCCCGTAATACATGTTCAATATTTGGACAAGTTTCAGGGTTCAAAGGTTGAAACCACGTTAAGGCCGTCCCTTCCAAGGTCAGCCCGAATCCCTCATATTGAGTATGGAAATCGGTGATCTGCTATGCTCTTAAGACTTGCTTGAAGAGCGACACATGGGCATATGGATCCCCTGATCCGCTATACTTCTTTGGCATGCACTTTGCTACCTGGGATGGCCTCATCCGTCTATGGTCTGCGACCAATCTCAATGCTCCCGCGTCTTGACTTAATCGTTCTCGTATATCATGGATATCGTGGGTTGCTCTCGATGGCTCCCCTGCCACGAATCTACTACTAGGAGGCAAATGTGATGGTGCGACTGCAAATGTCGGACCTACTGTGGTATGTATAGAGATAGGAACTGCACTACCCCGATTCGTAGCCATTGATTCTCTGGAACGTAATGTTCCCATGGGGCTTGGCATAGAATACTGAGGTCGACTGAAAGAATCAGCTACATGAGTCCTCTCTCCACTTGTTGCCATCGGGTCTGGCATGACATTTGTAGCTGCTGGTCTCAGTGGGCTTGGAGTGACATAATACTGGTGGAGCAGTCCCCCAAAGTACGTATATCCTTCCAACTCCTTTTTATCGATTGCTACGTATCGTCTTCCATATTTTTCGTATGCGACGATTTTCATTTCTGATCCCTCTGTGTAGGTGAAGACATAAAGTCTTTTCTGCTCTGTCAACTCTCCAACGTAGGGTTCCTCGCATCTATAATAGAGATCTTGCTCTCCATTATTATACTTGTATAACCCCAAGTAGACATTGTCTATGTTGACTCTCAAAGTTTCATTTTCTTGCCTTAACCTCGCATTAGGGAAGCTCATTGTTGGTGCTTTCTCCTCAGGTTCCTCATCTAGTTTGGCTTTCGTGCCCATCAATCCCCACTTGTCCACAATGTTAGGATTCAAGACTACCAAGTACATGATACCTTTGTCATCTAGGTACCTATCTCCGCTATAGCTCACATGCACTAAGTCCTTGAACTCACTTGGTCTATCTTCTATTTTCACACAGTAGCGGTCCATACCATCTTTGTAGATCTTAGGTTAAAATGTCCAAAGTTTTTCGTGAAATACTCGTAAGATCTCTCTGAAGAAGTATCGGAAATACTTCCTTCAGGGATCGGCTCTAAAGGTCGTACTACACCTTTGTTTACGCTCTCATCCATTGATAAAACACTTGCTTGATCCTCTAAACTTCGGTGTTGGTTGTTGATTTGTTTTCCCGATCTCAAAAACATGAAGAAAGTGGAATTTACCGATTGAATCCAAACCTCTTACATGGAGATGGAGTGATCTTCCAACTCTCACGACTGCATGGATTGTTACTTGATCGGTTTCTGCAAATGAATACACTTGATGGCTATGAGAGCACTGTATCATTCCAACTGTCAGCAGATTCAACAACTTCACAACGACTTCAACACAATTTTGCTTGCAGATTAATGAATGTATATCCAATTGGGGTTTTGACAACTCGTGATATCTTAAATAGTCTAGGTCTATGAACAGGTAAAAAATGAGTCAAATCTGGCATAGAGGTACACCGATTGCAATCGTATTACAGTGCCTAAATTTGATGAAACCTTCACTAGCTTGTTCACTAGGCTATTTTAAGGCTACCCACCAAATACTTTTGTATTCAAACCCCAAAAAGTCAAGCTTTTACCAGTTCTTGGTTGGAAGTGTCTGTTTTTCTGAATCTGTTAGTTTGACTTGATTTTGGTGTTTGTTTTGGGATTTGAGAGATACCTAGGCTTGTCCTATGCACAGGCTATCCCTCTGCATGGTTTCTTCCCAGTTTTGATGTGTTTTGGTCTACTGAAGGTCAATTTCTATGTCAGTATATCAATTTCCGACTTGGATCAATACTCAGATGATTTGACAGGTATTTTGAGGTTTCTGGCTCTTGGTCCTGTATACTTTTATATTTATATACACCTGAGGATCTCACAGATGAAATCTAGTCAAAATCTGGCACTAAGGTACACCGATCGCGATCGTAGTTCTGAGCCCAAATTCAACCAAATTTGGCATGCTTGTAGACACTGATGTTTTAAGGCTATCCCCCAAGTCTTTTTGCATTGGATCACCAAAAGTCAAGATTTTACAGTTTCTGGGTCTGTCAGGCTAGTTTTACCCAAGTGGCCTGATTTCCTTGATTTTTGATGTTTTTGGGTGTGGTTGCTTTAGACAAACGT
This sequence comes from Adiantum capillus-veneris, assembly GCF_014529385.1. Lineage (NCBI taxonomy): Eukaryota > Viridiplantae > Streptophyta > Polypodiopsida > Polypodiales > Pteridaceae > Adiantum > Adiantum capillus-veneris. The sequence goes on from NC_140954.1 coordinate 89,438,156, forward strand.
GTTTAGAATCTTATCAGGAAGGCACATGTCAAATCTTGTACAATTCTGACACTGAGGTACACCGATCACGATCGTAGTACCTGGGCCAAATCTGATGAAATTTAGTCTGCTCCCTCTGACAAGTGTTTTACAGTGTTTTATGCTACCACTTGGTGATTTGAATCAATATCAACCTTGCTTGGTCAGATTTTCTAAATTTCAGAGTCTTATGGCCTTTTTGCCAAAGTTATGGTTTCCTGGTTTCTCGACTCTAACTTTTGTCCCAAATCTAACTAGAATGCAAATTACTTATCCTACTCCTAAGTACAAAAATGAAAGAACATAAAGAAATGAATCAAACAAAACAAACAAGATGGATTTCGGGTGAGATTTCAGTACTTAATCGAATTAGAGAAATTGAAGAGAAAAAATGCTTTGAATGCTCTCACTCACAGCTCCCTAAATCTCATAAGAGAGGATCTAGCCGGTCCACTGACTCTAGACTCCACTAACTCTAAACCCCTGTCTAGCAGCCTAACTGAGGTGTAAAATGGATTTGTGGATTGATCTTCTTTTAAGGAAGCTAACTGCGCACTCGGTCACTCATCACCTAAGGTGCATTCCCCGGTAGCGGCGCCAATGTTTGTCCGTCGTGGGTCGCCGCGACGGACATCCATAGCATAGCTCTCACGCATCAACATAAAATATCAATACAAGGGAAGCGACCAGGATGAAACATGGAAACTCACTAGGGTGTCATTCCTAATGAAGTGAACTCAATGAGAAGCAATTACTAACTCTGCAAGCAAATCATACGCACTAAAGCCAAGTAATCTGCCCATGTCCTCTACACAGCTCTACATTCATCACGCCCGTTTACCATGCAAATCATGTCGGATTCGCACGAAACTTGAAGGGGAGCTACAGGGGACTATTTAGAACCTATCCTATCACTGTCACAGCATTCTGGAGAGGTACAAAGATCGCGATCGTTCATCCCAAAGTCAGCAAAAACAGTGAACAGGTGATCCTAAAGGGTCGTTTTAGGGTCCCTAAAGCCTCTCCTAGAGTCAAAACAACATAAAATACGCATATAAGGACTCAAAACATTGATTTAAGGCTCCAAACACGTAGTTGAAAACCTACACCGAATCTTGAATGATTACACTTGAATGGAAGAGCAAAGTAAGAGGAACACAATGCAATAAATGCATCTGAATTCGGATTACCGTAGCCACAGTAGCGAAGGTTACAAGTTGGAGCAAGATAGAGCTCTCAAACGTACGCTGTCTCCTTCACATAAAAGAGGATTGTGTTCAAACTTACAAAACTGACCTTTATAGTTTAGGTCTTTACAAATGGCTTGTCCGGCCAAAAAGTCCTAAACTTCTAACTGGATCTCCACTATACAATTGCTCCCATAAAAATAATCATAAATTCTTTTACAAGTTCTCGGCTTAGAGATGCTCTCTTACAAAAGAATTTTACAAGGGTTAAGGGTTTCCCACTAAAATGTGACTCCTTCTCTGGAAACCGTAGCTTCGTCCGCCAAACAAGTACTCTCATTAATTTCTTCTACTCTCAAGTTAAATAGGCCAATTCCATTACATTGGTATCAGAGCATTTGGTTTCCCATTTCTTGCTTAAGAAGATAGGTCCTTAAGTAGCCTATAAATGGTTGATGTTGTTAATTATATTAGGGTAAGTGGAACTGGGATCTATTATTGGTTTTGTTGAGCCCACTATGTGGGATATGGTGCACACCTCGGGAGCTTTGGACTTAATAATGGAATCTTTTTAGACTTGCCTACGGCTTTACCATTATTGAGCCATAAGAAGTCCAAAAGGAGCTAGCCCTCGGAAACTCTGCTATGTTATACCTACTCCTCTACTCTCTATAATTAACCACTTGAAGCCGTGGGTGTAGATACTTAAGAGCAGATTTTCAAAGGCTGAGAGGAGTGGCAACTAAGGTTTTGAATTGCCAAAGCATACACTAAGTACATACATAAATTTTGTTAACATGGATGACAATAATCAAGAGAGTAGAATGAACATTGATAGCTTTGATTTTGCACACGAAGGTGCTAATGATGATGCTCCCATGTTTGTGAATTATCTCGTCACTAGGTTGCAGCAAGCTATGGACAACCCTACTTTGCAAGCTGAAGTTACTCAACAACTTCGTGATGATGGAATTTCCCTTCCTCTCCAAGAGGAGAGAGGGCTTAGGAGGCCTTTTGAAGAGACCGCCAAAAGAAGAGTCTCTCCCACTTGAGAGGAGGAATCCAAAGAGCAAGAAAGCAATGAAAGTTTAAGTTCCTCTGAAGATGTGGCTCCACAAAGACGGCGGTCTAGACGATCGCCCACTCCTTCCAAGAGGAAAAGATCAACACATAGTCCTTCTCCTCGTCACTCCGAAAGGGAAGAGAGGAAACAAAGGAAGAAAAGGGCTAGGAAGAGGTCACCCTCTTCTCCTTCTTCTTCACCTTCCTCCTCTTCCGACGAAAGCTATGGCTATTCTCTTAGAGAATACAAGAGGGGAGTACATCGCAAATCATTTCCTGCGTGGCGAAGGTCACAAAAGCTAAAGAAGTTCAAGGAGGGAGGAAAGAGTATCTCTTTTCTCACCTATGATGGCACCTTTGGTGCTACCGACAAAGTGTTGGCCTTCATCCAACAATTTGATGTGGCCTTTGGAGACGAGGGCTTCACAGAGTCCTCCAAGCTACGCCATGTAGCTATGCAGTTCCAAAAATTAGCTCGTCAATGGTGGGCTACCCTTCATGGCAATGGTGAAGCCCCAAAGACATGGAAAACTCTACGAGTTTCCATCATGAAGCAATTCCTTGCAAGCGATGCAAAGGAAAAAGTGCTTACCGAATGGCACAACTTGAAGCTTCTCTCTCATGAGTCTATCCACAAGTACGTAGACAAGTTTTGGGATTTACATTTCAAGGCTACTGTCTTTCAAAAAATAGACTTTGCCGAGCAAAGGCAGCAATTCTATGCGGGATTACCTGAAGAGATGGCCGAATACATCAACTCTCAACGGCCTGGTACTATTAGCAAAGTAATCCATCACACCATGGTTGCTTCACGCATCAATTTCCATCAAGGGGCTAGACGTAATGTCAAGCCCATGGAAAACAAAGACAAAAATGATGCAAAGGGAAAAACCAATGTTCAAAATTTTTCCCAAGGCACTTCCAACAACAACAACAACAATCTGTCCAAGGAGAAGGGAGTTTACAAATGTAAAAACAAACTCTCTTCTGAAGATCTTGAAGCTTTTCGCAAGGACCATAAGTGTTTCAAGTGTGGGGAGCAAGGACATGGCTATCGTCCTTGCCCCAAGAAGAATACTCGCAATGAGACTCCTAGGGCTTCCACCATTGAAGCTCCAAAAGAGGATGCTCATTGCAAAGGATCATCACTTTCCTATGCTTGGGGAAAGGTAAGAGAGCATGATGCCTTCATCTTGTTTGACCTTGGATCTACTCACAACTTCATATCAACGGAGTTGGCCACCAAGTTGGGCATTCAAGCTTTCGAGATGGGAGATATGGTAATGGCTAATGCAGCTTTCAAGGGACAACAAGCATCCGTTACTCCCTTGATTGGGAAGTTGAGGCTTCATGTCCAAATCTATGTTGACAAAGAAGACTTCTTCATCTCTCCTCTCCAACATGAGGATGCTATCCTAGGGGCGCCATGGTTTGATCGCATGGCTGCCAATATGAAGTTCCTTGAAAGAAGAATCTACTTCACCTACAGGGGAAAGAACATGTATATAGATGCTAGTGAGCGTGGTCGCACCATTCCACTTGTAAATCCTCTTGCTTTTGCTAAGTCAATGAAGAGCTTAGTTTCTGCGTACATGATTTTTGTCAAAGAGTCTTTTAAAGATCCTAATGTTTCATCAAATGTAAATGATAGGAATCAAGAAGAGTTAGACTTGTCTAATTTTCTAAAAGGATTCCAAGACGTGTTCATAGATGATATCCCTCTGGACTTACCTCCAAAACAAGGGGATGATGACCATCGCATTGAGCTCCTTCCAGGAAGCTCACCGCCTAACAAGCCTCCTTATCGAGTCTCACAAGCTCAACAAGAGGAGATCATGAGGCAGGTACAGGAATTGGTAGACAAAGGGATGGTGAGGCCTAGTTACTCTCCCTCTTGTTCTCCAGTCCTTTTAGTGCAAAAAAAGATGGTACATACCGTATGTGTCTGGACTATCGAGCACTAAACCATCTCACTACTATCAAAAACAGATTTCCTGTGCCTCGGGTAGAAGATCTGTTTGATAAGCTACAAGGCTCTACCTACTTTAGTAGGATTGACCTTAAGAGTGGCTATCATCAAATAAGGATAGTGGATGAAGATATCCTAAAGACCGCGTTTCGCACAACGTTTGGTCTTTATGAATATCTAGTCATGCCTTTTGGCTTGACTAATGCACTAGCTACGTTCAATCGTCTAATGGAGAAATTTTTTAGACCTTATCGTAAATTCACTGGAGTGTTCTTTGATGATATCATCATCTACTCCAAGTCTTTGGAGGAACATAAGCAACATTTTCAAGTGATTTTTCAAGCATTGAGGGAGAATAAGCTTTTTCTTAACCAAAAGAAAAGTGAAATTTTCCTTCAAGAGATTGAATACTTAGGTCATATTATCTCTCAAGATGGTATCCGTATGGATCCATCGAAGTTAGAGGTAATAAAAGCATGGCCTAACCCAGGGAATCTACATGAGCTAAGAAGCTTTATTGGTATGTGTGCATACTATAGACTCTTCATAGCAAAAATCTCTCAAGTAGCAGGACCACTACACGACTTAACTAAGAAGAACTTTAAGTATGTATGGACTGCTAAGGAGCAAATTGATTTTGATAAGCTCAAAGAGAAGCTTACTTCCCAACTAGTCCTCATACTTCCGGATCTCTCAAAGCCATTTGAGGTCCAATGTGATGCTTCTAGTGATTGCCTTGGAGCAGTTTTGCTTTAAGAAGGGCATGCCATAGCATATGAGAGTCGAAGGCTCAATACTGATGAACGAGTCTTGGGCATTTATGAGAAAGAGTTTTTAGCTATTCTACATGCCCTAGACACATGGAAGCACTACTTATTGGGGTCTCCATTCTTTCTACAAACCGATCACCAAAGTCTTAAGTATTTCATGACGCAACCAAGATTTCCGATAAACAAATGAGGTGGGCAAATTTTCTTTCGCAATTTAATTTTCATATTGATCACATTGCTGGTAAGCACAATCAAGTGGCTGATGCACTTTCACAGAGACCAAAAGTTAATGCGGTGCCTATAGCTACTCACAATGATCTATCTTCTATGATAGATGAGTATGCTACTGACCCTGACTTTAGAGACATATTGTCAGCCCTTGCTTTGGGGAAGAAAGAGGAACCATTCACCTTGCGAGATGGTTATCTTCTCCATGGCAATAGGCTATGTGTTACACATTCCCTTCGTGAGAAAGTTATGTATGAATCCCATGCTCCTCCATATGTGGGGCATAGAGGTATTCAACCTACTCTCCGAGGAGTAGAAACATACTTCTATTGGCCTACCATGAAAGTGGACATACAAGAGTATGTTTCAAAATGTGTAGTATGCCAAAATACCAAGTATGATAGAGGGAAGCAACCTGGATTACTCCAGCCATTGCCTATCCCAAATTCACCATGGGAAAGTATATCCATGGATTTCATCTTTGGATTACACAAGTCTATCCATGGGAATATGGCAATATGGACAATAGTCGACAGGTTTAGCAAGCAAACACATTTTATTCTTGTCAAAAAGACTATTAAAGCACATTGAATGGCAACTCTCTTCATATCTCAGATTTTCAAGCACCATGGATTACCCACACCATTGTGTCAGATAGAGATCCTAGAATGACTAGTAATTTCTGAAAAGGTCTCTTTGAAAATCTAGGAACAAGATTGAATTTCTCTCTCTTCGGCCTATCACCCACAAACGGATGGCCAAATTGAGACAGCCAATCTTATGATACTCGATCGACTCACGAATTATGGTACCGAAGTAGATCAACACTCACAATGGGAAAATTACTTACCTCTTGTAGAGTGTGCCTACAATAATACTGTACATACTTCTACGAAAAAAGCACCTTTTGAGATCATTGAGGGAAGACCTAAAAGTCCCTTGCTACTCAAAGTACACGGGAAGATCCTCGCCGTCGATGAGTATAGCTGTGACCTACAAGAATATTTTCAAAATATTAAGGAGGATATATACATCTCTCAACAAAGGCAAAAAGCTGATGCTGACAAGCACATAAGGGCCTTAATATTCAAAGAAAATGATTGGGTCTTACTTAAGTTTCATAAGGCTTGATTAAGGCAAATGACGGGCAAAAATGCTACGGGCCATCAAAAGTATTATGCTAAACTAGCAAAAAGATACCATGGCCCTTTCCAATTCGCCACCGATGCGTATAGCCGTAACCTACAAGAATCTTTTCAAAATATTAAGGAGGATATATACATCTCTCAACAAAGGCAAAAAGCTGATGCTGACAAGCATAGAAGGGCCTTAACATTCAAAGAAAATGATTGGGTCTTACTTAAGTTTCCTAAGGCTCGATTAAGGCAAACAACGGGAAAAAATGCTACGGGCCATCAAAAGTATTATGCTAAACTAGCAAAAAGATACTATGGCCCTTTCCAAATCTTGAAGCCCATCAATGAGACGGCTTATCAACTCAAGTTGCCCAACCAGTGGCTCATACACAATGCCTTTCATGTAAGCCTACTTAAGCCCTACAAAGGAGAGCCACCAAGTGAACCAATTATTGAAGACCCTCCCAAAGTTGAAAACCAAGAAGAGGTGCTACAACCCGAAGCTATCCTTCGGCATGAAGACAAGGTACTACGACATGGTAAGATTATCCGACGGTATGTTATTAAGTTAAAAAATTATCCTTTTGAAGATGCTAGATGGATGCAAGGAATACATGTTAAGGATAGTATGAACCTTGTCAATGCTTACAATGCTACGTTAGAGTAAGAAAATGTACAAATTTCTTTTAAATGATTCATTTTTTTGTCTTATAAGACTAGTCCTCATTTTAATTGTGCACAAATTTAACTGGTATACATGCTTAGAATCATGTTTGTGATGACGATGTCTCTCAAACACCAAGTAGAATTTGTCACTCTACTTTGGGAGAATGAAATGGACCAAAGAGCAGACATGCATGAGGTAGCTATGTCTCCCAAGTACCTAATGGATTAGTCATCCATCTTGGAAAGATGTCGTAGGGTAAAAAGGGATCCTCTACCCGCTAAGTAAAATTGGCTAATGACTATGGATTTATCTCTTCTACCTCATAGTCGAGGACGACTATGATTTCAAGAGAGAGGTAATGTCATAAAAACTAATATCTAACCAACCCAAATGATTTTCTCACATGAAACTGATCACTTAATGTGGGAGAATAAACGGGAACAAGGGCTAAGACACGGGGCCAATAGAAAAGGAGCCCAAATGAGAGATGGTCTATCAAAGAGCAAGGCTAACCAATGGAGCATAAGACCTCCAATAATGTGTGTAAAAGTCCTTGACCTTAGGTAAGTTAGGGTTGAGCTTGAGGCGGGAACCCGACCCAGCTAGAGGTCCTTGTTCTGCTTGTCATGCTTGATGACTAAGGTGCTTGAGATGCTTGATGATTGAGATGCTTGAGGCGCTTGACATGCTTGAGATGCTAGGGTTGTACTTGAGGTGAGAACCCAGCCCAAGCTTAAAGTGCCTAAGGGCCAAGCTTGTGGTGGGAACTGGGCCTATGCATGAGGGGCTTGAGGTGTCAAAAAGTCAAATATTCAATCCCTACTACAAGGAGGGGGTGAGCCCTACATGAGGGGGGATGAGAGAGAACACCCACACACTCACACAAGGCATGCATGGTACAAAGAAAGCAGAAGGGACACTTGTCAAGTTCCTCCTCATGTTGCTCTCATGGTATGCCTGAAGCCTATTGGTTGGCCACCCAAGGGGTCCAATGATAATTTAGGAGATTTAATTAATTGATTTTGCATTATCAAGTCCTCTCTTGCAAAGGGGAATGGGGACACTTGTCCCAAGGCTACCCTTGCTGCTTGTAATGCCTCCTGCTTGTGATTGGCTAGGCCTTGAGGGGTCCAATGAGCTTCAAGCATGAGCTATAAGGGGGGGTCGACCCAAGCAAGCTAGGGGGTTGCTTAGGGGGTATACTCACCCACACACACTCACAAACTCTCTCATTGTATGCTATGCAAAGTGCAAGAGCTCCCTCTCCTTCTCCAAGAAAGTAGAGGTTGAGAGCCTACAGCAACACTCTTGGCTATGGAGTGCAAATCCAACCAAGAGCCATGCTTCACTGCTTAAGCTTTCCATCTCCTCCTTCTTCATTACTATGCTATTATGTATGCTAGCAAGAGAAGTTATGATAATTGAGGAACTAATTCTTTCTCCTATGAAATGTTTCTTCTTCCTCTTCCCTACCCTCATTCCCTGCTAGCTCTCTCCACCTTTGAAGGTGTTTTAGGTCTTGGGACTGAGGCTTGGGATAGTTAAATCTTTTTTCAAGTTTATGTTATGCTTGTGATGCATGATGCTTTCCATCTTCATTGCATCACCTAGGTCACAAGGAACACAAAGATTGTATTGTAACAAGTCTCCCTTAATGGGAGAAATCATAATACAAATGCCTATTGGAGGGGGGACCGGCTCCACATAAATCCGGTCCTCAATTGTTGTCATGTTCTCTAAATTCTCTCTCTTGCAAAAGTATTGTTCATGCCAAGTTAACTAATTGCTATGATTATGTTGCTATCTTCAATTATGTTCACCCGCTATGCTCACAAAGTCATTTCTCAAAAGTACTCTCATTAATTTCCGCTACTCTCAAGTTAAATAGGCCAATTCCATTACATGTGGGCACGTGAGCGTTGGTTGCGGAATACATCGAGCACAAGCAAACATAGAGAGGAAGAGAATGACCCTTTATTTAGTGGAAATTATAGGGTCCCATCATCATGATCTCTACAGTAGGCAACAAGTTGGCTGCCCCATGCCTCTAAAAGTTGTCACTGAATATGGGGGTGACGGTGCAACTATTGCAAGGAGATGTGTAGCAGAATGCGTGGAATAACAATGGTGCTTGCTAATGTTTACTATGTACGTACGTGCGTGTGTGTCTTCTCGCGCTCGCAATGGTTGCCTACAAGCCAAAAAGGTAATTTGCATCAATTGACCAAATTAACGTGATGCAGGCTCACTTGAATTCATATGAAGACCTTCAATCATCCTACACTACCTCAGTAGAAGTATCGGAAAAAGCTTCCTCAAAAGCTTCCTCCAAAGCTCTCTCCATATGAGAGGGGGGGGGGGGTTCAAGGTAACCCCAACAGCTTTAGACAGCCATGTGGACTAGTGCGAGATGGAGTTCTGGAAGTATCTGGTTAATTCACCCCATTCTAGTGCTCCAGTTGATCTACTGCACTTTCGCACTAGCTCTCCCATGACTCCACTCAGTCTTAAGATAGCCTACCTCGGGGGCTTTCCATTGACCACCTTCATAGAAATTTTTTTCCTTGTCAATCATATCCTTGGTTATGATAGCCCAATATTGGTCTTGATTTGCGATTGATACCACAAAATTGGCACAAACGGCCTCAACATGAACAACTAGGTTAAGAATTCCAAGGCCACCTTGGACCAACGATCGAGCGATACCTTCCCATTTTGCCCATTGACACGGCGTCGAGGGTTTAGTGTTATTCCTCCATAAGAATCTTTTAACTGGTTTTAAAAACTCTTTCCAGTTACATTGGCTATTTTGAGGAGTGGACTGGTGAGACAATATAGGATAGCATAAATGAATTCATCTCTCATGACCCGACTCTGGAAGGGAAGCAACACATACTCTCACCTTCTCATTTTCCTTTGAATCTTCTCAAGGACCCACTGGAACCTTTGCTTATGAGTAACGTGCACCCCAACGAAGACCCCCAGATGCCTAAACATCCTACTTTTAGACCCAATCTTCCATGACCAGACCGATGGGTCAAATGAGTCGTTTTTCGTTCGGAAGATTAGTCTAGACTTCTCAATACTACACTTCGACCCATAAGCCACAAAAAATGTCTGCACAATCTCAAGGGCCATCCTGAGCACTTGAGGGAAATCTTTCAAGAAGAGGAGGGAGTCATCCACAAACATCTTGGCTAGCAGCTAGTTGTTACTGGGCAAAGTTAACCCTGGTATTTCCCCCCACTCAGCAGCAGCAGCGAGAGTCGCTTCCCTCTTTCTCACTTGTCATTTTTTGTTTTGCTTGAGATCTTGTTACCGCTTTTAATGGTATTTTTTTCTCTGACCTCTGACCACTTGAAGAAGACAAGACATCCACAATGTTCATCGTCATTTTTCCCCCATTGTCGGGGTTCTGAGGGTAGTTTGGGTACAAGTGCTTAATCGTACATCCTCCACAAAATCCTCCTTCTCCCTTATTCATATGAGGAGTGTTGAATACATCATTTGGGGTCCTTAGGGAAGTCTCTAGCTAAATGGTCTCCATCGCACCTCAAACAAGGTTTTAGAGTTCTTTGTTTCCTAGGCTTCTTCGAGCATCGTTATCAGAGGATGCGACCCAATAGCAAAGACAAGAGGTGCCAGGGGGCATTCTCGCTTGATCAATCTTTTGGCTTCAAAGGAGCCCACGATTCTATCATTGCAAAAGAGCTCCGATAAGCTATCCACACCTAGAGTGTGTATAAGATGACAGAGGTGCGGCACAAAGCCTAGTGATTTCATGATAGCAATGGTTGATATTGAGTATGCATCCTTCATGAAGCAAGAGTGAATTCTGCTTCAGATCTGGACAAGGCTTATGATAGGATTGTGTGGTCCTTCATTGAAGAGGAGATGACTCTAACAAGGAGGGGGGCCATTCTAAGAGCGACTGCCTTGGAAATGGTTTTGTATGCCACTGACATCATAGTTATGGGGCGTCAGTGCTTAAGCTGTTAGCAACACATCTATTTCAGGGTAAGCTTGATTAGCCCTCTTTTCACATTAAGATCCAAGGACCCCTTGTCCAGAGCTTGGTTAGCCATACATGTCATCCGGACCTTGAGGTCCTCCCAGAACTCCTTGAAGAACTTAGGGGTCAGACCATCCCAACCAGGGGATTTCTCCTTGCCAAGATCTTGCAATGCAAGCGAGCATCCATCTTCAAAGAAGGCCATCTCGAGACTTTTGGCTACACGTTGGAAAACTTTCCTGTTGGCACTCTTGAGAAAGGTCGCTCTGGCTTCGTCCACTTCTTGAGAGCGGGTCTGTGGTTGGCCAATGATTTGGCTAAGTTGATCGAGCATCATCCTAGTCATAACGTCTTGGTCTTGTGTAGCATTCCCATTCTCATTTGTGAGCGAGTGGATGGCGCCGCGACTCTTCTTGATTTTCAGGGCCCTATAAAAGTGTGCTTGATTGAAGGCCTCTAGCTGCAGGAAGGTCTGTCTCGATATCATTCTCGCCTTGTTAACCTCCTCGAGTTGTTGCTTTGCCAAGTTGGCTTTCGCTTCCAACCACCTGTGTGTTCTTCTTTGGAGGCTAGCCCATAAGCTTTTTTGGAGGTCAGATTAGCCACCTCCTCTTCAAGATGCTTCCAGTGCTCTTCCCGAGCCTTTTTCATCCGAGGGCCAGAGCTTTTGATCGCTTTTTGAATACTTCGAGCAAAGAGGTCCCAAGCTTTAGGTTTTTCTAGATTAACATCTTTATTGATTTTGCTCAAATCTTTCTTGGTGAATCTTCTAAATAAAGGGTCCTTGAACAGGTGAGCTCCAGTAACAAGTAGCTTCTTACTCCCCTTGGGGTCTGAACCCCCCCGCCCCCCCATTGGCTTTCTTGAGTTCTAGATGTAACAGTATATGGTCTAACATGCTCTTAGTTGGTAGCACCTTCATCTCAAGTAGCAACATGATCCAATCATCCTGGTGAGAGCAATAGCACCTGTCAAAAGGCGGGAAGCCGTGCGGGCATACTGAAGGCTTGTGTATGTGAAGCCCGGCGTGCTGCTCCAAGGACCCACCTCCCAAAGGTCCATCAAAGCCCATTTCTCATAGATACCCAACCATTTATTTTTTTCAGAACTTGCCAATAAACTTGCCGAGTCTGTTCTATCCTTGCTATTCTCCACCATATTAAAGTCACCAATCAGTAGCCACTCTCCTTCAATAGGGGAATCCCTAAGGTGCATCCACAATTTGGCTCTATCCTTTGCATTACAAGGGCCATAAATGTTGACTATAGTGATAGGATATCTATCCACATAATTCTTACTCCTAGTGCTCTCCCAGAGGCGTGATTAAGGACCACTTTGGGCTCTAGATCCTTGTCCATGATAGAGAGGACTCCATTGAATTCATACACTCCCTCTCCATAGAAGAACATCTTCTTTTCCAATGCCTGTTTTCTTTTGCTGCAAGCATTTAGATGATGTTCTTGGATGGCCCAACAATTAACTTCCTTCTCCTTTCCAACTTCTTCCCAGAAGAGGGCATGCTTCTTTCCGGTCTTAAATCCTTTCACGTTCCATGACTAAATAGCTAGGGCTTCCATCTTTGGGAGAGGGGAGAAAACTCTTCAACATTTGACCCCTCCGCGGTCCCCACATTTGTGGCCCTAAGAGAATTTGGAGGTTCCTCAGGGTTAGGGGATTTCTTTTCTTGCAGCACTTCAAAGGGGTTGTGGAGAAGGATGGCACCAGATGCCCCTTTAAGTTGGGTGAGGGTGCGAACAAGACTAACCCTTTCAAGGTTCCGTTAGTCTCTGGTGATGTGTCCTCTCTTACCACTGCCTTCACGCTTTTGGCCCTCTTCAGTCCTGAGATCTCCATAGCTGACGTAGTTGTTGTTGTCAGAAATTGCACGAAAGATAAATGATTATCTTTGCGGGGGTGTTCGGGGATTTGCACTTTGAAGCTCTGCACCTTAACAGTATTCTCTTGCAACTTGGTGACTTCATTGTCACAAATCATAGCCTCTTTTTCCTCCCCTATTCTTGTCCCTTCGCAACTCTTTACTTATTTCTCACCCTCTTCCACTGATGCATCCTTGGCCGGGATATGATTAATATTTCCTGAATTGGGAGCCTAGGTTGTAGGCTCGGAGTTCGCTTTAGTCCTCATGGGGCAATCCTTGGCAAAGTGCCCAAATTTGTTGCACTTGAAGCATGCCCCAAAGTAAGTCCCGAAGTTGAGCGGAATAGTAACGAGACCATCTCCAACATTGATCACTGTTGAGCCAGCAGAGGATCACACCCACATTTTTGCTCACACTCATCATTTTGTAACCATTGATTGTAATAAATGTCTTTCCGACATTAATTTTGATTTGAGCCATTCATTAAGTAACGGGACTCAATTGAGTTTCCAGCTTGTAATCCCGAAGTAATTTCACTTGCTGATGTAATTAGTTAGAGATGTTCTCACCTCCAAGGCTGAGGTATATAAGCCAAAGTTTTTGTAACCTAAGGGGATTCAGATTATTAATCAAAGTGAGTTTTTGAGCGTCGTGACTGTGTCTGAGAGAGAGTGAGAGAGAGAGAGAGAGAGAGTCTTATCTACTTGCTACGCGAGCTACGGAGCCGCCATTGGAGAAGCGACACCGCCATTGTGTTAGCAACGGCGAGAGCTACGCACAGATACCAAGAGTGCGCGCTATCGGCTTCTATGTGTGGTAAGTTCCTACGAGCTTCGGTGTGAGTTTTCTTCCAACTCGTGTGTCGGAATGGAGTGTGCAGCATATCTATAGAACCACAACGAGTAGAGCTACACATTGGTACCATCGGGGTCAAGTTTCGATCACCTGTATTTTTCGGCCTGTCTTCATACGCGTTTGCCGCACGGAGTGGTTATAGGTTGATTTTGCAGTTCAAGTCTTTAGGGTGTTGTTCTTACCTAGTGTATAGACTTCCCCTTGAGTTTGAGATCGATTCAATGATTCTAGATCCTGTTTCGTATAGCATTCGCTCGTAGTAAGGATTTCAGTCACTTGCGTATTTTAGAACTTAGATTTGATTTCCTTAGTAGTGATTGTCATTAGAAGGTCGAGTAGGTGATTTGACACCCACCTAGTTGTTTCCATGCGCCTGCGGGTCAAGCTCCGTCCTCGTCTGAAAAATTCTGTTGGTGGTTGAGTTCTCGCTATTTAGCTTCCGCTAGCGGCGTAACCGCCTTAACATTTGGCGCCGCTGCCGGGGACGAGAGCCCTAAGTAGGTGACCTTAGACTAATCCTACGAGGTGAGTCGTATAAACTACTTTGTATACTTTAGTTAGAAAAGATCTAGTAGTGGTGGACTCCGAAGATCTCGAGAGATACTAGGAAGTGGGGTATTCCTGGGTCTTCCGTGTTGACAGTATTTTTAGTTTAGCTTAGATTTGTTTGTTGTTTTGTTGGTGTTGAGTAGTTGTTGATAGAAGAAGAATTTGCTAGTCCGTGAGTGGCAGTGGATCTCTTTAAAATCACAATTACCAAACCCATTTTATGATTAGGAATAGCTTAGGTAGGACTTCATTTGATCCTGATCTAGAGCTAGTAATCATTGGAGTATTTGCTTGATATGGTTGATTGCATGTTAGATCACTAAACCGTCGAGTTAGTAGTGAAACTTGCAATAAACAAAAGTCAGAGAAATTTTCTGTGTATCTGGGAGTTGCTGAGCACTAGAGAAAGCTTTAGGAAGGATTCTGTGCCAAAAAATTGGAAATCTGCAACTTTAGACATCATACGCGTATGATGTCTAAATGACCAAACAGAGACCAAAACAAAAATTTTGACTTTACCAAAGTGTTCAAAAGGGGGGTTATACCCTAATTTCAACTTAAAACAAGAGCATTAACACTCAAAGAAACCCAAAAAGACAAGTCGGAGTCCAAGAAACGCAAAGAATAGGAAATTTTGGATTCAGATCTTGTTTTTACATTCAAACCTGACAAAAACACTTGAAACTCAATTATAAACATTGGAGAAGGCTTAAAACCAAGAATAGTCAAAATCTGGGACAAAAGACATCATACGCGTATAATGTCTTTTAGCACATCCACTACTTATTTTTGATATCTGACCTGACAAGATTGTTACAAACACTGTAGAAAGCAAAAATATCAAGTCTTGACCCAAATTGATGAAAAAGACATCATACGCGTATGATGTCTTTGACCTAATTTTGGACATATTTTGATACTTTGCCAACACAGATCCATTGTAATAGCTGTCTAGAGGTTATATTTCAAGTTTCATCCCATTTGGATCACAATTGACCCAAAAAACAAGTCAAAAGCGGAAAATTGCCAAGAAAAGCCTAAATTAGCCATAACTTGCTCAAACAGAGTTCAAACTGAATTTTGTGAGTGGAAAGAGCATAAGGGGGCTACTGAGAGTGAGCATAACCAAAATAGTCTAAATCTGTGAAAAAAGACATCATACGCGTATAATGTCTTTTTCAGCATAACTGCAACAAAATTCTCACTTGATGAAATAGAAGTTGTCCAACTGACAAGATTAAACAATTGACCAAGTATCAATCAGTTTGGATCAATTCTGACCACAAAAACTTGGGAACACAAATTGCCGAGACGGAGAAGTTAAAGTCCTTTAGGGGAATTGATGAATTTGAGATCGGGCAGGAATCTCCAGAATAACCAACCAAAACAAGGGGAACATGCAAGTGTCATATCAACCGAGGGAAGTGTAAACCAAAGTTGGGTGCAACCATTAGAGCCGATCTTTGAAGGAAGTGTTTCTGATACTTCTTCGGAGAGATCTTACGAGATTTTCACCGAACACTTGGAACACTTGAACCTGAACAACAGAGAAAATATGGCAGCAGGATCATCAAACCCTTCCGCCACACTTGGAACACTTGAACCTGAACAACACTTGGAACACTTGAACCTGAACAACAGAGAAAATATGGCAGCAAGATCATCAAACCCTTCCGCCACAATGAAGCTATTGTTCATAAAATACCAGTACGACAATGAGCAAGATGCCAAGATCTACAAAGATGGAATGGACCGCTATTGTGTAAAGATAGAAGAGAGACCTAGTGAGTTCAAGGACTTAGTGCCTGTGAGCTATAGCGGAGATAGATATCTAGATGACGAGGGTACCATGTACTTGGTAGTCCTAAACCCTAACATTGTGGACAAGTGGGGATTGATGGGCACCAAAGCCAAAGTAGATGAAGAACTTGAGGAGAAAGCACCAATAATGAACTTCCCTGATGCGAGGTTAAGAAGAGAGAATGAAACTACAAGGATCAACATTGATAACATCTATGTGGGGCTATACAAATATAATAATGGGGAGCAAGATCTCTATTATAGATGTGAAGAACCCTACACCGGAGAGTTGACAGACCAAAAAAGACTTTATGTCTTAACCTACACAGAGGGATCGGAAGTGAAAATTGCTGCTTACGACAAGTATGGGAGGCAATACTCAACAATGGGCAAGAAAGAATTAGAAGGATATACATACTTTGGGGGACCACTACATCAGTATTATGTTACTTCTAGCTCACAAAGACCAGCACCAACAAATGGAGGGCAAAACCCAATGACGACAGGAGGACAAAGAACTCAGGCTGCTGACTCTTTCAGTCAACCTCAGTACTCGAAGCCCGGACCAATGGGATCATTACATTCCAGAGAGTCAATGGATACGAATCGAGGTAGTGCAGTTCCAATCCCCACATATACCACTCCAGGTCCAAGGTTCGAAGCGGAACCATCACATTTACCACCTAGTAGTAGATTCAGAGAAGGGGAGCTGACAAGGGTAACCCATGAAGTCCATGATGCTAGAGAAAGCTTTAGCCGGGACACAAGAGCAATGAGATTGGTAGTAGACCATAGACGTATGAGACCATCTCAAGTAGCCAAGTGTATGCCAAAGAATTATGGTGGTTCAGGAGATCCGTATGCACATGTGTCACTCTTTAAGCAAGTCTTAAGAGCTGAGCAGATAACCGATTTCCATACACAATACGAGGGATTTGGTCTTACTCTGGAAGGTACGGCATTGACATGGTTTCAACCACTGAACATTGGGGGATTCCATGACATTGACCATTTGCTAAGAGAGTTTGCTGAGGAATTCTCAAAACGAGGGATTAAGCATAATACGGTCTCACAAATATATGCTTTTAAACAGAGAGAACACGAAAAAGTGAAGGAAGCTTCACTTCGCTTCAAACAATACATTGAGAGATGTCCAGTACGTGAACGACCACAAGATGACAGACTATCTGTTCTCTTTATTGAGGGACTGAGAAACGACACTCTCAAGAAGGACTTGCACTTGAAAGCTTGTACAAGTTTCGAGCAAGTAACGAGAGAGGCATTGTACTTAGTGGATAATTGTACGGTTTATGGAGAGGTGTCAGCGGATACAGATTTTGCATCCAGTAGCTCCTCCTCCATAGCGAGCAAGACTACCACTAAAAAGAATGTTCAAACAACAACCATGCCAAATGTAGAGCAAATGATAGAAGATGCTCTAAAAAGGATGGCACCATACCAAAAAGCATTGCCAAAAACACTGAAATGGTGTGCTATTGAACAAAAATGGACAAATCATCCAACAGAGGAGTGCTATTACAACAAAGGGTATGTAAGGGAGCGTCAGTATGCACCTCTTGCTCAATTAGCACCACCTCAGGTACATCCAGTACCTCGATACCCAACGGGAACCAGGACCTATGGGGATAGAAAGACCGCAACCGGTATTGGGACAACAACCACCTTTACCAGGAGCAAGACCAGTGGGCATTAGATATGCACCAACCTTAGAGAATCAGGAAGAACAAGCCTTAGTGCCTGTTCAAGCCTATTATGAAGAATCTGGTGCACACATGTCTCCAATTGTGTATTACCCACCAGAAGAACCCAAACAACCAGAACCATGGGGCATGATTGGGAATGTTGGAACACCAACAGTTACAAGTGCTTCTGATGAAGAGAGATACAATTTGGACGCAAGAGCATTGATGTTCATAGCTCATGGAGGGTTAACAGGACAAAGACCATCCTATCCACAAAGGACGAATCAAGTGGGACCAAGACCAGCACTAGGACCCTGTTACAAGTGTGGAGGTGACCATCTGATGAATGTTTGTCCACATATGGAAATCATTAGAATTAACGCTTATTGCACTGAGTGTGGGGTTACTCACTTCATTGAGGATTGTTCAAAGAATCCAAACAAAGTGCAAAAGACGACATTGAATATGCTAGAAACTATTCCTACCAGCAGTGGGTCTGAAAATGAAACTCTGATACCAACGCAAGTTGTTACTAGAGCTCAAGCTAAGAAAACCACTAGAGAACCTGAGAATGGAAAGTTAGCGACCGAAGTGGTTAGTCAAGGACCGCGGAGTCAGAGAAACACATGGAAAGCTAGAAAAGCACGCATGAAGTTGAGAAAAGAACGTGAAGACGCTATTCTAGCGAGGAACTAAAGCAAACTAAAGATAGATTAGAAAAACTTGAGAGTCAAAACGGGAAACGAGAGATGAGCCCGGAAAGAACGAAACAAAAGAGTATTAAAGAAATAACGAGCTTAAGCTCAGGGGGATCAGTGCTAGTCGACAAAGTATACGAACCATTGGACGCACTGATGAGAGCTTACGAAGCTAGGTTAAAGAACAACCAAACACAAGAACAGAGGTGGATGACATACCCAAACGCGGAATTGGAAAAGCAGAGACTTGAAATGTGCCAGAGAATGATCGAGACTGCACAAGCCTTATTAGAATCACCAAAAGAAACAATGAATTGTGGAACGGAAAACCCAATTCAGCAAGAGACTATCGTTTCACGGGTAGCTGAAAAGACTCCCAGTGCGCAAAAGCCTGAAAATACACACAAGGATGACCGCATAGTATTGAACACAACCGATCAGGAGATAGAGAGTTTTCATCCAGTCATACAGAGGTCTTATGGAAGAGATGAAGATTACAATGAATTTTGGAAACAAGTGAGAGAGGCAAACTTTGCAAACGAGCTAAGTTGCCAAGCTAATCAGACAAATTGGGAAAAGGACATCAGGAATCCTCCCATAGTGGAATTTGAGGTAGGATCTCAAGTGGACTTGGATCTGCAATCTTACTGGGGAGATGGGGGCTCTGTTAGAACAATGGAGAGCAAACCTCACTCACTGAATACCTTACCTTCATACTTAGGAGAGTATGAAGCAAAATCCGAGACTAGAGCACTTCCCTCACGAAGAATCTCATCAGAAAAAGTCATGGACTCGCAAGGATTGATAGAGATCTTGTCAATACCAGTGACATGCACTATCACTCTAGCTGAGCTTTTGAGGCTAAGACCACATATGTGGACCACTATAGGAAAATGCTTGGAGAAATTTGGGATAAAAGACCCAACATCGAGACTGCAAGAGGGTATACAAGAGCTGAGCAAACCACAAAAGAACGCTAAGCCTGTACCCTTAAACAAGGTCGGAGAGTATTGCGAAGGTGAAGAGGGGAATACAACCTTACCAGTTGAATTCCAAGGAGTGAACACGATGGCAATACTAGACAGTGGAGCTGGGGTAGCCATTGCTACAAAAGAAATCTGGAAAAAATGGGGGAAACCAGCAATAAGGAAGACTAGGTTGAAACTCCAATTAGCAGATGGACACATGGAGAAACCTATGGGGTTATTAGAGAAAGTCGTAGTGACTTCTTGCAGCATTGAATACGAACATACTTTTGCTATTGTCGATTTTGGCAAGGAGAATAACTATGATATCATATTGGGAAGACCATTCATGAGACAGTTGAAAATGGTCCAGGATTGGGGCTACGATCACATATACCTGAGAAATATAGAAACCACTACACGTGTGAACCTGAAAGACCATAGCTACAAAGATGTGAACCGAACACCGGTAGAGGAGTTTGATTCAACTACTTTGGCGGGATCCGAATTTCCAGCCTGGTTAGGTAAGCCCAAGGAGTTATGGATGTGTGGAGCCTCGAAATGTGGAAGTCTGAGGCGAGAAGAATGTGTTTTAGAAAGGGCTATCGAAGACGAAACTTATATAGGAGAACCCTTTCCAGAGGACACGCTTGAACCATTAGAATGGACACACATTCTAGCAACCCTAGATGTTTGTGCAATCCCGGATGGTCCCACAATGAAATTTTGCGACAAGGACGGGTACGACGTGGTTCCATACTTCATGCGGAGAACGATACTCGAAAAAGAAACTGAAAAAAACGATACACTGGAAAAGGAAAATGAAGAAGAGGTGTTTCACGACATTCCCGATCATCCAGAGTGGGGAAATGAAGCAGACAACGAGTCAACGGACAATTCAAGCGGAAACGAAGAAACTATAACGGATGTCCGATTTTATGATTTTCCGAACCAAACTAAACAACGCCAGAAACGCTATAGAGCAAAGAGAAAAACAAAGGGGGTTAGAACCAATCCGATGCTTAGAATAAGGGGCAAAAATCAATTCCTAATGCTAGTAAAGGCAGAAGATTGTGTTAAGGACAAGATTTCTGGAAGAATGAGAGGCAATGATCAAAAGAGCTTACGAAAAGACAAAAGAGGCTCAAGAAATCAAGTTCAAAGGAATGGAACGAAAACTGAAATAGAAAAATCAGAAAAGAACAAGCGCAACAGAGAACACACGGAGTCCAAGTTAGAACGTAGAAACAAGTACAGAGAGCTCAAGAAAACTCTGAAAGAAGTTTGGACGAAAGAAATTGAGAGTGGAGAGGACGAAAACGCCAAAATCAAGGAAAACATGGATGTTCCCTCTCACTACAGGAAATTCACAATTGAGGATAGGAAGGTGGTATTAACCCAACCTATTCGAGAGAGAAGGGAGAACGAATCTTATGACGGACCGGAGGATGCAAAAAAAGTGGATTTAGCAGCTTCAGGTGAGACACCTAGACCGGTGTACATAGCCACAGATTTGTCTCCACGCGAGGAAGAGAGACTTTTGAGTCTTCTCAGAGAGTACAGGGATGTGTTTGCATGGTCTTATAAGGACTTAAAGGGAGTTGACCCATCGATATGCCAACACACAATCCCACTAAAACAAGACGCAAAGCCTAGCAGACAGAGACCATACACATATAATGATACATTTGCTAAGCGAATCAAAGAAAAGAATAGATGGTGATGGTCCTAATGACAAGGGCAACCCATGGTAAAAATTGGGTACAATTCTGAAAAAGTTGCGGAAAGCCCGAAATGACAGAATTTTGGCAAAGTGGACAGATTTCTCAGAAACAGGTCAAATGGAGTCCAAATTGAGAAATTTCAAATCCTAAAGTGCATTTCACGACGAGATAGGAGCACATGTCAATTTTGGTAACAAGTGATCCGGGAAGTCCGAAGTTAAGTATTTTTCACATCACTTTCAAGCTCATTTCCACTATTACCTCCTTGGAGAGAGCAAAGAGCACACAGGAGCATCCGACCTTCTACAGCCTTCTACGACTGCTACGAGAGCTCAAAGGACACCAGACATGAGAGGTAGACTCGTTGCCATAAGCTTTTGATGCTTATCATTAACTTTTGTCGCGAAAACTGACCAAAACCAAGAAACAAGAGCAGACGGGGAATGGGGAAGAATGCTAGGTAGGGGCACAAATGCCTAACCAAACCTTGCAAGAACTTATAGGTGGGTTACCCTAGTATAGAAGATGGGTTTCTAACACTCAAAGCTCGAGAAAGATACTTGGTTCATAGGATGTGATTAACATGTGGAATGAAGCTATGCACTCAAATGTTGAAATGGATGTGAAAATCATGCTGTGAGACATCATACGCGTATGATGTCTTTTCTTGAAATGTTGGTCTTTTTGTGCAAAGAATGCTTTGTGCTAGTGCCCTAAGCCCTGCTAACTAGTTTTCAACTTAAAAATTCATGAGTTTAGCTAAAAAGCCCCCTTATAGGCATTTCAGTCTCCGAAGTCATCTTTTTGCCTTGGAGTTGAATTTCTTCAACTTTTCTTCTCGAGAGTTGCATTTCCAGCTCATTGGATATGTTGTGAAGCCACCTATTTGGTTGAACTTGACTTTGGCTCCCCGTTCTCCATCTTTCTCCATTTGGTTGCCCGAAAGCGTCTTTTTCACCATCGGTAAGTGAATCAGATTTCTTTTGGGTTTTGCTTGCAAACATAAGTCATCCATGTATATTTGAAGCTGCTTGTGAAGTTTCATGTCATTTGGTCATCAATTTTAGCCGTTATGCCAAAATGACGCTTTGTGTGTCCGTAGCCGAATCGGTTGTTCCGACCTACTTTTGGTGATCCAAACCCGGAGATACTCCATGGTTGCATTGCCCTCGATGTTGTTAAGCTTCCTGAGAAGTTTTGTGTCGTTTCGATAACTTTTTTCTGTTTGCCTCTTGCAAGCTCTGTTGACCTAGGGTTTTTCCAAAGAATTGGAGTTAGAAAACCCAAGGAAAACCAAAAATACGCAAATTAGGCCATAAAATTGATTTTTGGTCCTAATTTTGTCAAAATAACTCCAAACTCAATGAAACTTTGTAGGATTGTTGATTAACACATCTACAAGCTATCTAGAACCAAAAAGCACCATTTTGACACAAAAGACATCATACGCGTATGATGTCTATTTGCACTTACAGAGCCAAAACTGCTCATTTGTCATCATACATCCATTATATATATCTAATACATGCTACATATGAAATTTGGAACCATTTGGTCAAGTGGATCACCCCATTAGCCCAATTGAGGGAAAATCCTTCACTTAAAGCCTATTTTTGACCCAAATCCAACATACTCAAGTCCAAACCAAGATTTGAGTAGCGACAGTCCTTCACTAGTACATGGGGAGTCCACAGAACCAATCCCATGAAAAATTGATGAAAAAGACATCATACGCGTATGATGTCTCCAGAGCTATTTTTAGCCCAAAATCTATCCAAACTTTATAAATCCACTGAATAAGCCTATCTAAAGCCACTGAATAAGCCTATCTAAAGCCAAATCCAAGCTTATAGAGAAATTTGGTCCAAAAATACACTAAAAGACATCATACACGTATGATGTCTCACTATGTGATTTTGGCACCTCAGGGCTTCAACCACCAAACAGAAGTGATCTACATGCCATTTGAAGGTGAACCACCAAGTTTTATCCAATTTGGATCATAAAATCCAATTCCCTTTCAAAATTTTGCCAAGAGCCTGAACTGGACTAAACTGGCCAAAACTTGACCAAATGGGATCCAAACTCAAATCCAAGCATATGATACTCATGTATACACTATCAGCTACAAGCACAACCAATATGAAGTCATTTTGACACAAAAGACATCATACGCGTATGATGTCTCCAGCATGATTTTGAGCCCAGTTTGCATATTTTTTCACCTACCCTGCATCCTTAGGCCCTGAATAGCTCATGTTTCAATTTTCAAGTCATTTGAATAGTTAAAAGCTTCATTTCGGCTTTCAGTACTAAAAAGACGCTAACTTCTGAAATTGGAGTTACAGGATCCATGGATTCAGCCAAGTCATCAGCAACAAAGAGAAAAAGACCGACAATCAAAGATGCTCTTGCAGAAGCAGAACCCCGTAACATTCCAGCAGAAACCCTCAAGCCAACCAAAACTTGGGTGGAGGAAGCAGTACTAGAACAAGAGGGAATAAAGATCTACCAGGGGACTTTCAGAGATCCTCAAGGGCAAGCGGTGGATGTACCGATGATCCCACAGGAATTGGTAGACTATAGCAGGTCAGAAGACATCAACAGGTACCTGGAAAGGGCAGACTTGCACAGTTTCTTCACCTCGAGACCATCAGGTGTGGATACAAGAAGAGTGTACGAGTTGGCAACATCCATTCAGAAGGATGGGAAAGCCACATTGACAACCATGGATAGAGAGAAAGTAGAAGTACAGATCACTCCACAGCTCATTGCAGACGCATTGAAGCTGCACAACAAAGGGAGCTCTGTCAGGGAAAGAAGGGAGGCCATAGAGGTCTATGGATCCAAGAAACAGAATGCAACCTATGGAGATATGGCGGACCAAAGAGCGGCAACCCTTTGCCGACTGTACAACCAGTTTCTCCATGTTTGCAGTAAAAGACCGCAAAAGTATACGACACCGCCCCATGCCATTGCGACCACCATCACATGGGCATTAAAGAGCAATATGCCAAAAGAGGTGAATTATGCTCAACACATCCACGAGCAAGTAATTGCCATGCACAACGAGAAGCCAAAGTACATAGGAGGAGCGGAAATTCTGACAAGAATAGCTTATGAAGCTATTGGAGCTAGAGATCAGTGGCCAAAGGTTCCCTCCCAGAATGAGTGGCTTAGAGAAGCTGACGAGGAAGAAGAAAAGCCCGAAGTATCCAAGAGGGCGTCCACACGAGCACGCCGGAAACTAGAAATAGTTTCAGAACCTGAAGAGGAGGTGAACGAGCCGCTTATGAAGAGAGTAAAGAAGAAGGTTGCTCCCAAGCAAACCAAAAGTCAGAAAGTGGCAAGAATGGAAAGACTAGTGGAGCAGTTTAGAGCAGAAAGAGCTCTAAAGGGTGACTTTGAAGAAAAGTGGGTGCCAGACCCCACCAAAGTCGGAACTAGCTCAGCCAGGCCACATGTTGATCAATACGATCAATATATTAAAGCTTATGAGGAGTCAGAGGCTATACTGGAGCAGCAACCTGTCGAGCCATACACTAAAGAGGAGGTACAACTTTTAAAAGCTGAGCTGAAAAAGGACGACAAGGGGAAAGGGAAAGTAGATGAGTCTACTAAATCTCAAGAGAAACTGGACGAGCAGAACGTACTAGAAGAGCCGAAGCCAGTGGAGGTGGTGGCAGAAAGAGCTTTAGAGTTGACAGATGAAGATGAAAAAGACATGCACATGGTGCATGAACTACTAGGCAAGATCAAAGAAAGATCCAGGGCAAAGGAAGTAGAGATTGAGACAGCCAAACAAAGGGAAGCAGAGTTGCAGAGGAAATTAGAGAATGCTATAACTGAATCTGAAAGTCATAAAGCATCACTCTATGACGCGGAAAACGAGAGAGATGGCTTGATACTCCAGCTAGCCGAGGCTTCAAGAGAGGTAACAAGTGCACAGGAAGCAAAGGAGCGAATAGAAGATGAGTTGGAGGCAGCCAAGGATGAGCTCATTGAGCTAAGGGAAAGAGTCGAGCTCCAAGAAAGAACAATCACTAGACTCAGGACTACCCCTAGAGCTAGCAGAGCAGGAACCGAACAAGAGGGAGTTATCATACCAGCTTTGGAAGACCAGGTCCGAAGCTTACAAAGAGAGCTGAGATTAGAGCAAGTGCAAAGGTTGCACATTGCGGAGGGATCATTGGCCGCAGAGGAGAGGCTCACATTAGAAAATCAAACACTACGGACAGAGAATGAGGCCCTCCGCAAACAGCTCCAAGATCTACAAGAGCAACAAAGAAGAGAGACAGAGACACCACACGAAGAATCAGGTGGAGCATCCATAGAGCTACCAGAAACTGGAGAGGCAACCACAATTGAAGATCCAGCCCCAGCTCAAGAGGTGGTCTCGACTTCAGGAATCTCTGAAGAAGAAGAACAAAGGCTCCATGACCAAATAGAAAAGTCAGCAGAGGAGAGTGCCAAGGCGGAAATGGAATGGGAGAGGAGACTCCTCATCTCCATTAGACTTCAGGGATTAGACACAAAAGTGCTCCATGAAGAGTGGATGCAACCCAGCCTGCCTTTCCCTTTGATGAAATTTGAAGTGCTAAAGACGAAAAAGAGAATAGAGGAGGAGTAGTATGTCGCTCTTTACGAAGGGGACATCACAAAGGAGGAACAGTCAAAGAGGATAGTAGATTCACAACCTAGATGGAGAAAAGGTTGGTTGAACAAATACCTAGCCTACCTCATCTACTTGGTGGAGGCACCAAAGGAGATTCGAGAGAATGCAACCTTTTGCCCGGTGCCAAGAGTCAGAAACTGGAAAGAGCATGGCAAGATTGCAGAAAAGAAGCCAAATTGGCTTAATTATCCCAGGATGCCAGGACCAAAGGCAGGAGAGAGAATAGGTAAAGCCTACATGGTGAAAACCCTAACGGACACCATCAAGCTCTTTACTGGCTCTCCTGACCTTTCGTGTCAGATGCTCAAGAAAATCTGCAGGACTCTCTTAGCTTGCATTGAAGTGTTCGCGCCAGATAAAGCCACGACCTCGAGTCTACTATCGACGGCCGACACAGTGACTGATATGATATATGATCTTTCATTGCAGCCTTCTCCAAAAGTGTTGCACCTCCTATACCAAAGGATTATGTTTTTGCCTAGCTTCCACATGCAAACATTCGAAGAAGCTTTCTACACCGGCTTTTTCACCCACGAAAGCAAAATATTCGGCCCAACCTTGACCATCGGCAACCTACGATACGAATCACAATTGCAGATGCTCAAGACGACAGGACTTTATTGACCAAGCATAAAAGTCATGTCAGGGACGACATGAACGCGGAGGGGGGGAGTGTTGAGCCAGCAGAGGATCACACCCACATTTTTGCTCACACTCATCATTTTGTAACCATTGATTGTAATAAATGTCTTTCCGACATTAATTTTGATTTGAGCCATTCATTAAGTAACGGGACTCAATTGAGTTTTCAGCTTGTAATCCCGAAGTAATTTCACTTGCTGATGTATTTAGTTAGAGATGTTCTCACCTCCAAGGCTGAGGTATATAAGCCAAAGTTTTTGTAACCTAAGGGGATTCAGATTATTAATCAAAGTGAGTTTTTGAGCGTCGTGACTGTGTCTGAGAGAGAGTGAGTGAGAGAGAGAGAGAGTCTTATCTACTTGCTACGTGAGCTACGGAGCCGCCATTGGAGAAGCGACACCGCCATTGTGTTAGCAACGGCGAGAGCTACGCACAGATACCAAGAGTGCGCGCTATCGGCTTCTATGTGTGGTAAGTTCCTACGAGCTTCGGTGTGAGTTTTCTTCCAACTCGTGTGTCGGAATGGAGTGTGCAGCATATCTATAGAACCACAACGAGTAGAGCTACACATTGGTACCATCGGGGTCAAGTTTCGATCACCTGTATTTTTCGGCCTGTCTTCATACGCGTTTGCCGCACGGAGTGGTTATAGGTTGATTTTGCAGTTCAAGTCTTTAGGGTGTTGTTCTTACCTAGTGTATAGACTTCCCCTTGAGTTTGAGATCGATTCAATGATTCTAGATCCTGTTTCGTATAGCATTCGTTCGTAGTAAGGATTTCAGTCACTTGCGTATTTTAGAACTTAGATTTGATTTCCTTAGTAGTGATTGTCATTAGAAGGTCGAGTAGGTGATTTGACACCCACCTAGTTGTTTCCATGCGCCTGCGGGTCAAGCTCCGTCCTCGTCTGACAAATTCTGTTGTTGGTTGAGTTCTCGCTATTTAGCTTCCGCTAGCGGCGTAACCGCCTTAACAATCACGATGATTTTTGGTGGTGTCTTAGACCCGTTTCATCCTACAAAAACCTGACTAGAGGATCTTCCTAGCCCCCTCTTATTCGGAACAAACAAGGGGGTGTTAGGTTTAATGGCAATGTGGCCGACCGCCCATCCTAACTGCCACTAACCCTAAGTGTACAGCTATACACTTGTGTGAGCCACTAACACTAAGTACAATGTGTATTGTGCCTTAGTGCATAAGATAAGAGAAGAAAGAAAGGGGGCATACAGTACGTTGGCTCTCCCCCTTCAACCTGTGTGTGGCTATGGTGGTGTGTGTGTGAGTGTGTGCGTGCGTATTCTTCTTCCATTGTGCTCCCAACTCCTCCCCATCATCTGGTATCAGAGCTGTTTCATTCCCGAAATCATTTCTGCGCGCACGCGCACTTTCAAGAGTGCAAACAGGATTCCGATTTCGCCATTGGAAAGTTCAGCTTCCCGAGAGCGTTTCCAACAGGTGTCCAGGTGTCCTATAGATTTACCCCCATTTCGGAGCCATTCGAGCCATCAGAAACCCCATTCGAGCTACGATTCAGGAGCTGAAATTTTCAGCCCTCTTGTGGTAGTTTGTGATGCAGTGCTTCCATAGCCAGTTAAAGGTAACATTATTGCAGTCTCTTCCATCTACGAGAGCCCACAACTCATTCGAAAGTGTGTAGCCTCTTTCGGAGTGGCCTCATACACACACATAGAGTGGGAGCTTGACAGTATTGTCTTCTTCGACTACAGGTACAGGTACAAGTACAGGCTACAAGTTTCAGTGCTTGCGATATTATGGTTCCAGTGGGAGCAGTTGTTTATGCGTACATGCATATGTTGTCACTTTTGACAGTGTTTGAGCTCTTTTGAGAGTGGATTGACTCCCCGCAGAGATGTTTAGTTGCAGGCTCATGCTTTTGATGCCTGTTTGAGCATCTTGACAGACTTGTACGTCTTTGTGGATACTGCCATTGTACGCTTTTGTGGAGCCATCTTTTGGCTAGTACGGCAGTCCCGACCATTTCTGAGACTTGGTCCGGAAGATAGCCATTTCTGAGACTTGGCTATACGTTTTTTGCTGCATAACCTACGTTGTTGAGGGTCGATAGCGTGAGGTTTTGAGCTGGGGTATTCTCGAATGTGGAGATACCTTCGGTGATACAGGTAGCTGGAGCATCCCTTACGACGCCTCGCCATAGGATATGTATAGAGTGGTATAGGTGCTTTTGATGCCGAGTTGGCGGTCTATGGCCAGTTTGACTGTTTATGCGCCTCAGTTGGTCTCTATACAGTGTGCTTTTGAGAGGCATTGCTCTCTTCTATGCTTTGTGAGTGACATACTTGGTCATTTTGTCTCGTATTTTGGTTGACTTAGTACCAAATACAAAGGAGACTCTGCCGAAATTTTCCCAGAATTTTTTGGTAGTTTTGTCACCATGTCTACTAGCAAATACTGTGACATTTATGACATAACGAAGTTTGATGGCACTAATTTTCAGCTTTGGAAGAATCAAATGCAAGATGTGCTTATCCAAAAGACACAAAAATTGCCTATTATTTATGTGACACGGACTGAAGAGATGAATTTGACTCAGTTTCAGTGGGAGTAGCTTGATGATCTATGCAAATCTACTATTAGATTGCATCTGCTGAGTCGGTGTACTTTTCAGTGCTAGAATGTGAATCTGCCTATGCTTTATGGCAAAAGTTATGCAACACTTATGAGAAGGATACGACAAGTAATAAGGTTTTCATGATGCGAAAACTGTTTAACCTTCGCATGAAGGAGTCAGTTAGTGTTGCCAGTCATATTAATGACTTTGATTCTCTATTTGCCCAGATTCGTGCACAACGGATCAATATTGATGACAAGATGAAAGCAATCTTCTTACTTTGTTCGTTGCCACCCTCATGGGATATCTTTTGCACAGCTGTCAGTAACTCTGCTCCTAATGGTACGCTAGTGTACATTGATGTCACTAGTTCTCTTTTGTCAGAGGAAATGCGCCGCAAGGCTATGGATAGCTCGCATCATGGCGAAGCTCATTATGTGCAAAAGGATGGAAAACAAGGTAAAGGTCGTTCTTTGAATCGTGAATCCAAGAAAGAGGGCAATAGAGATGCTTCAAAGTTAGATCAAAGTCTCCTGGTCGTCGCAATGTTCAATGCCATTATTGTGATAAGTTTGGTCACATAAAGAAGGATTGTTATGCTTGGAAGCGTGACAAAGGTAAAGGCAAAGGCAAAGACAATGATGATAAAGAGGAGAAACCAAAGAGTTTGGTTAAGATTGAAGAACTGAACATAGTACAACATGATTGTGATGCACAAGACATCAATATGTTGATTGAAAATAATGATGTATTTTATGATGCACAAGAAACTCTATCTTTGCAGAGTTCTATGCCAGCAGAGCTACTTGTTAGTGGTGAAGTGTCCCATACATGGATTCTTGATTCGGGCGCTTCGTTGCATGTCACACCTCATAGGAATTGGTTTACTACATATGAGGAAACCATTGGCACTATTACGCTAGGTGACAGCTACTCTTGTGACATTGTGGGCATAGGTGATATTGCTATGGTTATGGAAAATGGGGTGAGGTTTACCATACATAATGTGCGTCATGTTCCAGCTTTGACACAAAATTTGATTTCGGTTGGACGTCTTGATGACTTGGGTTACAAAGTCACTTTTCATCAGCAGTCTTGGCGTATTGCGAAAGGTCATCTTATTTTAGCCCATGGTTCTAAAGTTGGTACACTTTATCCTCTTTATGTATCTGACAAGAACAGTGTCTGTAACCGAGCTGCCAACTGTTGCTTTGTGGCATAGCCGGTTAGGTCATATGTCAAAGAAGGGCATGTAAACTCTTTCTCATTTGGGCTACTTACCGTCTTTATCATTTTTTGGTTTTCCCTTTTGTGAACACTGTCAATATGGTAAGCAAACACGAGCACATCGTACACAGTCTTTTGACAAAGAAAGAAAGCCCTTAGAGCTTGTGCATAGTGATTTATGTGGGCCTATGCCTTCTAAATCCCATGGTGGTGCGTCTTATTATGTTACGTTCATTGACGATGCAACACGACATGTTTGGGTTTATGCCATGAAGTCTAAAGATGAGAATTTTTCTTGTTTCAAAAAGTTCTTATCTAGCGTGGAAACTCAGTCTGAACATAAGTTGAAAGATTTACGCTCAGACAATGGTGGAGAATATGTCTCCAAAGAGTTTGCAGACTTCTATTCAAGAGGGGGATTAAGCGCAAGTTTACAGCTCCTTATAACCCTGCACAAAATGGTGTTGCCGAACGAATGAATAGGACCGTCCAAGAGAGGATTATTTCTATGCTATCACAAGCTAATTTACCGCAAGCATTTTGGGCTAAAGCATTATACATTGCTGTGTATTTGATCAATAGATCACCACATGCTTCATTACAGTTTTATGTACCTTTGGAGTTATGGTCAGGACATAAGTTGTCTTATGAAAAACTCCGTACATTTGGCTGCGAAGCTTATGCACATGTACCCAAGGAGTTGTGTGCTAAGCTTGACCCTAAGTCCAGGAAATGCATCTTTATTGGCTATGGTGTAGATGGTCAATTTGGCTATCGTTTATGGGATCCGAAAAGTCGATTAGTAATCTGTACCAGTGATGTTGTCTTCAATGAGACCAAGATGCATAGGCAGCCAACGAAAGAGGTTGAATTCCGGAAAGTGACGTTTTCCGATGTATCACTTCCTGCACAGATAGCTCCAGAGCCAATTACTACATAGGCTAGTACAAGCTCTGATCAGCCGAGGAGATCTCAAAGAGTCTCACATCCGCCAGAACGGTTTGTTCCAGGCGTGGACTTTGTGTTGCTGACAAATAGTGGTGAGCCTTTTTGTTACAAAGAGGCTATGCTAGCCAATGATAAGGTTCACTGGGAACATGCTATGAAGAGGGAGCTATCTACTATTGCAAAGAACAAAACATGGGAACTTGTTCCATTGCCAAAAGGTAGGAAAGCTTTGCCTTGTAAATGGGTTTACAAGTGAATGCCTGGCAAACAAGAGCTTTGATTTAGTGAAGATTCCTACGTCAGAGAACACAGCGGATGCACTCACTAAGAGTCTCTCCAACCATTAGTTTCAACACTGTCGTACGTTGATGGGCATTGGGTGAAGAGTGGTGCTCTTTCATTTTTATAGTCTCCCACATTGGCCATCAAGTGGGAGAATTTTAGGTTTAATGGCCATGTGGCCGACCGCCCATCACTAACTTCCACTAACCCTAAGTGTACAGCTATACACTTGTGTGAGCCACTAACACTAAGTACAATGTGTATTGAATTAGTGCATAAGATAAGAGAAGAAAGAAAGGGGGCATACAGTACGTTGGCTCTCCCCCTTCAACCTGTGTGTGCCTATGGTGGTGTGTGTGTGAGTGTGTGCGTGCGTATTCTTCTTCCGTTGTGCTCCCAGCTCCTCCCCATTAGGGGGTGCCTAGCTGACTGGAAAGCATCGTGATATTATCCCAAAGCCAACTAGGCAAGCCCACAAACTCGACCTAGACAGGAATATCTATTTTGGGATTCTCCTGCTGAAGCAAAACTCCAACGTCAATTTAGTTTGCATGCTAGCTACTTCTTAATGAGAGCTAGCAGAAGCGCGACAGAAATAGCCTCCGTAACCTCAACCTATTGTGGGAGAGACTTCTTATGAGCACTAAAGGCTCGATCCTCCAACCCGTCTTCGAATGACCCACCGTCTTCTACTTGTGATCAGGTTCTTTTGTTACCATTAGGGCCACTAAATAACTACCAATTAACTTCCATTAGCTCTTGTTCAGGTCGAGTCTTCACATTCTTTAAATTTTCATGGCCTATAACACTTGTGGCTTTGGCACAATCCTTAGCGTCAGAACCCTTCAAAATGCTACAAACAAGATTCTTGGTCTGAGAGCAAAAGAAAACACCGCCACCTTGTTTCCATCCGTACGGATCGTGCCTGCGGCTCACCTGCCTTGAGGATTCTAACCTCAAAGTTACATCATGTAGCAATCTGGTCTGTCAACCTTCCTTTTTCTTTAGCTGCACGGACCCTATCAGTAGACCCCGTTTTACTAACCACTTGGGTCAGTCCTGATGTCGAAGAAATACCCCCCCACCAAGGCTTCGTTCGATGGACGCACTAATGGCCCATCGCCTTCGTCCATCGCGATGATTACATCACTCAACGATAGTTTCCCCTAGCTGTGAGCGACTGTGAGAACTTAACAATGTCTTCCTCCATGGGAAGAGCGTCCAACTTGATCTGGCAATTTCATATTTGGAATGGCCCAAAAAAATGTATGTATCATTTAAAGGGAAAACTTAAAAGTGCCCTTCCAGGTTCTAAGCTAAACCTTTTGTAGAAAGTAGAGGGCCACCTTGCAAAAATGAAAGTTACATCGCATTAGAATTTAGAACAATAAAATGGAAAGGACATGTCACATTCTCAAATAAAAAGACCAAGGGTAGACTCAAAACAAAAGAAAAATTCAATGTGTTCTCATTATAGGAACTTATAAGCAACTAGTTTGCCATTATTACTTTGTAGAGAATTGTCCAATTCAAGTATTCAAGTCGAATTCATGAATTAGCTCACCATTGAATATGCTCCAATTGAAGTATTGTACCTCTAATTTGTGTCAAAAATTGATCCCAAAGCACGTGCACACAAGTTATCCTTAAAGGTTCCAAAAAATGTTCCTGTTAGCATCCAAGCTTAATTTTTTCTTCTTATTTTTATTATAGTTACACATGCATGGGTCTTACCTACCTTGGTTTCATGAAAAGGCAATCACCCCTCGTGATGGGCATGGCTACAAGTGGTTCTGATAAAATATGCTCATTTAGATTTTCTATAACCACGTTAATCTTTTGATATTGTATTAAGAGAATATTCCTTGTCTTTTTTAATATATACATTCCTGAGGTTTTTTTTTGTAATAGCACAAATTTTGGCAAGAAATAGTAAGTAATTATTTTAGTTTTTTTCAAAAAATTGCAACATCATATCAATATTCCCTAGCACTTAAGACCCTTTTCCACAGCTAAAAGTGCAACAAAATCAACGAGTCTGCTTACATTCTCTCATAATAGTATCATTCCAACAACTACATTTAATTCCTTGTACCAAGAGGAATGAGCAATAGTTGCCACTCTCTTTAGCCTTGGTGAATTTGAAAACATGGTTTCGTGTGTTAATTTGTAAGAAACCTTAAGATGACAATTTATCAATATAGGACCTTCGAGTAGGTGCGTGACCAGTTTAATAGAAGGACCAAAATATGAACCATAGTTGATCATAGCACAACCAAACATCCCAAACATTGATGTCAATAGAATCCACTAGTATCCAACAAAATGCTTGAATCCTAAGGGTCTCTTGGACTAGGTTTTCAAAAACCCTACAATAAAGTTTTTTGTTCTAGCGAGAGTCAATCAACCAAAACAAAGACAGTCTTCTAATGCTTAAGCCCATCAAGATTACCCCAACCATCTACCATCTTGGGTGTTACAAAAGTGAAGCCATTTCAAAAGCAATATCCTTATTTGAGATCCATTTTAAAGCTAACATGTGAAACACATTCCAGTTTAGAATGTTCAAGGTCATATAAAGCATAGCATGTATCCATGTAGAGTCACCATCTTCCATGTTGCTCAAGGTGATCAAAGCCTAGGGTAGAGAATTAGGCCCTAGCCTGCTAATAACCCACCCCACCCCACCCCTAATCAAAAGGAACGATGTAAGAGTGCAAGCAACCCAAAATCTGTCCATAAAGGACCCCAGCAAGAAACTATTTATAGGTCGTTATATTATCCCTATGTTTTACAAACCAATAGGAACTCTGAGTCTCCAGTATCTTAGAAACGAAAAGGCAAGAAAAGGAATCCATTTACTCAAATAATAATGGAAAGAGGTTCCATTGCTATAAAAAAAAGTAAACAAAGGTCCATCTTCCACGGTATGCCATGACCAAAAATTCTGAACTAGGACACAAGTAGCAAGTACAATAAGAGAACCAAAAGCCCTAAGTATTACAAATCCCAAGTTACCCTAAGTAGCCCCAAGGCAAAGAATAATAACCAGTAGGTTTTAATTCTTTAAGACCATTTTTTACCAGTTAGTAGAATTGTATGAATGTCTAGTAACATCAAGAGCTAGCAGGAGACCATTACAAAATCAATTGTTTTAGTAAAAGAAGCCTTAAGTAGCCCCATCTTTCACAGCATGCCATCACCAAGGTTTAACATTAGGTCAAAGACACTCATCAAAAACCAATGTGGTAGACACTATGGATGTCTAGTAAAACCAAGAGCTCAGCATTAGGTCAAAGAAAAATCAAAAGGTTTAGCAAAAGACCCCAAAAGCAACTCCATCCTCCAAAGTATTTCATCATCAAGCGCTCAAAATCAGGCAAGAATCGGAGAATACAAAGGATGCAGCCCTAATGTTTTAGCAAACCCAAGTATTCCCAAGTCTTAAAATCCTCTATATGTTTTGGCTTGCTCAAGCACCACTATGTACTCATGAAGATGCTTCAACTACCATGACCATACCCGCAATTGACCCAGTATTTACCTCTTCAAGAAAAAACTTCATTTCAAACCAAGCCTTTCCTAATACTAGGATTCATGTTGTTCTTTTCATAGGACATGGATTTGAAGTTCTTTAAAAAAGAAAATCTTAGGTCAAAGTTTTCACATAAAAGCAAGTCAACATTCCCAAATCCTTTCAAAGTGTACTTTTGTTTAAATATCAGCTAACAACAAGACTAAATTTAATCATTAGACATGTTTCAAATTTAGACGACCCCCAATCTCTACAAATCAATAGATAATAGCTTATTAACGCAAAGTCAACAAGGCCAAAGCCTTTTACTCCAATTACCATAGTCTAGGATATCCAAAAGCTGAGAACTAGATCAAAAAGTATTGTAAAAGAGTAGTCTTAACATACCTAAGTATTCCTAAGTCTTAACATACCCAAAAGACAAAAGGTAAAGTGAAACATCCATTTCAATTATAATCCAAGCACATTAAAAAAAAAACCCAAGTTTCAAGATTGCATGTGATTACCCTTCATGCTTTGGCTTGCTCAAGCACAAGCATGTATCCATAAAGGTTCTTCAACTACCCTTTTCCAAAGCATGATCATAAGCAAGAGTTCAAAACTTAGGGCAAAGTCACCAAAGATATACAAAAAAGGTATAGAAAATGAAACCTATATCCCCAATTGTAGAGCTACCAGTAAAACAAAATCAGATGGTCAAAGGTCCCCCATTTACACCTCAATAGATACATGAATGTCCTAGAAACTCAGAATCGGCAAGTCCTCCACCATTAACTCAAGTTTCAATAAACTAGGATTAAAATGAAGTACTACAAATTAGAAAGACATGTAATCAACTTGGGAGAGGTAGTAGCATCCACCATCTCCATTTTGCAATGAGAGTGAGCAAAACCACCAAATTCACTCTCTGTCATTCAAGTGCAAGTTTAGGTACATACTAAAAACAGTGAGAAAGATGGCAATACAGAAGGGTAATTGAGGGTAAGAAACCCTCACCTTTAATAGAGGTTGGAAGTGGTAGGCCAAGGCCTCCTCCTTATCTCCATGCTAGGTCATCCTAGCAAGTCCAGACTACTATAGGTAGTTTCCAACCCCTCATGATGATAGCCATCGTACCTTTTAGGAAATAATATCTAGAGCAAGAATGAGCAACATCATGCCCATAGAGGCATTGTTAATCAACACAAGAGAAGATGTCATCACTTTAAAAATCACATGTTAGTGTATGATAGTGACCATACCATTAAATTGTAGCCCATATATGAAAAAGGATAGGTGCACAAAGCAATTCATCTAAGAGATGCAAGAGACTTGATGTCATCACATGCAGAGGAAATAGAGGAGAAGATCCCAAAGGGGATCACCACCTAGCAGTGTGGAGAGGAGGGAAACAATAGGTACCCTTGGTGGGTAGTTAATGCCCATCACACAAAACAAGGTATATATGGCATCAACCACCAAGAAACGGCACGGTCAATTTTCACTAAGTTGGGTCTCCCCATTCAAGCAATCCATAAAAGGGATTCTCCACACCATGTATGCCTAGGTTCCCATAAAACCAAGCTGTTTTGATACTTTCCCAAAGTAATGCCCAAGTTCCCACATAGACACGAACAAGAGTCAAATGTCTAACCCATTCTTGCTATGGTCAACCACAAAACCAAGTAAGGGTAGGCTCCACCAAGGACTTAATTAGGGTCAAGAAATATCATAAAATATTATTCCTTTAAGTTAAGCCATGGTTCACATCATCTTATGGGAGTAGTTCAGATGAAAGACCTTTCTTTGACAAGGTTGATAGGTATGTAAAATAGCATGAAGTTCAAGCCTTATGCAGATGCATGCTTGGAATAGGGTTTTTTCAATAAGTGGCAAGTGCTAGAATAAGTCTGGATCAGACTGCCATTTGTATAAATATGTGTGTGTGTGTGTGTGTGCACGCGTGCGTGCACGCATGCAATCCTACCCTTCCCAAGCACCATATTCAATGTTGGTGATAGGGCTATTGAGTATGGGCTTACAATCTCATCAAGTTGATGAGAGTCATAATTAAGCTTGATATTATGCCAATTGTTGTGTATAATAACAGAGGTAATAGTTTGGAGGAGTTATTGTGTATTAAATCCATTAAGGTAGTATTTGATGAGAGAGTCATAATTAAGCCTGATACCATGCCAATTGTTGTGTTTAATAGTAGAGGTGATAGTTTGGAGGAGTTATTGTGCATTCCATCCATTAAGGTAGTATTTGATAATTAGTTGGTTCATCTCTTCAAAGGTAGCAAAGATGTTTAAGGGGAGTGGAGAATTAGTTAAAGCATACTCAAACATGTATGGGTAGTAGGAGCTCTACAAGGTTGGTTGCCTCAATGTGAAAAAACTCTATAGGGAGAACGTTCAATTTGTCTCTTTTCCAAATAAACTCAAGATCGAATTCTCTCAAAATAGGACTAAATAAAGTAATGGAAAAATTAAGAAAGTGAATAGATGTGACAAACATTCTAGATTCAATTGTAATTTAGAACATGAATAGTTTTATTTTTTAAATATTAGGGTAAAGAGAAGGCAATTCCTCATAGAAAGATCCATTATTAGTACTCAAGACATCATCCATGAAAATTTGTGAGAAGAGACTATGTTTTTGGTACGATTTTTTTTTCATAATCCATCTATATTGAAAAAAGCAAGATATAGGTTGCACATGACTAGTGAGCAAGAAAAACCCAGCATGATTCCTTTACACTTTTTAAAGCAAACTCCACCAAATTGAATGGGATAGTTTTCTAATACCCAAGAAATAATTTCTCCTTGTTAACACTAGGTTGGTAACCTAACAGGACATAAAACTGTCCTTTGCAAGGTCCAAGAAAAACTTAACAACTCCTAGAAGAGGTGTTTATTCACAAAACCCTTCATTGAGAGTATTCACAAGACCCATGTGCTTTAGGAAAAATTACAAGAATGTTGAAATGTGTAATCCAATGGAAGAACTAAGCCCTCAAAGTAAGTGCTTTTTTACAAACAGCAAAAAACGGGAAGTCCATTAGTGCGTAGCTTAGTGCTCCTAAAAAAAAAATTGTTCTAGTCATTCCAACAATTT
Organism: Adiantum capillus-veneris; assembly: GCF_014529385.1. Classification (NCBI taxonomy): domain Eukaryota; kingdom Viridiplantae; phylum Streptophyta; class Polypodiopsida; order Polypodiales; family Pteridaceae; genus Adiantum; species Adiantum capillus-veneris. Next base: position 89,476,376 of record NC_140954.1, read on the forward strand.
TACAGGAATCTATAATAGTATAGATTTCAATTGGAAGAGTACCTATGACCTCAAAAAATCTATTAGAAGTCTCACATTTTACTTGAAATTAGCATGTTTTTAGACAGTTTGAGGTGTAAGTGCATTTACGGTTACACATGGCTAATTGATCATTCAATTTAGTATACGAAGCACTTTATGAGCACTATGACTCTTGCTAGGTATCACTGACACAAAAAAGTCACTTCTTTTCATCCTCCATTGATAATGACAAGGAGATTATGAATGAGAAGTTCTTCCCAGCTATAGAACACTGTAATACTAGTAAGTTATATTGTAGAGGAACAAATTTGCAAGCTTGAATCAAGGTCCTTCATGATAATTTTCCATGTGCACCATGAATAGGGATGACCAAAAAACATTATGCACATTAGAAATTAGAAACCATTTTATAACAATGTATTTTTTTTCTAAAAATATAAAGCTTATTAGAGCCATTCTAGAAGGACAAAAGATAACATGTCAAAGCACTAACTTTACAACAAGAACAAATTCTTTCAACCTAATATGCATACCACATTGGTCATCATCACCACATTTGAAAAGACTTGCATATACTATTGTTCAATGAATATAAGTTACAATGACCATAGCCTCCCACAATGATAGATAGACCTAATGAGAAAAACCATACAACCATGTGAAAGAGATCCATATGTACATTGGCCAAAAGGATAGCCATAAACTATAAGCATTTGGACGTCTTTAAAATCACAAGTGCTATTCTAGCATAGTTATAACCATAACAAGGCAATAATTCCATCATAATCATATCATGGCACATGTTGCTATTCCATGTTTCAAGAGAAACATATTCTAAAACCCATTAGTGATACCATAAGATTCATGAGACAGGAGCTACCACATGTTCACAAGACCATAAGCCATCCACAACATCATGTCAAAAATACTTGGCAAGATGTAAAATGCTTGGCGCGATTAAAAACACCAAGAAGACCGAGAAGGATCACAAAATTTTGGTAAGATAGAGAAGACTAAGCAAACAGACTTGGTACCTAATAAAACCACTTTAGTGCGTACATAAATCATAAGACCACAAACCCTAGAAAGCATTTGGAAAAGGGCTCATGCACACCCTTCCGTACATAAACCACATCAAGTCCCTCCAGTGGAGTATTATCAACAAGCAGCACAAACCCTAACAAAGTTGGGCATGAACATTAACTTCATCAACTCGCTCCACCTAACCATCATACACAAGATCACAAACCTTGGCATACATAAACCACAAATACTTGCTCCAAATGAACATTACACACTCATGAACTTTGCGACGATGAGAGGAGGACAAGAAAAGAAAGAGCAAGCCATCTACAATGGGAGAGCAAGCATCTATTGTCGCCATATGTTTCCTTACTAAAACATAATCTTCCAAAATTTGTTCCTACAGTTGTTACCAAAAACAAGTGTAAAAACACTCCGAGTGAACCCTGGCAAGAGAGAACTGGACAACAAACCAACAAGATAAATCATGAGACCCTGGCGAGATAAATCATAAAACCTTGGCAAGAACTCATAAAACCCCTGGCGAGAAAGAAAAATCATAATTTCAAGAGGGAAACACTGGATCAGATGTAGGCTATTTTAGAACCGCTATTATAAGTGACAAAACGCAGACACAACCCATAACCTGGCAATTCACAACCCATAACCTGGAGACAAAAACCTTGGCGAGATTGAAACCTGGCGAGATTTCAAACCCTGGCCTAGCGAGACAACAAACCTTGGCTAGCCAAAACCCTGGCAAGATTGCAAATTGTAACAAGGCAAAACCCTGGCGAGACACTACCATGAAGTATAAAACCATAACCATCAAAAAACAAGAATGGACCTCACAACTTGTGCAATTGCCATAATCATAATTGGGCCCTTGCCATAACCATAAGCAACAAATAAAACCATAAACATAACCTAGCAAAAACCATAAACATAACTTGGCACAAGAACATCTCTATCCATAATTGCCACAAACACATATGCCATAAAAAGACCAAGATATAAAGATTTCCATATCCATAATTGAGCACTTGCCATAACCATAAAGTGGCCCATGACCAAAACAACCACTTAAACTTGTCCTTGCCACAAGGCACATCACCAAAACCATAACAAAAGGCACATTGTCTTCACCCAATCCCCAATCCCTGGAAACAACACAATCGGCTAGGTGGCAACCATATAGAAGTTCTTGACATAACCAAAGGCATCTGTCATAACCGAAACCATAGACAACCATAATGCCGCAACAAAAGATCGTGCCAAAATATCACATGAAACCATATTACCTGCCATAAGACCACAACCAAAGAAACAGACCATAAGCTCAAAATAAGGGCAGCCCATGTTAGACCAACAGCAAAGGGAAAAACCAACAGCAAATGTAAAAACCTACCATCATCAAAGAGAAAAACCAGTAGCCAAAAGGACCAGCAAAAGGGACCAGCCATCAGCAAAGAAAAACCAGAAAAACCAGCAGCCATCTGTCACCAGCAAAAAACCAGTAAACCAGCAAAAAGAACTAGCCATCGGGTAGAATCCATCAGCCAAACCCTGCATGTCCTGCAAAAACAGAAGTTAGAGAGTATGAGAAACTAGGCCTAAGCCATGCAAGTATGACAACAGTCACTAGACCATGAAGAATGCTAAAAGACTTACATAAGATGGAGTCTCGTCGTCTAGTGACTCTCGAGCGACCATCAAAGAGAAAATCAACAACTACCCTTGCATGGTAGTCCTTGAAGCAAGGATCAGCACACATTACCTTCTTACACTTACCACATCCCCAAATAGTGCGGGACGGTTTCGAGCCCTGCACTTCTTTGTGCTCAGACAAAAGCTTCTTCCGTTTTGCTGAGCATACCACACAATACCTACTTGTTGTATCATGCAAACGAATGGGAAAATGGCCATTGTATGCATCCTCTATCACCGGTCGCTTACACACATACGGCCTAAAAGAATTATTTACCAGCTGCTCATGCATATGTAGCATAAACTCAAACCTGAATACATCCCTCTTGCCATAGAGGTCTTTCCAAATGATCCAACAATTTGTGAAGACGGAATCCATGAGACCCCAAAAACCTGCATGCCACCACTTAAAACCATGCATTGTACTTTGCAAGCTATAACCACTCCCAAGAACCATACTATCAAATGTGTCACAGCCAGCCTTACATGCAATGTATTGCACCACAACATCAGGACATACAACCTCCCTCCTCTTTCCATCACTCATCAAGCGCTTTACCTCACCTTTATGCATTCCATAACAATTAGAAGCAAACAAAATTTCTTTCTTGTCCATCCATGTGCAAGCAAGGACACCTTGCTTCTTGCAATATGCAAACCGGCAAGCACCTCGTGCTTGCTTACCCAAATGTAGCATCTTTGCATGTGGGAAGTACTTTCTATTTGCTACATAAGTACCTGTACCACCTTGGCCTTCATGAAGCAAGTGCTCAAGAAGCTTAACGGAGGTAAAAAACCTGTCAAAAAACACATGATGACCCTTCCTTGGAAGGGATTTTACCAAATTTGCAACTGCATGAAAAGACAATTCTGGGCATGGCAATTTATCATAGATTTGAAATGCATGATTATACCCCGTTGATGAATCACATAGGTTCCATACCTGTATGCCAAAATTATGAGGCTTCTTTGGATTGTAAACCCTACATGGGTTCAATTTGCATTTAGAGGGAATTATGCGCTCATCAACAGTGACACACTTGCCTACATTGTAATGCTTTTGAAAGGTGTAATTCAACCTCTCCTCCAAATCAATTAATTGCCACAACTTGTGCTCTCTACATCCACGAGGTGGCCTTTGTGCATTGTCTCGTAAGTGGAGGAACCGTTTAATTTGTTGAAATGTGGTTTGGCTCATCTTCTCACCAAATTTAGGAAACAAGAGTGAGCCTACCACATCATCCTTCCAATAGTGTTTCTTGGAAGGCATGTAGTGAAGTGCCATGCCCAATGCTATGCCCATGAAACGCATAAAAGAGTGACGATCAATAGGAACCCACCTACGCATGGAGTCATGCAAGCTCCCACACCTTCTCCTCTCTTTTTCCGCATACATGTTTGTTTCACTTACAATGTGATCAATGAGATCTAGTGGAAACAACATAAAAAACAAATGAAATTCACAAAACTCATGAGGTAAATGACCCAAATCGGGTCCATGGACTCCATTGAAGGGAGGGAGAGTCCTAAATGTTCCATGGGGCTCTTGCTCAAGGCCATCACCACTATGCCATTCCGGAGGAATAACATCAACAAAGTCATTATCCGCTTCGGGAGAGTCATCAAGTACCGGCCCTTCTGCCTCCAAGGCCTCATCATCACCACCTTCAACCCCCTCACCCTCCGATGCATGCTCATCATTGCTTTCCTCATCATCAACTACATCAAATGGGCTAGGTGAGGGACTAGCTCTACCTCCTGCATGCGGTAGTTTATGTCTACGAGGTCGGCCACCATATTTGCTAAATTCGGGTGATGGTCCTGAGGCATCATCACTTGTAAGCATGCTACAGCCCTTGGGTCTACCCCGGTTTCGTGGTTTGGGTGGCCTTCCACGCTGCTTTGCAATCGGTGTGGCCTCCACCGGAGTGCTTTCAAAATCAGGACTGCTAAGAGGAGTATCCTCTTCAAGATGGTAGGAATGGCTTCCCTCCCTCAATGCATCCTCAGCAAGCTTCCTCCACATTTCAACCATAGGTGCATGACTAGATCGACCAATTTCATATGTGGAAGAAACAGGGGTACTTGCATGGCTTACCTTGCTTATTTTCCGAGGAGAAGTGAGATTCAGGGAGCTTTGAACAAGGTACTCGCAGATGCCATTCCAATTTGCAGCATAGGACTTTGGATCCCCTTTAAACTGACATGCAAATTTTTGAGTTTTTGCATGGTACTTGTGTATCACCCCAAAGAAGAACACCTCAGCATGATTATCCCCAAATTCTTGTTGTGCCCAAGAAGCCCCAAACCAAGCCGCGGGTACTTGTAGCAGGGCACCTTCTTGGGCCGCGAGAAACTCAGAGGAGCGTCCAGCACGGTTGCAGCCTACCTCTGCAGGTGAGTAGTGCCTTCGATTGAGCTCCATGGGCGCAGAAAAATTTGATCCCTGCACCCGTTCCTTAGCCTCTGTTTCTCGGATTTTTGGCTCTCCTCACGCTGCCCTACCCCAATTGCTTGAGTTGGGGCTTTCATTTGGAGCCCTTGGATCTAGGCAAGATCCTACGGGCCTCAATTCTCCCCGATATAGAGCCCCCATGCATGAATTTGAGCTTTTGGGGAGGCACGACACTCAATTGGAAGGTGGCTGTTGCGTGCAATTTTCCATGCTTGGATTGGATAGTTGCTTAATTACTCAAATTAGAAGGCATGCAACAATGTTGAAAAAAATTCCAAGTTTTTTTCAAGTTTGTCCTCACCTACCCCAACTGGTCAATCTATGTTATCTAACTTGAATTTCTAGAATTAATTTGTCGAACTTCTCCAGTTAAAAGGACATAAAACTGTCCTATGACATAAAACTGTCCGGTTACCAACCTAGTGTTAATTTAATTGATTGAAATGCTTTGGTATTTATAGGTTGATTTCAAAACCTATTTTGGTTTCCTAATAAGTGAGATCTCATTATAGCCTTGAAGCTTGTTAGCTGGTCGCCGCGATGGACATCTAAAGCATAGTTATTTGGCACTAACATAAAGTCAATACTCAGGGAAGCGACCCGGATGGGGCACTTGAGGGTGTCAACCTCAAGAAGTGAACCTACAAAACAAAGCCATCTCTAGCATTAGCAAATCTATCGCTCTCAAATATGGCAAACTGCCTATGTCTTATGTCACTGTACTCAATCATCACACCAATTCGACACTCACACGGAGTCCAAATGTAATGAATATTTAGGAGGAGGTCTAAGATACCTAGAAACACTATTTTATCAAGTTTGGTTGCAATCCAACAAGGTACCAAAATCACAATCCATCATGATCAAGGTCCTGAAAATTGCAACAGAACATACCAAAAAGGTCACCCTATGGCCTAGGAACACTCTCCTGTGGTAGAAACGTCAAATAACAACCATTAATGCACTCAAAACAGCTGATTTAGCTCGTTGATGCGTAGTCAACAACCACAAAAGAATTGACAATGATTACACTTAAATTAAAGTGTAGAAGACAAGCAAAAATTGAAATCAAATTTGGACTATCAGAGCTCAAGAAAAATGGATTACAATGCGCATAAGGGTAGCCTCTCAGCCGTACGCTCCAAAAGTTGAAAAACCTGATAATGTATCCTTTCCCACTTACAAAAATTGAGCTTTATACCTAGGGCTTTCTTGGCCAATGGCCGGCTTTACAAGGCTCAAACTCAAAATAAGACTTTACACTCTAATTTTACATAGACTCGCTCAAAAATCATATGGTTAAAATTAAAGACTCTCATATAGTTACAAAGATTTTTTGAAAAAATAATGTTGGGATATCAAAATTTTATGGCACATGATGAAGGGGTTGACTAGGAGGGCATCCGTCTGGTCCATCACCAACATTCCCCGTTTCCTAGTCTTTGCAAGCCCTCATGCAAGCTGTGTCTTTGTCTTGGCCTTTAGCTTTGGCCGCAACAATTCTTCAGGTTGATGGTTGAACTTTATTTTAATCAAAAGCCCTTTTCTCCAGAGTCTCAATTTTTGCTTGTACTGCCAAATCCTTAAAAGGATTGTTCATCTGTGTGATTTAGTAGGCTATATGATGGGCATGCAAATCCTTTGTCATGGGGTTGAAGATGGTAGAATCCATCTCAAAGAAACCTGTCATGAATGCCTCCTCAAATGCTTGCAGATATTGCGAGGGCAGAAACATGACTTGAGCGTACAACCCCATGATGATGTTGCAGTTTGGTATCTCTATTTCCATATTCCATCATAAGCCTTTTGTGCCCTCCAAAAACACCTGCAATGGGTGCTCTATTGCCTCAATGTCCTCAAACACTGTGATGGATGTGATCATCATTTTTGCATTCTTGACCAACATCTGACAAGTGAAGTCCGAGACATCATGCATTTGTGTAACCACTACCTATAACGTATGGGCCATGTAGTGTTTTGAAGGTGGAAAATTACCAGCCGGCTTTAATACTATAGGGTAGTTGAGTACCGACGGCCTTTTGCTTTGCCAATTGTAGTAGCTGTCCCAAGATTGCCTTCTAATAATGGGACAAAATGTGGGGTTGATCCTGAGATGCTGTGATGATTTTCTGTAGATGGTCTCATCCTGTGGCCACTTGTCAAATCATATCTTTTTCCATAGGGGTGATTCTCTAAGATTGCCAGTACTCGGTCCACTGTCATAGGTACATCTTTATAATCCCCCTTTAGGTGTGGCTAAAGAGTGGGCAATAATTTCTTCTTTCACAGGATAACCTCTTATTTCATGAGTGGTAAGGGAATCATGTCATGGCCAAAAGTTTGTACTACTTCATCTGGATTGATTCATTAAGAGGGCCACTTCTTCTAATACCTTTAGCTCATATTGCATGTACTCTCGGTGAGAAGGATCTTGTACTTCTGAGATCCACTTCTTGATTTCCTCTCTGGCATTCGATGTCTCTTCTATGGCTTCAAAATTATGGAAATCTCCCTCAGTAGATGTGCTTGGCAGATCTACTGGGGTTAGGTCTACTCTTGTGAACTCTGTCTTTGTTGTATGTGTTGGTTGACTTGGCACAACTGCCTGAGCTTGGATGGCACTAAGTGCTATATCTTTCTTTTCTAGCTCCAAAGCATATTCCTCCTTTTGAGAAGCTAAATCTACACGTGCCTTTGCCAGTTGTTCCTTTAGCTACATAATCTCTTGATCTTTCTGAGCTTGGATAGCCCTATGTTCCACAGTCAAGATCTATTTGTCATACTTTTCTTGTGCAAGTTCTTCTTTGACTGCTTTCAACTCTTCTAGAATTGCAGCTAGAGCTGATGATATTGAAGCCGGGGTTGGTGTGTCTTGCATGGCTAAAAGCTGTTTTAGTGTGTTTTTGACCACACCGTATGATTATCTGAGCTTTACATTCATTTGCTGCTCCCTTTCTAGCTCCTCTTCTAGCTTTTGCTGGGCTATTTGCAGTTGATTGTTTTCCTCATTGTATGCTTGAGACTCTTTATAGTAGTAAGCTACATCTTTCCTTTCTTTCTCCAGCTTTTTCATTAATTGAATTTGGATCTCTTGTAAATCTTCAACTTGTTGTTGGAGCCTTGATTTGCTTCTTGCAATGTCCAAGCTTCGGCTTTTGCATCTCTCACATCTAGCTCCCATAGGTTGGTGATGGCTCTTTGACACTAAAACTGCAATTTAATATGCTCGAAATGTGTGCCTAGGTTTGAAATCTTGGAAGAGTCTTGCACCATCCTTGATTATAGCTCTAGAGAGCGGAGATATTGGTCCTCTTTTTTGATGTAATTGTTTCTTCAATAGGAGGAGGCATGGTTGGCTTGGGAGAGAGGGGTGGCACTATTTCTGTGTGGATCTCTAAAGGTTCCACACTCGTCTCCTCCCTTGGTGGTTCTTCATCAACTTTCTCTTTTCTCTTTGGGGAGGCCTTAGAAGATTCCAAATCATTAGTTTTCTGCTTATTGACTCCTCTTGAGCCCTTTGTTCCGCTTTTCGCTTGAGAATCTTATGGATAGAGCCGGCAAGTTCCACTGCATCAACCATTGTTCTCCTTTTGTGTTGTTTGATTTTCTTGGTCCTTTCAACCTTTCTTTGCTCGAGGGGCTTGTCTACATCTTCCTCCTAGTCATACACATTAGCACCCTCTTTTTTCTTTTCTTCCGCGAATTTTTGCCTTCGTTCCTCTCTTAGTCATTAGGCCTCTTCCATTGACCTTTGAGTTTGGGACATAGGGATTTGATCTTTCAGCTATGTTGATCGACGCTTGACCTGCACTAGAGGTACGGTGATATCCTCCTCTTCATCCTTGTCCTCTTCATCAGTAGTGGTTTGTAACTCAAATGACGTATCTCTATTTTTGGGCTTTATTCACCACCGAGTTCTATGTCTATTTCTATCTCCTCAATGTGTGATGATTTCTTCTTAGATCCTTGGCCTCTTATCTTTCTAGTGCCAGGTGCCAAAGAAGGACTTCCTACCGCCCAGACCGCATGTTTAGGAACTCCGTGCCCCAGGGAGGTAACCTGAAGAAGGTGTCCATTTGCAAGAACCTAGATCCCTCCATCACTTCTCTTTGCTGGTGCAAAGCCCGTAGCTCTTTAGGGAAGATGGTTGTTTTGACTTTGGTTTTGTCGGATGCTTGAAATCTTCCAGTGAGAATATTGGTCGGTATCTTTGCGAGCTCCTCTCCAAAATGTGTGCCTTTTTTATTGGGACGAGATCTCCACCACTCGGTGGGGGGGCCTCCCATTACTTTCTTGATCTTCTATGAGGCCGCCGGCATCAGAAAATCATTCAATTAGCTCTTGAAATTGGCCAAAACATTGTCGAGAAAAAAAAAAAAAAACGCAAACTTGATCATAAAATGAGAAACGAGCAAAACTTGATCAAAACAAGTCCAAACTTGATCAAACTTCACCAGTGCATTTAGGACAACTAAAAGCACTAGGTCATATGGTTATTGGTTAGATTTGGCTCAAGGAGTCATGGACCACAATTCATGTTGGAACATATATTTGAATTTTGGTGATACCATCTGATAAAGCATGCTTTGGGGATGCTATGGTTCACTTGTTTTTGAATTTGGATCACTGGTTGAAATATTATGTCACTTTTTGGAAATTTTCTCAAACTTGGAGAATTTTGGCATTTTGGCAAGGTTTTTGAAGTTCAAATGACTTGAGACCTTGGGGTTAGGCTATTCTTGGCATTTGGGACCCGATGGCATGACTTTGGTATGGAAAGCTCATAGGGGGTTATGGATGGCGATCCATTTTTTGCACTTTTTTGGGTGAAATATGGGGTACCTTTTCCTATAGCATATCCTAACACACAGGTGAATATATTTTCAAATTAGAAATGTTTTTCTAAATTTTACCCCATTTCCCAAGTTATGGCCAAATTTGGTCCGACTTTGCCATATTTGGTTTTGGTTGGCATCTTTGATCTTTGATGGTGATCAATCTGTTTGTTATTTTTCTCTTTTGATGATTTGGGGTTGAAGAAGTGCCCAATTCCAGTTGTCTGTTGATTTCTATCCCAATTGGAGTATCTTTGAGCCTTTTAGTCTCCTTGGCAAGTTTGACTCATTTCCCATGCATTTTTGAATTAACCCAAGTTCACAATCTCCTATTAACTTTGTTCTTTGACCAAAAACTCAATTCCAATTACTAACACTCTGACAATACTGAACTTTGACAAATGAAGCAATTTACAAGACCAAATATTGAAGTTCTCCACCATGTGCAATCATTAACCTGTACAAACAATCTGCACCTAATTTCTCACAAATCTACCTCTGGGAGACATGGAACGTGATCCATGTTCTAAACCCATATTGGACCTGTCATAATAACTAATATCTAATTCTCCTAAATGATTTTCTCATGTTAAACTGATCATTTAATATGGGGAAGTACCAGGGGAGAAAAAGCTAGTATATTGGTTGAGCTGGCACATCGGTCACAGTAGGGATCCAAAGGAGGAGGTGGCCATCTGCAAAAGAGCAATGTGCATCAATGGCCTTCAAAGACCCTAAGGTTCAGCCCATTAAGACTTCCAAAATGCTAAAGTTCCAAAATTCAAAGGTAATGTCCAATGGTCAAACCTTAGGGTAAATTGGATGCTTGTGGGAAGACTCAAAAGTCTTCCCACATCCCTATCCTTGAGGGGACGAGCCCTTTTAGTAGGGGATGAGAGAGAAACACACACACACACACACACACTTGCAAGCTCCCTTTACACAAAGGGCATAGTGGACACATGTCAGCTCCCTAGCCCAGTTGCCCCCAAGGTGCATTCAAATCCTATTGGATAGCCATAGAGGTGGACCAATGAGAATTAGGTGAGAATAAATCTAGTTTAATTCATTTAAAAACACTTGATAAAAGAACCAATAGAAATTAGCCTCTATTGGACAGTCTCCGAAGGGGTCCAATGAGCATTCCATAGCCCAATGGCTTGCCTGATTCCTATTGCCCAGAAGACTAAGGGGTCCAATGAGAGTTTAATTGCATTATTTAAATACCTAAATCTCTCACAAAAGGGGAAAAGGGGGCAGATTTCACAAGGCTATCACTTATGCTTCTTAATAGTCATTGGCTAAGCTTTGTAGGGTCCAATAGAATGCCTGCATGAGTAAAAAGCAAGAGGGGTCGACCAAGAGAGAGAGAGAGAGGGCTGATTTTGGCAAGGCATTATCACACACACACTCACACAATCTCATGTGTGGAGTAAAGAAGACTATCTCTCCTTCTCAAGCTTTAATGGAAAGCTCATCATCTACTCCAAGCTTGTGAGAAGGGAGGCCTACACCAACAACTCTTGGTTTGTGATGCAAATCCAACCAAGAGCCAAGCTCCAATGCATGCTCATCTCCTCTACCATGCTAATTACTAAGCTATTATGAGTGATTATGTGAGGAGACATACTTCTTTCTCGTAAGAATACTCCTTATTCCTCTCGATCTACTCTCAGTCCCTCCTAGCTCTCACCATCTTCGAAGGTGTGTGAGGTCTTGGGTCTGAGACCGTGAGGGAATTGATGTTGTGTTTTACAAGTGTGAGCTTGGTGCTTGAAGCTTCCATCTTCATTGCACCAGCAAGTTATTGAAGGAAAACAAAGTATCGTATTATAAAAGGTCTCCCTTGATGGAGGAAACCTATAATACAAAGCCTTTTGGAGGGGGGAACGGCTCCATGTAAATCCGGTCCTCAACTGTTGTCAATAGCTTAATTTCTCTCTTTTTGAAGTATTGTTCATGCCTATCTAACTAGGTTTTATGCTTTTGTTGTTCTCTCCATCCAAGCACTCTTGCTATGCTCATTAGGAATCTATTCTAATGAAATGCTCACTATGTCTATGTTATTTTCAGCTACACACAAGTTACTAGACCATTAAATGTTATAGGACCAAATTTCAAGGGTAGCATATGAACATGTTTCTAAGCTATTGGTGCACATTTTCTTGAATTTGGGTCAATTTTTTCCAACTGTGTGTCAAAATGACCATTTGGTGATTGAAATTCCAATTTTACTTGGTTTTTTGTGGTTCCCATGTCCATTTACACCAAATTTGCAGGGTACATTCTCCAATGTATGTACAAACTAGCTGGAGCAAAAGTTGTCTATTTTGCCATGTTGGGAGTCATGGATCACGATCCATGTTTAACACCATATTTTTTATGTGATTGTAGCAGTGTAAAGAGGTTTTCTCTAGCATCATTGTGCACCACTTACTTTTACAAATTGAGGTGGGGGTCATGGATCGCGATCCATGTTCCACCCCATTCTCAAACTGTAATGGCATGACCTGATTATGCTAGAAAATTGGAACGTTCTTATGAACTTGTTTTTCAATGTGGACTTTGTTAGACCTCCCCAAAGTGCTGTGAAAATTTCTCAAAATCCCTTCCTAGATTTGATTGATTCTGTTGTTGTGAGTGTTTTTGTGCATATTTGACCACACACAATGTTTCATGCACTGATAAGGATCATACTTGTGAAATCTGGCGTGGTATGAGGGTCATGGATGTCTTTAGCAAGCTAAAACCTGGCTAGGAGCTCTAGGTCAAAAAGCTCTCTCTCTCTCTCTCTCTCTCTCTCTCTCTCTCTATCTATCTATGTGTGTGTGTGTGTGTGAAAATGCCTGACTAAAAGTGAGGTTTACCTTGCCCTATTTGCATGTACGTGTGAGGCTTGTCCCAAGTGCACTGTACATATGTACCTTAATTGCCCACATTTCTCATGTCATACCACTTGCGGCTCAAACGGCTCCTCAATTGGACACATGGTCGTTAATTGCCCTTGATTTTGCACTTTTGGTCCGTTGTACGTTGGCCCAAATTTTGACATGTGCGAAATCCTTCCATATTTGACATGCTCAAAGCTCTTGCTTTATAGATTTGGCCTTTGATGTTAGAACTTGAATCCAAAATTTTTGGCTCTGTTTATTAAATTTTTATCATTATTAGGTCAAAAAGAAAAGAAAATTAATGAAAATTATTATTAATTGGCCAAAATTATTCCTCTCACTCATATGTACATACTCTCACTCCAGGCATCTTGCCTGTTGAAAATGATCAATATGGCTAAATACTATGCCTGATAAGAGAAATTTTTTGCTAAGAAGTCGATAAATTAAAGCTTCAAAACACACTTTATACAATGTAGAGGTATCTCTTATCATCTTGCAGCTTAAGATCTTGTAGTATGTTGCACCAGCTACTATTACTCCCCCCTTTCTATTCTGAGTCATCCTCGAAAAATGTTTGTGCAATGTGCATGTGCGCAAACAATGTGTCTATGCAAGGCCGTGGAATGTGGCTTTATGATGCTTATGGAAGAGATGCATTGGGTAACACTATGTTGTGCAAGATGTGGGTATTGAACAGATGGTTCAGTGGTTTTTGCTGCGAGGTTTCATGTAAACTGCATTTGCCAAACAAAAGTCTTGAAGACTGATCGCCTGTTATTTAATGGTTGGATTGGTGATTACGATGGGTGGGTTGTTGATTTGGCTTGGCCTGGCTTTGGTACCCATATGAAGATTGGTTTTGAAGACTTTGAAGATGTTTGGTGGTTTAATTATCGTGATCTCCATTGCCATGTTGGTTCTTTGGCGGTTATGGACTTCTCTGCTTGGTATTTCAGAATCCACTTGTACTTTGGTGAGCTTGATGAAGCATGGAGTTGCTATTTGTATTTCTTCCACCGTTTTGTCTTATGATTATATGTTCTGGCTACTTGGTATCTTGGCTCAATCAAGTTGCAAGACGAAATGGAAAGCATGGCTTTGGGTATCCATATTTGCTGTGGTTTGGCTTCCATGATTAACTTCTTTACCCAGACTTGCTTAATCTGTCATCCAATGATGCTTGTAGACTGTTGTGGTTTGATAGCTTCTTTTGGCTCCTGTGACTCTGGTTATTCTAACTAAGACTATACATTCCAAATGTGATATGTTTGGGCCAATGGTGTAACATATGCTTTACCCTTGAGGTTGTACTTCAGAGTGTCATCCTAGCAATCTAGTACTACTTTGTAAGTGCGCGTCCGTGAAACTCCTAAGATGAAATCTTCATTGAGATCCGTATCCACGATGATGTGAAATTTATGTGGAAAATCATTATCGTCGATGTTGATTGAGAAATTGGATTGTCCTAAACTAAGCATTGTTCCTCTGTTAACTGCCCTGAGCTCTATTTTGGTTGGTTTTATAATGGAGTTAGATAGTTTGAGGTATGTAGAATACCGTATAGCATTAACAGGCGCTCCCGTATCTACAAGTGCTCTTTTTGTTGTTCCATTTGTGAGTTGGACATTGACACGTACATCCATACCTCCAAGCCAATTTTGCTTAATTTGGACCATTGTAATAGGAGGAGAAGATGCATCTACTTGCCGTAGTGGAGCTGGATTTTGACATTCTTGCACTTCAAAATCCACAGCTTGGCTTCCTCCTTTGCTTGTTCTTGAATTGCTTGAGCTTTTTGCTTCCTTTCCTTTGATTTATGAATCTTCTCCAACATTTCCTCTATGAGAGGTTGATGATACTTCCTCAGTCTGCAACCATTGATCCAATTAGGCATCACCTCTCCCTCTAATGTTGCAAGTTGTATGACACCACTAGGTGATATGTCATTGAGCACAAATGGGCCATGACCTCCCTTTTTCAATTTCTTGGAGTGTTGTTTCAAGGTGTAGACTAATACATAGTTGCCTTTCTGAAACTCCTTGTTTATCAAATGCTGGTCATGAAATTCTTTCATTTGTCGTTTTTGTGCGTAGATGGCTACAATAACCTTGAGTCACAACTCATCTATTTGGGTTAATTGTTTCAATCTATGGTAGTATGGCATTTATCTCAAATGCCAAATTGAAAGGTGTCGTATTCTGTGGCGTTTTGTATGCTACCCTATATGCCCATAAAGCCAAGTGTAGTTTCAGATCCCTATCGGCTCTTGATTCGCTGACAATTTTTGTGAGCACCGTGCATAGAATTTTGTTTGTGCTCTCGGCTTGTTCGTTTGCTTGAGGGTGATATGGTGCTGATTTTGAATGAAGCACCATGAATTCTCGAAGTCAACCATATCATTGATGAAATGAGTCCCTCGATCACTCACAATCTCAATCAAAAGCCCATATCTGGTGAAAATGTTCTCATACAAGAACTACAATGTTGTTTTGGCATTGTTCTTTGGTGTCGCCTTGGCTTCTACCCATTTGGTCAGATAATCTTGGCCACTATGATGTATTGAGCATGTGTTCAATATATCCCCCATTTGGCAAAAGCCCTTGCAACCATCATTGGTCTTATCGACATTTCATCGTGGCACATCGGTACTTTTGTTCTTTGGCAATTGTCACAATGTTTGACATATTGCTCCGCATCCATGTACAAATTAGGCCATCATATTCTTGCAAGAAGTATCGGTTTTGCAGTTTTGCCGGCCAAAAAGTGAGCTCCTGTCAGTCCGGCACGTGCTTGCTCAAGAATCGGCAAGTACTCATTTTTAATGGCACAAATCCACAAGTTGTTGTCTATCCCTCTTTGATAAAGGCTACTTTCAATGATTACATAGTTATCCACTTCTTTCTGGATTGAGCATAATCTGGATCTACTCATGTTTATTGGCAAGACTCCTTGTTCTATGTAATCCACAATGTATTTCTCCCTCTTGGGTGATTTTGTTATCTTGAACAGTGTAGCATGTTTGATTGGCTTCTGAATGGCACAAGTTTTACATGAACTAATATAGTCATGGACACTTTTTGCGCATGAGGCCAATAGAATCCAAGTGTCATCAATCTTTGGTATGTTTGTGTTTTTGCTTTGTGAAACCCCGTCGTTTGTACGTGAGCTTGTCTCAAGTACAATTCTTTCTTCGATGGCTCTACACATAGCCTAAGTATTCCATCCTTCCCTTGCTTATATAGTCATCCTGCTATGAGCACAAGCGAGTATGATTGCTCAATGATTGATGGTTGCCTATCAATCTATAGCAAACCAACAATGAGAAATGAAATCACATGTTCACTCTACCTCGGTACCATCTATACATTGAAAAGGTAAGAGTCTGGCAAGTCATAATCAACTGCAATAGGTGCTTTCCCATGTATCAATCAAGATAAATGGTCTGCCCTCTGATTAGTAGTCCCTTTCTTGACCACTACGGTGAAATCAAACACTA
The DNA here is from genome assembly GCF_014529385.1 of Adiantum capillus-veneris. Classification (NCBI taxonomy): domain Eukaryota; kingdom Viridiplantae; phylum Streptophyta; class Polypodiopsida; order Polypodiales; family Pteridaceae; genus Adiantum; species Adiantum capillus-veneris. The sequence continues at coordinate 89,492,807 of NC_140954.1, forward strand.
GCAATATAATGAACCATCGAACTATATGGCTAGTATTGCATGGTTGTTCAATGAATACAATAGTGTTTGGTGATCCACAAAAAAATACAAATTTGTTTGCGAGAAGGTTATGTCTAAACTTTTTGACTGCATAGATCGTTCCCAAACCTATTCTTTCTGTGGTCATGCAATTTTGCTCTGCACCATTGAGCTGCCTACTAGAGTAACATATTAGGAAATCCATGTTGTTCTCTCCAGGTTATGCTAAGATGCATCCAATAGAGTATGCCAACATATCTACGTGGACATGGAAGATCTTGTTCCAAAGAGGACCTTACAAAATTGGGACGAAAATCAATTTTTGTTTCAATTATTGAAATTCTTTCTCACACTCTTTATTCTACCCAAATTTTGTGATGAGAGCATAGAGAGATTTAGCAACAATTGGATATATGTAAATAAACCTTTGATAATAGCCGCAATGGCCCATAAATGCTTGTATCTCTTTAACTTTGGTGGCTCTTGGAAGAGCAACAATCACTTGTATCTTCTAAAGATATGTAGAAATGCCATTTTTGGACACAATATGCCCCAAAACCTTACCTTGTCTTACCATGAAGACACATTTTTTAAGATTTAGGCAAATGCGATAACTCCTACACTTCTCAAAGATCTTTTCCAAGTGCTCGATAGGTTCTTCTCTTTGTAGAGAATACACACACAAGTCATCTACATAAATCTCTAAGAATTATCATATATAGTCCTTGAATGTGGGACTCATCAACGTCTAGAATGTGACAGGTGCATTGGTTAAGCCAAATGGTATCACCTGATAAGAAAATATGCCCCATCCTATGGAAAAGGCCGTTTGTGCTGATCTCCTGGCTTTATTGTGAGCTGATTGTAGATCAAAAAGCCATCAAGAAAGCTATAAGATTCCTTGCCCTTGACTCTCTCAATAACATGATTTGTGGTGGGTAAGGGTTAGTTGTCTCTAATCGTAGCGGTGTTTACTTGCTTGAGATTCACACACACTCGTAGTTTGCTATTCTTTTTGGATGCTATCACAATTGGCGACACCCACTCCGTGTGTTTGATCTCATAGATAAATTTGCTCTTTAAACTAATCTATCCATTTCATTGTATGTATAGGGACGTTGTCTACGTGGCTTAACATCACTCTTAATGGGTATCATATGTTGACATGCACTTAAGACCTTTGTACGACCAAGCAACCACATCTCTATTTTTCACCAAAAGTGTATATGTATGCAATGATCTGGAACCACACTAGACCTTATGGTATCAGTTTTTGGTCAAAATGTCACATGGGATCATGAATTGTGATCCATATTCCTACACCAATTGGCCTAAGATTTTCTCGATTGACTGTTTTGGGTTTGTTTATCCCCTTTTTGCAGTTATTTCTAGGTTTAGATTAGTTTTCATGTTTTGACCATCAAATTTCCAATATTTCAGAGTTCACGGTCTTTCCTACCAAAATATGGTTTTGACAAATTTTCCTTGATCTTTCCAACCCAATTTGATGGTCTTTCCTACCAAAATATGGTTTTCTTGATGTTTCGAGCCCAATTTGATGGTTTTAGATGTTACCTAACCTACTCCTAAGTACTAAAATGAATCCTATGAACAAAAACCAACAAGCGGTACAAGACTGAAAGAAAAACGGATGATAGAATAATACTTTCAAAGTATAAAAAAAAAATCAGAATGAAATCACGCACAACTCCCAATACCTCTCAAGAGTAAATCTAACAAGTTCTCGACATCTAGCCTCTATGAACCCAAGTCTAGCTGCGTGACTGTTATGTGTAAATGGAATGTAAATCAAAATCAAAGGTCTCTAAAGTAAAAGCTGTGACAAGGACACTCACCACCTAAGGATCACTATCCCTGGCAATGACGCCAATGTTAGTGGGTCATTCCACGACAGACGTCTGTAGCATAGCTATTTGGCACTAACATAATGTCAATACTCAGGGAAGCAACTTGGATGCGGCACAAAGATTCTTCAAGGGTGTCAACTTCAAGAAGTGAACCTACGGAACAAAGCCATCCTAGCACTAGCAAATCTCACTTTCAAATCTGGCAAACTACCTATGTCCTATGTCACCACACTTAGTTTTCACTCCATTTTGTCACTCAAACGGAGTTCAAATGCAACAAAACTTTAACAGTCTATGACACCTAGGGGCACTATCCTACCAAGTTTGGTCGCAATCAAACGAGGTACCAAAATCACCATCCATCATGATTAAGGTCCTGAAAACTACAACAAAACTTACCAGAAAGGTTGCCCTATGGTCTAGAAACATCTCCTATGGTCGAAATGTCAAAAACAACCATTAACACACTCAAAACATCCTATTTAGCTCGCTAACACGTAGTCGAGAACCACAAAAAAATTGACAGTGGTTAAACTTAAATTAAAGAGCAGTAGACAAGGAACACATTATAATAATCAAAATCAAATTTGGATCACCAAAGCTCAAGAAAAATGGATTGCAATGCACGTGAGAGTAGCTGCTCTAAGTTATACGCTCCAAAACTCAAAAAACCTTGATAATGATAATGTCTCCTTTCCTACTTACAAAAATTGGGCTTTATACCTATGGCTCACCTATGGCTTTCTTGGCCAGTGGCCGACTTTACAAGGCTCAGACTCAAAATAAGACTTTGCACTCTGATTTTACACAGACTAGCTCATAAATCATCTGGCTAAAATCAAAGACTCTCATAAAGTGTCAAAGCTTTTGCAAAAAAATAATGGTGGGATATCAAAATTTTATGGCACATAATGAAGGGGTCAACTAGGAGGGTGTTCGTCTGGTCCATCTTCCAACAAAGCTTTCGTTTAGTTTGAAAATTTCAAGTAAGATATCAATGAGTACTTAATTTTTGGTAAGAAGGATATTTTCATAACATTGGGTAATATATGCAGTGAAGAGATGACTTTTTTTTGAGAAATTAAGATTTACCTCAATAAAATTTTAACAATCCAAATGGGATTGGAGTCACAAATTTTCTATTTTTCTGCACAATAGTAGTCATATTATAACAAAATTAGAATGAGGCAAGTTGTGATATTTGTATAGATGCCATTAGAAGCATCACATATCCATCTAAATTTTTGTTTATGACTTTTGTAAGTAGGAAGAGCATGACATTTTGTGGTGTGGAAGAGAATATCCAATAAAGCTGCAGTAGTCTTGAATGGTAGAGGAGATGAGAGTCGGGGAGAGTTCGTGAGGAACAAATTTTGTTCCAATGAGTCCATTATGAGGTGCTAGCCAAGCAAGCTTTTTACACATGAAGATAGAAGTATTGGATGCTTTAACAAGCCCAACAATGAACCCAATTTGTGTAAGGTTTTGTAATTAGTCTCTAATTTGATGTCAAATCCAAGTGTTGTTAGATGAGAGCTATTGAAGTGGTAACTATACAAATTTTGTTAAAAACTCACTCTTTCAAATACCTACAAAGATCTAGTTGGACTCAAGACTTTAAGAGTAAATTGATCAAGTTGCTTAGACAACCAAGTAAGGCTCAAAAAGCAAGATGAGGGTTTCTAAGTTGAACCAAAATATGGTTCAGCTATTTAGTACATATAGCCCCATCCCACACTCTCTTAATTTTGCAAGAGCTATACTAGCAAAAGATAGCCATGTTATTGTGCACCTCCATGGCAAACCCAAGCAATTGTTGGAACAATTGATACAAGAAAGATAATTCCTACCTTGCACATTTGTGATTGTCCTTGCAGAGAAGATGACCATGTAGGATATGGTAACAGCTTATGGAAACCCAACCAGTAATGAGTTGTAACTGCATGGATGTCCATATGTTGAAGTATGAGAGTGTCTTAAATGGGTGCTAAAAGGGCTATGGTTGATGGACAAGGTGTATAATATATTGTGTGCTGCTCATGCCATGATTTATGCTGCTAAGCTGCTAGGTGGTGTCAATTGGGTTGGGGTACTCATTCAACAATTGTTTCCTGGAGCCATAAGAGTAATCAGCATGATGGATAGAGGGCACACAATGAATACTAAAGTAGGAAAAATATTGCGGCTTTGCTTTTTGGAGCCAGGTTTAGAGGGGCCCACCTTTCAGGTTTATACTCCTATTATGACTTATGTGCCCTTACCCCCTATTGATGTGCTAGTGACCTCAATGCTGATTACTCCTGGACAGGGTGAGTCTAACCAAATAAGAGCAGTTGGCACTGCTTTTGGTTCTAGTTCTATTGCTACCACTTGTAATACTATTTTTGTGCCATCGGTCCCAAGACGGTAGTAACGTCCACTATAGAGGATGGACTGTAGTAGCCTTCAACGAGAAAGTGGAAACAAGACATGCTAGAGAGGAGACTGCAGGCTTTATTGGCAACTCAGTCTACTATTATAGGTATTAATCAAACCATTGACACAGGTCAGATGGTGTCTGTAAGATTCTACTTTAATCTATCTAATAGGTAGGAATGGAAAAACTTTGGACACCTTTGTAAACAATTTCAATAAGATATCTTCACTAAGAGTGCAAAGGCTATTTTAATTTTTTTTAATAAACTCAAGAGTAGCTAGATCTTTGCAAAAATATCCACCAGATCAGGGCATAATTGGAGTGGTTGGGGTGGTAACAAAGCCCGCATTGATACCACATACGTTCTTCAAAAAGTTAGTAGCAAGTAGCAACTTCCTAATTATACAATTCAGCCAATGTAAGGAATTGATTAATTGTTTCAAAAATCATTTCACATCTATCTATAGAGTTTTGTGAAGAGCTGCAAGTAATTCAATCCAATTATTGAATGAGACCATATGCAAAAGAGAATACTCATTGTCTTAGGATAAAGAGGAACCATAGATTAATTATGAGGCTTCTAGATTGCTAATACATCTGAAAACAAGTGAGTTAGACTTGGAGAGAGGTTAAGAGGAAACTCCAAACCATTGGAAAGGGATAAAGCTTGCAATACATCCAAAAAAAAACTTGTAGATTATCTACAAGTCCACCGTTTACTCAGATTATACAATCTTTTGGTCCTTATTCTAGGAAGAGTCTGGATCTAAGGACATAATTTATATTAACAGGAGGAGAATGTAGGGATTTAAGAATTTTATCCATGGTTTTTGCTCTTTTTATAGGGTCATAGTTGACCGTCATTTGAGCTATCCATGTAAACATAGTCTTTTCCCTGAAAATGGACATCAAGGTAGAACAAACTCTAAAAAGGGAGAGTGAAATTGCTAGTTCCTATATACCGGTCAAGTCAAGTGACTATAATGTCTATGAATAGGAAGCTTGTTTAGTGTCTTTGTCTAAATTGCCTAACATTTATCAACCTAAGAAAAAATTACTATTAGTGGGTATGTCCAAAGATCATAGACAAAAGTGTACCCCGGAGCCCATGTCCTCGCTCATCCAATTGCTTGGTAGGACCTTGTGTTTAGATTATGTGTGTGTTGTTGTTCTACATAAACTACTTAGACACAAAAGAACACCATTTTCAAAAGATAGTTGGCTCTAGACATAAAAAAGGTATATATTTGCATAGAGAATTTTTTTAATTCGAAGAATTCTTGTACAATTTAATCAAAATGAATATTCAATCCAATTATCCTATACGTCACGACATGAAGTACGTCTATAGATGAACTATGTCTTCATCTTCAAGATGGGTCTGCAACTAACCTAACTAACTTTAAGCAAGGATAGGACTCTCACTAGCATCGATATGAACAAGACAACAAATTTTGTTACCTTGAAAACTTGGTAGAAGTGTCAAAGACCCTATCGATTGTTATCCATGTTAATCCACATAGAATATATATAAAAGAGCCAATAGGGCGTGCCAATTTTGTTTTTGGGTTCATTAGAGGTTTATGAGATATTGTCTTTTACCACTTAGTAGGACACTAAGAATGTCTAGTAACATCCAGAGCTAGCAAAAGACCATTAAAAAAATAACAAGGTTCAATAACAAAAAGCCTTAATCAGCCCCATCTTCCATAGTATTACATAACAAAGGTTTAACATTAGGAAAGACCTCAACAAAAACCAATCTCATAGATACTATGGATGTCCAATAAAACCAAGAGATGAACATGAGGTTCGAGCAAAATCAAAAGGTTCAGTAGAAAAGCCCAAAGCAACACTGTCTTCTATAGTAGGCCATCATTAAGGGCTCAAAACCGGATCAATATTAGAGAGTACAAAGCAAGCAACCCTAAGTTTTTAACAACCGCAAGTAGTCCAAGCCTTAACATCTCCTTTATGTTTTAACTTGCTCAAGGACCAATATGTACTCATGAAGATGCTTCAACTATTGTACATGACCATATCCAAGAGTTGAACCAGTAGTACCCGTCTCTTCCCTATAAAAACTTTATTCCAAACTTGGCCTTTTCACAAGACTAGAACTTCATGTTGTTATTGCCATAGGATATGGATGCTTCAAAGCTGTTTTTGTTCAATCTTAGGTCAAAGTCTTGTGTGTGTGTGTGTGTGTGTGTGTGTGTGAGAGGGAGAGAGAGAGAGAGAGAGAGAGAGAGAGAGAGAGAGAGAGAGAGAGAGAGAGAGAGAGAGAGAGAGAGAGAGAGAGAGAGAGAGAGAGAGGGGGGTATCAGGAGGGGATAAAAAATCAATGAAAATACTGGCACTTTTGTATAATGAAAAGAGGAGTAGAGGTCGGGACAAATGGAGAAAGATCACCAAAGTTGTTGATTAACTTAAATGCCATAGGATCACAACCCTCATAAGGTATCTACAACAAGAAAAGATACATGCGATTCAAAGTGAAAATGCCTTCACTATAGAGCAAGGAACTAGAAGCTGGGGTGGAAGATAGTTGTCAATTGACAAAACAAGGTCAAAAATATGTAAAATTCATAAACTAGGAATACTTTGTGAATCATGTTGCCCCATGCCTAGCTAGAAAAATGAAGTGTGAGGCCCAAGTAGCTTGTGTTGTTGCATCTCTTATGCGAACAGTCTCTTCCACTTAGAAAAGCCTTATGTGTCAACCTACACCCCTATATTGTGCTATCCAAAAGCATCAAAGGTGTAGACATTAAACTTGCTACCTCGTCCTCTACTGAGTCGGCTCAAAAACTCCCATAGTCCTGCTGCCTAGTCAAGCTTCTACCTGCCCGTTCTCGACTACCATCATAGTTGCGAATACCTTCAGTCTACCACGCTGCCCAATCAACACCTCTTTTTGCTTGCCAACTTCCATCGACCCTCATCATCATTACCTGCAAAACGAGGCCTCAACAACCCACCACGTGTTGCTCTCAGCCACGCAACTCTTAGCTCGGTGCTCCAAGTTGCTCCGTAGCCCGTTGTCCAGTCCAACCCCATCATCCCCTACCTGCAAAATCACAACCCTGCCCTCTTTAGCAAGTTGGCCATACCACCCTCCCACACACCACTGACTGGCTCCCCGTGCAATGCACCCTCAATTACAGCTGGTCGCCCTCACTGTAAACCCTCGCCCTGCACACAGACCGTCGTGCTCAACTGCTTCTACTTGCAAAACTTGTGCTTGTTGTCGACAAAAAGTAAAGCTCACATTATTTTAATTTGCAGCAATTCACATTCAAAAGCCTTCAAAGTCGTGTTCCCATAGCACGGACTACCCCAACCACCTCGAACTCACAATTCTGCTAAAAGTGGGGCTTCCCACAGTAGTCGAGCTTGACACCATGCTATCTTACAATTTCATCAAAGAGGAGGACTTCGGTCCCCCCAAAGCACTGCATCTAAACGCAACAGAGCTTAGCACAGTTTGCAGGTAAAGATGAGCAAGCTCTCGACATTTTACTCACTTCACTTGACGACAACTTTGTGCATTATTTAGATGATTGTACCACTGCACATGATGCATGGATAACTTTAGAGCAGCATTTTGGTGCTATTGCCAAGTAAGATTATCATTTTGCAATATACCATATTGTATTGTGGAATAGTTTCTCTCTTCAGCTCTACGCTAACCTCTCCAAGCATGCTTATGCCATGAATGGCACACTAACACATCCACCTTAACCCTTCAGCTTGTTCATGATTCTAAACATTCTGGCATCCTTGATCACCACCCCTCCTCTCTATATGGCACGCCGTTAAATGGAGGGGACCAAGGGTGGAGGAGGGAAAAGAGTCAAATCAAGGCATGAGGGCTGTCGATTTTCGCGAACGACGATCAGTAAATTCAAAAAAAATAGTAAATTTGAGGAAATTGGTAAATTCAAGTGAAGGGGCGGCGCTAATAAATGATGACATAATAATTTTGCTTTTGGAAGTAATAGCTTGAAAAGTGAGTAAATGTGGTCATGAAATGCAAGAATATGCTCACAGCCTCACATTATGATCATTTTGGAGGTAGTGTAAAAAATCAAGAACAAGAAGAACTTACTTTCAAAAATGGTCAATCCGGGCTGTTATGTAAATTGGAGATCACGATGGCCAAAATTTGGAAGGTTGTTTTCCCGTGGTAATGTTGACACCCACAGAATTGGTAGAACGATTATGGCAATATATCAAGTACACTCTATTGGAAGCAGGCATCATCACTCTATTGTGGACCTAATACATGCATTCGTGGGTGATTCCAAGACGGAAAATCGCATGGGTGGAACCTTGCTTAGGTTCTTTATGAAAAAGCAAGAAATAGGTATAATTAAAGTCATACAGAGATCATATTCTGGCAAATGTATGCCATTTTTTCTATGGAACAACATGCATGCTCACAAGTTTGATGTGTGCTGCTGACTCCGGTAGATTTGAACTTCAAGGTTGTTCCTAGAATCATACTAGCAAGCTTCAAGAGGGAGAGCAAATTGGTATATGCTAGACCAATTATGTCTAGTGGTTTTCAATGAAATGACATTACAATTCAAAATACTCAGCACAAGTATCCCAAGTCAGTGGTATAATGTTAGCTTGCAAGCCAATTATTGTGATTGCTTGGATTGGAGCAATGAATTCAAGCACCTATATGGTATTCCTCTCATAGCTACTCGGTACTTTCAACACTAAATGCTATTCTTCCCATCGTGGATAAGGCTCATGAAATGATGGATAGAATGGAGAATGATGCTAATAATGCATCCAACCAAGAAAAGGGTGCAATTTAATGCTTGCAATACATCAAGGATACACTTCACTCACTTGAGAAACGACTTTCAAATAAAAGTTGACAATTTCCATGCATCAACTCAACTCGGCAAGAGACACGATTGGATCACTAATCAGCCCAAACAAAATTCAACTACCAATGCGAGGTAGCATTTGCCAAGTTCAAGCACACATCACTCAAACTCGTCTTAGCCACATGAAGTGCAAAGTGGATTGTGAGGCTTTGAATGATGGAGACATCAAGGGACCAATCACCCACCCTAAGAAGCCCGCTCGCCAAATTGGTATTCTTCGTAGAAAACACCAATGAGGTCGTAACCGTCTTCGATTTGATGAGCATCCTCGTATTTATTGTCATCACTGTTGTACAAAGACATTATTAGTGGATCCTAGAGGTACATTCTGTTTCCATACATGTAATGCATTACTGCCCTTGACTAGTCAACATTGTGTAGAGAAGGATAGTCTAAACCTTATTGGGTGGGGGGTTCAAGTTTGCAATGGACCTAGTAACTTTTGTGCCACTATTACTTCTTGTGAGCATGGGAAGGAGGACCATGGAATGGAGCGTGTTATAACTCTTATTAGCCATGATGGTAGTACTTGTAAAGTACAAGCTTCAAATATGAGGATCTTGCATATGTACACCTTAAATCCTATAACTCAAATGAAATTATATAAATTTCACCCGAGTTTTTGTAAGAATTTGGATGCTTATCACTTCTATAAGTTTAGTTTATAAGTCTCATTCATATTATGTGGTCATGTATTGGTTCTTCAAGTTTACACCCGAATTTACTTCATTTCAGCCCAAATTTCCCAAAATTCTAGAGAGCACGCCAATTGAAGTTGCCTATAGCCCAAATTAATTTACAAATTATGCAGCCCAAATTTACTAAATTTGCAGCCCAAATTTACTAGCAATCCTATTACTTGTTCTCAAGTTCTTTTCAAGAGCTATTTAAGTGATGTTGTGCAAAAGTAAAGTGGTGATTTTGGCAAAGAGAGAGAGTACCTACACTAGAACATTAACTTATCTTTTATGTTGCAATTTTCTAAAGTTTTTGCATATCCTATGTGCATTATTACAACACAACAAACTCACATCAAATATCCACACCTTACTAAAACATTTTAAAAGTCCTTTGACTTGTTTTAGCACCCTTCTAAAGAACCTCACAACTCTCTCATTATTTGATCGATACCTTGCCCAAAAACCAATTGTATATGCTACATTGCACCCTTTTGCCTTTTCCTTTTGTAATCAAACTTTCAAGAGTTTCATCTACTCTTACCAAGCTTAATTACTCATCTCTTTATCTAAGTAAAATCCAAAGGTGGATTTCTTCTCATGCTCTTTAGTTAAAAGTAGTGAGTTGAGGCAAGTCATAAGGCACCCTAAAAACACATCAAAGCAATGTCCTCATGAAAAGTTGATGATGGCAAGATTGTAAAGTACATCATGTCATATAACAAAAGTTGATGTACATCAAGATTGTAAAGTACATCATGTCTACATCTATGAGACTAGTACATAACATACATGTATATTAGTCATAAGGGTCTATCCATGTAAGTGAGTAAGCCATACACTAGCTTGATCACAACATTGGTCATTCATTACACCACTACTAAACCACACCAACAAAAGCCTTAATAAAGAGCCCAAAGCATAAGCCATAGAACAAACCAAATCTTCTCATTATACTCCTTGAATGTAGTCATACAAAAAAGACACATAATTATGTATACATTTCTCCAAAAGACGCATAAATATGCGCATATCCCTCAAAAAAGATACATGGTCTTGAATAGTTGTTCATCAAAACGAAAAAAACCATAGATCATTGCTATGGCTTGCTAATAGCTAGGTGATCTATGAAGCATCACGATGTGTCCAAGCACTAAGCTCCAGCTTGAGCGTCTCCACGGTCGCATGAGAGAACCATCCTGAAGTGAGCTGCAAAATTTTAAAGTGATTGACACCTTTTAGAATCATAATCCATTATAGTAATAAGTATCACCAAAAACACAAGCTCACGATTTACTTACCCTACTTTTTTGGTGTGCGGTTATTCACGTCACCTTTGATTAATAACTTTATAACAAGCATGATATAATATCCACAATCCTTGGTATTTGCTTGCCTTGGCATCTAAACAAAAAGAAAAAAAAATGCCACGTGCAAAATCTGTATAGAAGACAAATCATCAATTTTTTTCTCAACACAATACCATAAATACCTCCATTGTTCTAACATGATAATTTTCCAAATCTAAAAGCTCTTTTCTGAGAACTTGATGCGATGTATAAGCTCCAAAATACTACAAAACTCTAAAAGCACAAAAATATCACTATCTTATTTAAATAAAAAACCGGCACCACAACAAATTAGAGGAGAACTAGACATACCTCTTCAAAGGATAATATACCGATCAATTTCTCGCAAGGCAAGAGAGTCAAAGAACAAAATTGCACTCTTATCCTTTTGAAGCGAGACACATGCCAAACATGGCAATTGAAAAATATAGCAAGCGTCCAATGGCCTCTGCCAAAAGACATTTGCACAATATATGTAAAAGTTGAGATAAACACATAAGAATAAATCATACATTACTAGCATCTCCATAATCATCCACAATCGGAAAAAAAGTGAACATGCAGTTGGAAAGGTCAACTCTGCCAAAGTAGTTTCGCATTGCCCTCTCACTAGGCAAGGTTTGAACAAAAGACAACCACAAGCTATCAATGAACCAAACATGATTGAGAGCCTCCTCTTCAAAAATACGCTCCATCCACCTACAAGGTCATGGCCTTATTATGCTACATATCTGTAAACCAATCAATCAAAAATCAACTCTAACAAGCATTACTTTCATGACAAAGAAATTGAGTGCACGTGAACTTTCCCTTTCGCTTGTAATTTCACTTGCAAGTTTACTATCATATGTTATCTCAAGTCCATATCTTGATGAGCACAATTGGATGGGAATACCTTCAAAAGATCTATTAAACATAGGTCATTCATTACATACTATGTCAAAAAAGAAATGAACCATTATATGCTGCTGATCTACGTATCGCAATGCAGGGAGTAACTTAGGTTGTACCACTAGCTTTTCTGTCTCTGGTGTTTGCTGACCACCAAGTCGCATTGTAGGGAGGGATTAGCTATCTTACATCTTTTCTTCCTAGTTGTTGTTGACCATTGAATCGCATTACTAGAAGATCAGATTTAATAAAATAGATTCTTTGTCTCTGTTAGTTGGTGACCATTGTATCGCACTATTGCAGAAAGGAGTTAGGGATTTTCAAATCCTTCGTTCTTGACTGTTGCTAACCATTGCATTGCACCGTCAGAAGATTGGATTTGATAGATTCCTCGTCTCTATCTGTTGTTGAGCACTGTATTGCACTATAGGGAGGGGTTTAGGGTTGTCAAATCATTCGTTCTTAACTCTGGCTGACCATCGCGTTGCACCACAAGAAAATTGGATTTAATAGATTCCTCGTCTCTGGTTGTTGTTGACCATCGTGTTGCATTGCAGGGAGGGGTTTAGGGTTTTTAAATCCATCATTCTTGGTTGTTGTTGACCATCACGTCGCACTACAGGAAGATTGGATTTATTAGATTCTTCATCTCTGGTTGTTGCTGACCACCGTGTCGCACTACAAGGAGGGGATATATATTTTACATCCTTTGATCTTGATAGCTACTGATCATCGCATCGCACTACAGGATGATTGGATTTAATAAATTTCTTATCTCTGGCTATTGCTGACCACCGTGTCGCACTGTAGAGAGGAGCCAGGTATTATTCATTGTTTGTCTTGGACAGCTGCTGACTTCTACGTTGCATTGCAGGGAGATTGGTATTATACATTTTTTCGTCTCTAGCTGTTGTTGACCACCGCATCGCACTACAAGGAGGAATTATATATGTTTAGCTCTTTCGTTATTGTTCGTGAACTATTTACAATCATATATGTCAAATTTATATTTGTTCTAGATTTGCCTTATATTTTCTTCATGCATTTTCACGCTTCAGTCATGGTAGAGACAAAATCAACGTGTCAGCATCGCAAAATCATTTGTGATGCTCTAGTTTTGTCTCTCTATGAAACTTCAGACGATCATTTGCCTTGGGCATTTGATCCACTACAGACAAAGTTCGATGATTTCATAATTGAACCTGTGGAACTGTGTTGGCTGAAACTGTGCAGTGCATTCCTTGTGTCATTTGACCCAGCTCTGTGCACTAATGGATTAATGCATAACACAGTAAAGCAATTATTAGGCCAGGTCACTAGAAGATTTGAGAGTATGGTTCATCTAGAAATCGAAGCCAAACCTAGAATCAAAGAGCAAATGCAGCTTGTGGCACAGCTACATTCATAATTGAAGAGCAAGGATAAGGTTGAAGGCTCTTCAAAACATCCTAGACAGAAGAGGATGTGCCTCCTTCTTCAGGTGCTGAGCCCTTAGCTATACACCTGGATGATACTGCATGTCCTCCTGTCCTACACTTACTTGGGGAACATTCTATATTTCACTTACAAAAAGCACCCCAATTAGGTGAAGGACGTTTTGCAAATGTGAAACAAGTTTTAGTGGCTCATCCTCTTCAAAGATCTATCTAAGTGAAAAATATCTACAAGGACCAGATAGGAAGAAATCCGACATTACAGATTGTGCTAGAGGAAGCAACTGCTACTATTGTTCAACATCGTTGCATGATATTGCCACGTGATCTTGTTCGTTATAGCAAAAGGCCTATGTTGATCTTCAAGCTTTGGAATGGGGGTTACCTTGACCAGTGGATTCAGGCATGTCATCATGATGGAAGCAAGCCTACAATCAAAGTGTTTCAACACACATCTGGAACTGCACAATAGTTCATAGACAACATTTTGCCGATCTACAACGCTCTTCTGCAGACGATGAAATTCGTGCATAGTCACGACTTCATTCACAATGATCTACACACTAGAAATATTCTACTACGTTTTGGCGAGCGAGGAGTGTATGCTGGAATCATGGACCGGGGACAAAGTACACCATCAAACACTTTGGAAACATTTCCCAAGCTGCCAAATCTCACCCCTTAAACTAGAGCTCAATTCAAGCGAGATTATCCATGGACTGCCCCTGAAAATATCATCACCAATCCTCCTCCTTTCACCAAAAGAATCTGATATATATGGTCTCTCATATATTCTTAGATGCTTGGTTGCGTGTATTCCAAAGCCCTCTGAGGTTCTCAAGCGCAAATTTCTATGAACTGTAAACAAACATCTTGCCAGTGGAAAATTCTCTAAGCCCTTAGATAGGCCTAAAATATGGGATTTAAGCCTCTGTTTGAATGGAGCCCATAATGTCGGCTTGAGGCCTATTGATGATTAGACCAGTAACAATATTTTTTGTCATTAATGGTGTGCAATGTGTTGTAATATTTCCAATTAGATCTTTAATCGTATTTTTAGTTACGTCTTTAAAGTTCTTCAATTTGAGGTTTTAAAGTATTTCAAGTTGGGTCGCTAAAATCCTCTAAACCATCTCTCTTTTCCAAGTGCTAAGACTTGTCTCGTTGAAGTTTATTGTTTTGCAATTCAAGTATGGAAGATGTTGCTCCCAACTAGAATGCACAGCAGCCTAATGATCCTTTGCTTGATCATGCATTGGTACAACAAATGTACAAAGAGAAAGATATTTGGGTGGCTCAAGGAGATTTTAGCACTTTGTCCGCGTCCCAAGAAGACGAAATAGAACTTCAAGGGGAGCCACTAAATTACAAGCAATGTAGAAAGCTATGCCCAAATCACTTTGTACGCAATACATTATTTTGAGCTATTGGAAATGCCAAGGCTTCCACTCCCTTGAAAGTTTCAGATTTGCAAGAAATATCCTTTCAAGATTTATGCAAGTGTACACATCGCCACCAAATAATAATCAAGTGGCAATTTACTTTGTGCAACAATGCTATTGTTATTATGTATTGCGGCTCAAAGTAGATTGGAACGATCATCCTACTACATGAGACATCAGTAAAGGACGCCCAACCGAGAAGATTCATGCATGGGAAGCCAATCAAGAAGATCATCCTCGCAAGAGAGGTTACACATATTTACCTGAAGAAACCGCAATCATTGAGTAGCTCGCAATCCAAGGCATGGATTTGGTAAGTCAAGGAGAGACCCTAGCCTTGCTGCGTGCTTCTATAGTAGAGCTAGAAAGAAAGTTGGCATGGTACGAGGCAAGATATGGGCATGTTATCGAAGAAGAGATAGGCAATGCGAGTCCAAGTGATTCCTTCGGCAATTCAAAATTTTGTGTATCTGATCTTTTAGGGGATCCAGCCCATGATTTAAATTAAATCTCCCAAACAATTTCAAGCTCTTTTTGTATCTTAAATATCAAGATTTGTAACTAGAACCTCGTTTTGATATGTAAATCTCTATTTGTTGGAGCAAATGAACATGTCGGATGTTGTTGCAATTGTGTAAGTTTTGCTCTCTCTCCCTACCTCTTTCTGACAATGATAGAAAGAAGATGGAGAGAAAGAGAGACAATGAGAGAGGAAGAGAGAGAGAGAGAGAGAGAGAGAGAGAGAGAGAGAGAGAGAGAGAGAGAGAGAGCAGGTGATTGTGAAGCTAAACTCCACACAACTTTTGCATTACAAAATTAATTGAGATTATAGTACAAACTTTATAGCTCATCCATCCCCTCAATCATAGGCACCATCTCATCAATTTCTTTGACATCTGAACATTCCGGATCAATATCTTCAGGGTTCCATTCCATTTAATCATCATAGTTGATATCATTGCAATTGCTTTGTGTGTTTGAAAGTGTCCGAAGCTTTCTTCTGTGGCACGCGTGGCTAACTTTGCTGGCTTATGCATAAATTGCATGTTACAAAATACATACACCAAGTCAGCAGCTTGTTTAGGACTTAATTGATTTTTTTTTTTAGTATGCACGAAAGCAAACCACTTGAAGTGGCAACAGGCAATACTCTCACATCCACATGTTGAAGTTTCACTTTTTGTCCACCGTACTCTTTCCACCAAACTGGTGCGCTCATCGTTTTGATAACATCTATATGCCAAGGATCCCCAAGCATTCCTTCTCTGCTAGTATATGTCGTCTTCTGTGTATGCCACTTGTCCATCCCATTGCCTAAAAGTTGGGCACACACTTTCTTGAAATCGCTGATCACTTCATTGTTTGAAGATTGCTCGTGCATCTGGAACTTGGGATCCAAGACAAACCTTGCTCCATGTAAAGAAGTATGCAGTTGCTCCCATCGTCTTTTGACAAATGACATCATCATGGCTTTCTATTTTTATGCATATGTAACACTTAATGGCCTAGTAACTTGTGTGTAGCGGAAAATAGCATGAACATAGTGAGAATTTCATTAGAACAGATTCAATATGAGAATAACAAGAGTGCTTGGGTGGAGAGAGAAACAAAAAGTATAACACCTAGTTAGATAGCATGAATAATACTTCAAAAGAGAGAGAAATTAAGCTATTGACAACAGTTGAGGACCGGATTTACATGGAGCCGGTCCCCCCTCCAAAAGGCTTTGTATTATGGTTTCTCCCATCAAGAGAGACATTTTACAATACAATTCTTTGTGTTCCTTCAATATTAGCTAGTGCAATGAAGATGAAAACTTCAAGCACTAAGCAAAATACTTATTAAACACAACATCAATTCCCTCACGGTCTCAGACCAAGACCTCACACACCTTCAAGGATGATGAGAGCTAGCGGGGTATGAGAGTAGATTGAGAGAAAGAAGGAGTAGTCTTACGAGAAAGATGTACATCTCCTCCCATAATCACACATATTAGCATAGCTTAGCTTAGTAATTTCTCTTGGTCGAACCCTCTTTCTATTTGCTCATGCTCACACCCTACTGGCCCATGCCAGGCTTAGCCAATGAAATTTAAGCAGCATAAGCGATAGCCTTCTGACATGTGTCCCCCTTTCCCCTTTTGTGAGAGATTTAGGTAATTAATTAATGCAAATAAACTCTCATTGGACCCCTTTGTCTCATGGCCAATAGGAATCAGGCAAGCCATTGGGCTGCTGAATGCTCATTAGATCCCTTGGGAGACTTTCCAATAGTCTTCTAGAGAGCTTAATTCTTATTGGTTCTTTTATTAAGTGTTTTTAAATTAATTAAACTATATTTACTCTAGCCTAGTTCTCATTGGTCCACCTCCATGGCCATCCAATAAGATTTGAGTACACCTTGTGGGCATCTGGGCTAGGGAGCTGACATGTGTCCGTCTTTCCCTTTGTGTAAAGGAGCTTGTGAGTGTGTGTGTGTGTGTGTGTGTGTGTGTGTGTGTGTTTCTCTCTCATCTCCTACTTCTAGGGATCGCCCCCTCCTATGTAGGAATGCATGAAGACTTTTTGAGCACACACAAAGCATCCAATTGTCCTAGGCTTTTGACCTTTGGACACAACCTTTGAATTTTGGAACCTTAGCATTTTGGAAGTCTTAATGGGCTGAACCTTAGGGTCTTTTAAGTCCATTTTTGCACCTTGCTCTTTTGCAGATGGCACCCCCTTTGGATCCCTATTTTCCCTCCTTTGGATCTCTATTGTGGCCGGTCTGCTAGCTTAACCAATATTCTAGCTTTTTCTCCCCTGGCACTTTCCCATATTAAATGATCAGTTTAACATGAGAAGATCATTTAGGAGAATTAGATATTAGTTATTATGACATTACCTCTGTCTTGAAATCATAATCATCCTTGACTATGGGGTAGAGAAGATAAAGCATATTCATTAGTCCTTTTTCTAGCGGGTAGAGGATCCCTATGTTACCCTAGAACATCATTCTAGAATGGATGACTAGTCCATTTGGCGCTTGAGAGCATGTCTGCACATTAGTCCTATCAATCTTCCATAGTAGAGTGACAAGCTCTACTTGGTGTTTGGGAGACGTTGTCTTCGCAAACTTGATCTAAGCATGAATACTACTTTATTTTTGTGCACAATAAAGAAAAAGAGAGTCTTATAAGACAAAAACTTTGTTCATTTTTAACATTTGTATATTTGCTTGCTCTAGGGAAGCATTGTAAGCATTGACAAGGTTTAGGTTATCCTTTAATTGTATGCCTGCATCCATCTAGAATTTTCAAAATGATAATTCTTAAATTTAATAAGATATCATCGGATAGTCTTACTGCCTCTTAGTACCTTGTCTTCATGTTGGAGAATGGACTCGGGCTGGAGCACCTCTTCTCAATCTCCGGTGGGTCTTCAATAGTTGGTTCTTGAGGTGGCTCTCCTTTGTAAGGCTTTAGTAGGCTCACATGGAAAGCATTGTGTATGAGCCAATGGCTGGGCAACTGAGTTGATAGGCCATCTCATTGATTGGCCTAAGAATCTGGAAGGGACCATAGTACCTTTTTGCTAGTTTAGCATAGTACTTTTGGTGTCCCTAGGATTCTTGCCCGTTGTGTGCATTAATCGAGCCTTGGGAAATTTGAGTAAGACCCAATCATTTTCTTTAAAGGCTTGGGCTCTTCTGTGCTTACTAGCAGCAGCCTTTTGCCTTTGCTGTGAGACAGAGATAGCATCCTTAATCTTTTGGAAAGATTCTTGTAGGTCTCGGCTATACTCATCTGCAACAAAGATCTTCCCTTGTACGTTAAGTAGCAGGGGACTTTTTGATCTTCCCTCAATTACCTCGAAGGGTGCTTTTCCCGTGGAAGTATGTACAGTGTTGTAAGCATACTCCACTAAAGGTAATTACTTCTCCCATTGGGATCTTTGATCTACTTCCGTTACATAGGCTTTTAGTAGATCAAGAATTTTTAGGCTAGCTATTTCACTTTGGCCATCCGTTTGCGGGTGATAGGCCGAAGAGAAGTTTAGCCTTGTCCCTAAATTCTCAAAGAGGACCCTTTCCAAAAATTATTGGTCATTCTAGGATCTCTATCCGACACTATGGACATTGGCAAGCCATGGTACTTGAAGATTTGTGAAATGAAGAGGGTTGCCATTTGATGAGCTTTGATAGTCATTTTCACAGGTATAAAATGAGCTTGTTTACTGAAACGTCTACTATCGTCCATATTCCCGTATTCCCATGGATAGACTTAGGCAATCCAAAGATAAAATCCATGGATATGCTCTCCCATGGTGAATTAGGGATTGGCAAAGGTTGAAGCAATCCAAGTTGCTTCCCTCTATCAAAATTCGTCTTTTGGCATACCACACATTTAGAAACATACTCCTGTATGTTTGTTTTCATGGTAGGCCAATAGAAATATGTTTCAATCCCTTTTAGGGTAGACTGAATCCCTCTATACCCTGCATAGGGAGGAGCATGGGATTCATACATTACTTTCTCACGGAGTGAGTTAGTAACGCATAGTAACATTTAATGGCCTAGTAACTTGTGTGTAGCAAAAAATAGCATGAACAGAGTGAGCATTTCATTAAAATAGATTCCTAATGAGAATAACAAGAGTGCTTGGGTGGAGAGAGCTCATACATTACTTTCTCACGGAGTGAGTTAGTAACGCATAGTAACATTTAATGGCCTAGTAACTTGTGTGTAGCAAAAACTAGCATGAACAGAGTGAGCATTTCATTAAAATAGATTCCTAATGAGAATAACAAGAGTGCTTGGGTGGAGAGAGCAACAAAAAGTATTAACACCTAGTTAGATAGCGTGAACAATACTTCAAAAGAGAGAGAAATTAAGCTATTGACAACAATTGAGGACCGGATTTACATGGAGCCGGTCCCCCTCCAAAAGGCTTATGGTTGCTCCCATCAAGAGAGACATTTTACAATACAATTCTTTGTGTTCCTTCAATATTAGCTAGTGCAATGAAGATGGAAACTTCAAGCACTAAGCAAAACACTTATTAAACACAACATCAATTCCCTTACGGTCTCAGATCCAAGACCTCACACACCTTCGAGGATGGTGAGAGCTAGCGGGGTATGAGAGTAGATTGAGAAAAAAGAAGGAGTAGTCTTATGAGAAAGATGTACATCTCCTCCCATAATCACTCATATTAGCATAGATTAGCTTAGTAACTAGCATGGTAGAGGATATGAGTATGCATTGAAGCTTTGCTCTTGGTTGGATTTGCATCACAAAGCCAAGAGTTGTTGGTGTAGGCCTCCCTTCTCACTAGCTTGGAGTAGGTGATAAACTTTCCATTAAAGCTTGAGAAGGAGAGAGAGAGAGAGAGTCTTCTTGCTCCACACATGGACTAATGTGAGTGTGTATGCAACAATGACTTTGAAAATCAGCCCCCTCTCTCTCTTGGTCGACCCCTCTTGCTATTTGCTCATGCTCACACCCTATTGGCCCATGCCAGGCTTAGCCAATGAAATTTAAGAAGCATAAGTGATAGCCTTCTGATATGTGTCCCCCTTTCCCCTCTTGTGAGAGTTTTAGGTAATTAATTAATGCAACTAAACTCTCATTGGACCCCTTTGTCTCTTGGCCAACAGGAATCAGGCAAGCCATTGGGTTGCTCATTGGACCCCTTGGGAGACTATCCAATAGTCTTCTAGAGAGCTTAATTCTTATTGGTTCTTTTATTAAGTGTTTTTAAATTAATTAAACTAGATTTACTCTAGCCTAATTCTCATTGGTCCACCTCCGTGGCCATCCAATAGGATTTGAGTACACCTTGTGGGCATCTGGGCTAGGGACATGACATGTGTCCCTCTTTCCCTTTGTGTAAAGGAGCTTGTGTGTCTCATCTTCTACTTCTAGGGCTCGTCCCCTCCTATGTAGGGATGCATGAAGACTTTTTGAGCACACACAAAGCATCCAATTTTCCTAGGCTTTTGACCTTTGGACACAACCTTTGAATTTTGGAACCTTAGCATTTTGGAAGTCTTAATGGGCTGAACCTTAGGGTTTTTTAAGCCCATTGTTGCACCTTGCTCTTTTGCAGATGGCCCCCCCTTTGGATCCCTATTTTCCCTCCTTTGGATCCCTATTGTGGCCAGTCTGCTAGCTTAACCAATATTCTAGCTTTTTCTCCCTGGCACTTCCCCATATTAAATGATCATTTAACATGAGAAAATCATTTAGGAGAATTAGATATTAGTTATGACAGCATAAGATGTACAGTCTTCTAGTTTGCGAGAGGCTTCATGCATGTACCAGTAAACCCGTCGAAAGATAGAGGCTTCTTTGTCTATACTAATCGTATTAGATGAGTGAAGGGTTCTGTGATAATAACAATTTTGTCTACATTTCTCCAAAAAACAGGAGAGTTTACAAGCTGATAGCATTTGGAAGCAGCAGGTTCATACTTGGGATATTTATCAATGCAAATGTCCCATCTTCTATCTGCCACTGTTTCAACAAGGGCTGCTTTAACCTGCTGCAATGTAGAGAGAACGTAATACGTTGTCGCAAAATGGGTCACAAAAAAAAATATGTAGATTTTTTGTTGGGGACCTTGTTCTAAACAAAGCGTAAGAAAATGAATTCTCTCTTATACACTTTACCATTTGGTTTGCATATAAAAGAGTTTGCATAATAGAAGGAACTTTTCCAAAGTCCTTTAAGAGAAGATTCAAAGTATGAGCAGCACATGGAACCCGTGTAATCTTTGGATACTTTGCTTCAATTGCTTTTCTAGTTGCTTTGTAGTTAAATGTATTATCTGTGACAATGGCTGTCACATTTTTAGGCCCCCCTGCTCTTTTGATCGAACGCTCATAATACGCATTGAGATATTTTAAATGCTTCTTTCGGACAAGTTTTATGAAAGTCTTGATGCTTTGAAACAACGTTTTGGCTTGCCTATGGGGCCGCGACCCATTAGCCAATTCGGGCTTTTGAATACCCTTTGGCTCCCCGCAGCTCTACCAGGAATGTCGATGATAAGACCATGACGCTCTTTGATATGGTGGATAAGGTCAACACGTTTCTCCCATGCTCTTTGATATGGTGAATAAGGTCAACACGTTTCTCCCATGCTCTATTCCACTTTGGATAGGTTTTGTCTACTCGACAATAGCGGACAAACGTCCCATCTCTTTCCCTAAACTCCTCAATGAAGAGCTGCTTTGCCTAGACAATAATAGGCATTCTCATCTCCTACTATCTGTCTCTCTCTCTCTCTCTCTCTCTTTTGCTTGTCCGCTCTCTATCCAATATATACACACAACCAATTAAAAGGATCAATTTAATCACATCATATTTCACAAAGTTCCTTCTCTCTAAAAATGTAGATTGAAGAAGAGGCGTGTCATTTCATATGCATCAACATCTTGTTGTCAATGTGAAGAGGAAGACTCCCCTCTCCTCTTCATCAGGCTTCGTTTTGCTTTACAATTTTGATTAGATGTCCCCTTTGATGCCATCTTCATAGCTCCAATCTTTGCGGGTACTAAGGCTTTTTGTAAGCCCTTTCTCGATTGAGACCGTCGTGGGGCTTTGCAAGGAGTCATCCTCGTGCAATTTGGAGTTTTTTTGACAAGCACACAAAAGGTTGAGCTTTACAATGACTTCAATACAATCCACGGTCCATTCTGCCCAATCCTTGTCTATTCCACCCGCTCCCTCTCACGCGGCCCTCCTCTCCTTGCAACACGTGACCCTGACTTCTGATTTTTCATTATGTCCTTTTGCCCATGCTCTAATAAAGAGAAGGTAAAGGGAGTGAAGGTGGCTTGAATCCGGCAGTGAAGGTGCAGCGAGGGATAAAGCGAGTGCAAGGAAGCAGGAGTAGGAGGGAATAGAGGCTGTGTTTATATGTAAATTCGGGATGTCTGTCTCTGTCGATTTTTGCCTATGGTTGATGAAGAGAGAAAGCGCTCTGCAAGCGTGCTCAGTGTATGGCGAGGGAGTGAGACAATGCCCACAGCAGCAAGGCACCCTCCAAGCGAGCTATGACGTCGCGTGGCCTGGCGCAGACCCGACTCTTGCCCCCCAATGCACGGACTCGGCGCCTCGATTCCCATACGGCCCCCTTTTCCCCACCTGAATTTACCTGTTCCACAATCCTACGGCCCCTGGCGAGCCCCACCGTCGATCCCCTCCAAATAAACAGCGTCCCATATAGAGAGGAGGCTCACCACCTTTAAATAGAAACATTCGTTCTTTAGCCGCAATGTTTACCTTCTAGCTTGCATATGTGTGGTGGGTTTCAAGACATAGGATTGTTTTTTAGCTAGTTGGGAAAACCCACCATCATGGTTTTGTGTGGTGCATAAGGCTATAGGTATGTAGCATTTTCTCAAATATTCCTACCGATGCTATGTTTTTTTTGACTTTCTAAAAGAAGCCTTAGAGGGGAGTTGGGTTAGGCATATTTTCGAGGGGAGTTGGGTTAGGCATACTTTCAATGTTTTCACTGATAACTGTGACTTACCTTAAATGTTATTTCACTTATAAAATAGTAATTGGATCTTTTTATTTCACCTTTCATTTCACATCTAACATGTCTTGACTTTTCTTGCATTCTATTGTTTTAAAATGTTAAAGTGAAGCTTCACTTTGCATAATTCTAGTAAATTCGATAGATACATACACACATAGAGTCGCACATATTTCTATTCACACACATACACACATATATAGTGATGAGTTCTTTTTGGCTTTCTAAAAGCTTTAGAGATGGGTTAGCGATACTTTCAATGTTTGCCGTGATGATTGAGAGTTACCTTAAATGTTATTTTGGTTTTAAAGTATTAAATGGATATTTTTATTTCACCTTTCATTTCACTTCTTCACATGACTTTTGACTTCTCTTGCATTCTGTTTTTTTCGAATGATAAAATGAAGCTTCAAATTGCATAATTCTAGTAAGTTACACACACACACACACACACACACACAAAAACTATAGTATGACATCGTTGCCTTCGGCGGTGCAATGTGGAATTTTCTTCAACAATCCCTAACTAACAATATCATCATGAATTCTTTTCCCCACATCAACATCTCGTGTAATGACACGTGCCTCATATATACTAGTATGACATCGTCGCCTTCGACGGTGCAATGTGGAATTTTTGTCAACAACTCCTAACTAACAATATCATCATGAATTCTTTTCCCCATATCAGTATCTCGTGTAATGGCACATGCCTCAAGCTGCAATTGTACGTTGGAATTGTATGTAATTGCATTTGGAGAATGCCCTCTCCCGGCATTTGCTGGAAATAGACCATTAAAGCTTCCCGACCCTTCACTTCAAGATGCAAGCTTATGTAATTGCATCTGGAGACACACCCTCACTTTGCGTCTAGCAAAAACAACCCAAAGATTGTTGGCTCTACCCAAGTTGGGCATATCCCGCAATGAGTGCATTCGAAGAGACACCGACATCCCAGACAGGAAGCTCCTCAAGCACCTTTTGTGCTTTATGAAGTGCACCACATTTGGCATACATGTCGATCAAGGTAGTGCCAAGTACAATGTTTTCTTTTAGCAATCCCTGACTAACAATATCATCATGAATTCTTTTGCCCATATCAACATTTTTTGTACTTCCACATGCGTGTACATGATTGACACTTGAAAACATGCACAACATTTGTGTTATAGAATTGATATTTTATTATCTATTGCAGCTGCAGAGGTGGCAAAATCATCAACAGATAATGGATTATGTAGAAGGATATTACATTTTATGTATATTTGATTATTCAAGTGCTCTTTATGAGCTTTGGCCAATTATGTCCGGACGGCCATTTTGCACTCATTTTTGGGCTTTCAAGAAATCTATAAATAGATACGTGCAAGAGGAAAATGCTCACTCTTGCACGGGGGGAGATTGCACCCAGCGCTTGTGTCTATTCTTCTCCTTCTCCTCTCTCTCTCTCTCTTGCCGTGCCGGTGTGGCACTCCGCTCTAGGAGATGCATCTACACGTGCACTTCTCTCTCTCTCTCTCTCTCTCTCTCTCTCTCTCTCTCTCTCTCTCTCTCTCTCTCTCTCTCTCTCTCTCTCTCTCTCTCTCGCTCTCTCGCTCTATGTCTCTCTCTGTTCGCGTATGTTGTTGATTATGTGCGTGTGCGAAAATTCAGGTATACGGATTTGTCGTTTTATGGTATGTATTGTGTTATTATGAGTCCCCAGTGGTATCAGAGCAGTGGTGACGCTCCAAAAAAATTGAAGATTAGGCAGCAGCTAAGTTTTTTTTTTATAATGCTTAGCGGTGTTGTTATTTGCTTCAACTTGTAGTAATTATTGTTGGTTGCACAAGTTACAGAGAGTCCCTTCCTTGCTGTAATGATATAGTGATTATTAGTATAGTTATGCTAATTAATTATACTAATTGAATAGATTAAGCTTAAGCTTATGATGATACTCAATACCGGTAAAGGAATAGTATGTATCGCTAGATAAGATATCACAAAAATCAAATCTCTTTCATGAAACATAGAAGAGAAGTTCGAAAATGAGCGAGCAAGATCGTAATTAGAGAGATTTTGGTATAGTATTATTAGGCATCCGTTACTTGTAATTAACCACCAAAAAATTCCGCAAAGGGGGAGTAAGGAGGGGAAGTTTACACAGGAACGGGCCCATAACGGCCTTTAAATAAATATCTATATGGATGGATCGATAGGTACATTCAAGCACCTTAATGATTGAATTTTTGACGGGCTTCAACCCAAGCAACTAGGAATTGTCGTCAGGAGCCTAGGCGATAATGCTTGTACTGGATGGCAGTAGTGTCGCCCTTAGCAACAATCAAGCGACCACTAACAACCAGTTGTCTTGCCTGTAGGATAGATTTAGCAGCAACAAGGGCCATGCAGTGAACTAGGGGCGCCACTCTAGTGAATGGCAACTTTCTGCATGCACCTTACGTTAACGCGCACTGCACACCTACCCAATTCCATCATCTCGGATCCTTATCGGTTGTCCACAGGCATCAACTAACCACTATCCGTCAACTCTAGCATGCATGGTGGACGTGAGCTTCAATAGTCACTAGTGACTAACCAGTGTAGTACTCTTGGCAGCGCCGTTCTTTGTTTTTCTTTCTCCACTGAAACAAAGCTCTCTGTGTGTGTGCACCCACCACGTCATATCTCTCTTCCTCTCCCTCACTTCATACTGATGCCATGCAACGGCTACAACTCCCGGTCCGCTCGTGCAACTTAGACTCCCCATCTCGTGCAAACTCTCTCCACCCTCCTGAGTGGTCGAAGTCCTCACATTCGCTTTTGCACGCAGTTGCTGGTAGACTTCTCTCTCTCTCATGCATTTGCATGCAGCCTGCCGCGTCGTTGTGCCAAAGAAACAATTATCAACAAAAAAAATTTCTCTACTCTCACTCCCTATCCGCTGCCTATCGTAGGCCATAGCCACCACAAAAAAAAAAGGGACGGTCGTGCTCAGTTTCAGAACAAGCGTCGTCACTTTCATCTCTCTCTCTCTCTCTCTCTCTCTCTTGTGGCAGACCGAACCTAATCTCTCTCTACAGTTGCCATGTTGATGACCTGCGGTTGGCACTTCACTTTTGCATGACCTTCGAGCTCTACTTTGCGACTCTTGTTATCCCACCAACCTCCCACTTGTTTCAGCATACTGTGCACCACCCAACTGCCATGCAGAGCCACCAACCCCCTTCTAATCACACACACACACACACACGCACACACACACACACACACACACACACACACACACACACACACACACACACACACACACACACACACACACACACACACACACACACACACACGCAGTCTTTCTCTCTCTGACCTCCTAGCGGGCAATACCCGTTTCTCTCTCTCTCTCACTCTTTGTCAATCATCATCGCCACTCTCCACCGTAAGAGAAAACGACATTCTCTCTTTCTCTGGTTTTGTTCAGCTGCCATCCCTCTCTCTCCTACGGTGACAAAATCTCTCTCTCTCTCTCTCTCTCTCTCTCTCTCTCTCTCTCTCTCTCTCTCTCTCTCTCTCTCTCTCTCCCTCATATGTGGCTGACGGCGCAGGAGCTGCAGCAACCACCCACTATTTTTACATTTATTTTTCTCTCTCTTTCTCTCTCTCTTCCTCCTAGTCCGATGACTTACAGAGGCGGACCATGCTGAAGCTGTGCGTGGAGTAATGCAAACAACTCTTCCCCCCACCTCGCTTTATCTACCTCTCTTCCAGTACTCCAAGGTTATTCCTCTCCCTCCTGTCCCCCGCTACGATTATAGACATTGATGAAGCCTTGCAACGACTGTTCATTAACGATGCTGCTGATGAGGTTTTTTTTTAAATTTTATTTTATTTCTACTCTACTTCATTTTAATTTGTACACAGACATAGGCTTAGATTCACACGGCTCGTATCATTTTGATCTTATAGGTCTCCTGGGATAGTTTCCTACAACGTTAAAATACTCTTCTTCGTCTTTTCTTCGCCACTCTCTGCGAGTACAACTCCCTACAGAAGAGGACATTGCGAAGTTCTTCAATGAAGTTTTATTACTCTTTAGACATTGGATTCGTCGACCCACAAGGAGTGTATCATCCTGGAGCTTGGTTCTCACAACTCTCCTCACAGTAACCAGTTCTATCGACATCATCAATCGCTTTTCCATCGGGTCAACTTGGAACTTCTCTCTCCAAGGCTCCTCACATTTACACCATCACCTATGGCTTTGTCTTCGCCCAACAAAACAATCGACATCCTTGACACCTTCGAGTCCTTGCAAGATGAGCTCACACAACTTCGGCGAGACTACAACCGCTTGGAAAACTGCTTCCGAAAGCTTTGCCTTCGACTTTTGGACATGCAGGCCTCCGTCCACGCCTTAAACTCTACTTTAATGAGCCTCACCGAACACCTCCTTGGATGACCCCCCTCCATTGACACCAAGAAACCTTGGCGCGACCCTCCTAGTACTACTTTTCCCTCCCCTACACAATAGACATGTGTTTTTTTTATAATTTTTTTTTAATTTTGTAATAAGCCTATCCCTTTGGCCCTCCTTTCATAGATCTCTATGTAGCCCAATTTATTTTTACGAATATCGCAACAGCTCTGTCGGCTCCCGTATGCCGGGATTCATAGCTAGTCTTTTGGTTTGTTTAAGTTGTCAACACTTCTCGTAGCACACGTAATCTAGCATGGTTAATTTTTAATGATTTTTTCATATGAACACCACATTATTTATCGCAATTTTGTCTGCATTGTACTAAATAATTTTGATTAGCACAAGTTAGTATAAAATTGGATCTGCTCATATCTACAAATATCCACACTAAAACTCTCCGTTGTAGCCACTTTCTGCAAAGTGTATCATGATACTACTTCGCCTTTTGTAATTCGTTCAGCTGATCAAAAGTCATGAACTCATTTGTAGAGATTCAAATTTGATGTACTTGCAACGTTATGAAAAAAAAAATCTTGCTAAATGACTCGCATATTTTTCCACTTCTTAGTAAAATTGCTCAACATGCCTATCTTTATTACATTCACCACACCTTTAGGGAAATATGACTATGTGTCCCGCCAACATGCACCCACATGAGATTATTTTCACTACTTATCTCATGTCCAATCATTCAGATAGAGCCACACAGACTAGAATGGACACTATTTTGTTTTAAGTTTATTATAAGCATATCATTAACTACAAATCGATGATTATTCGACTGCGTATACTAACCCTTTTATACAAGATAGGGCTACCCCATCTTCTTACATAATCTAAGCAGAATAATTCCACTTTCTCTTCAATCAAAGGCTAATCATGGTAGGCCTCGGTAAGTAGTCAACATACTTTTATCCTTCATATCGAGTTGTAATGATTCCACTAAAATTTTATTCTTACTTCTTTTATTTTGGCCCATTGAAACAACTTAGACTAGTTTGGTTCTTGCATTGTTTTTTATGTTTGTTTGTGGCATTAGTGGATCTATGCGAGAACTGCAAAGTATTTCTTCTCGCGAAGTTGTCTCACATTTCAGTTTCAGCAAGGTTATGGATAACTTTTTATTTTAAGGGAAAATTACCAAAATACCCCTCTAATTTGAGGAAATTCCCAAAATACCCCTCAAATTTCAAAAATTCCCAAAATACCCTTGTATCTATTTTGGTTGGAATGTTCAAGATTTTCTAATCTTCATTCGTTTTTGACAATTGAGATCCGTTTTTGAGTGCTCAGCATGTAATTTGTCACTAGTTACGATCACAAAAAAGGCAATTATGTCTAAAAATAATGAAGCAATTCATCTCCAAAGCCTACGTAACCAACTCAAATTTTAGTTTTAGCATCTTGTACGATAGACAATCACTCTTCTTGTGAAGACCTACAAAAAAATTTATTTTTCGAGAAATTAAGTCTCACAACCAGGGGTATTTTGGGAATTTTGGAAAATTTGAAGGGCATTTTGGGAATTTATGACAAAATATCATGGGCATTTTGGGAATTTTTGAAATTTGAGGAGTATTTTGGGAATTTCCTCAAATTAGAGGGGTATTTTGGTAATTTCCCCTTATTTTAATCTTGTTTACTTTCTTTTCAATTCCAATTGTCAAGTCATTGTGCCAGCACTGTACATCTTAAAAGTATAATCACACACTAATATTAAATTGAATTCTAGATAGAGTGGATATTCTTTTCTTTCATTGCAAATTACTAACACAAAATTACCAGTTGCAGTACTCGTACCTCTCCCCATATGCCACTAATGGTATAAATACAGGATACCCTCATGGAAATTTTATAGAGATGCTTTGTCAATAAGCTATGTGGCTACTCTGGTGAGCTAAGGTGCTTTAGGATACTGCACAACAATTTGTAAGTGCTTTGATATACTGCATTGTGATGTCAACAACATAGTAAATATTTTTTTCCCTTTATGTCTTGCCTAGTCCATTGGTCACGCACACACAGATTCGCTGATCTAGGTAGTGTGTAGATACTCATCTTGGTGCAGATCCGCCGAATTAGGCAACACATTAATAAACTTTACATCTATGATTTTTAAACAATATCCAATGCAGATTCGCCGATTTAGGCAGCACGTTTTATTGGTGTAGACTCGCCGGATGAGGCAACACCGATCACAAAATCATGCTGTAGTGGCTGGCCACCACTGTAACTGGTATGATTTTGTTACCCGGGTACATAACGTAAGTGATTTGGATATGGACCTATCTTGTGTAATTGGAATTGGATTGGGATTTGGTATAAGATGATTTTTTTGTCACGACAGTATTTCTTGAATGGACATTGAGATTGATGAGGATTGATTATTGATGATGAGTGTGACCAATGATATCATGATTCATCAGGGTATGACATTTACTGCTTATTCTAGTGGTATGGGACACTAGAATAGGTAGTATGTGGATGACGGCAGGCATAACCAATTTTATGGATTTTTCTTTTATTATCTGATACAGATTTCTAATCATTGTTTTTGACAAGTATTGTTTGCAGATTTTTATCTTCGCAGCTGAGGACAGTTGCTTTCCAACGGAGAGGTATGTAATAGAATTGATGTTTTATTATCTATTGACAGGTGGAAAAAGAATCAACAGATAATGGATTATGCAGAAGGATATTACATTTTATGTATATTTGATTATTCAAATGCTCTTTATGAGCTTTGGCCAATTATGTCCGGACGGCCAGTTTGTACTCATTTTTGGGCATTCAAGAAATCTATAAATAAATACGTGCAAGAGGAAAATGCTCACTCTTGCACGGGGGGAGATTGCACCCAGCGCTTGTGTCTATTCTTCTCCTTCTCCTCTCTCTCTCTCTCTCTCTCTCTCTCTCTCTCTCTCTCTCTCTCTCTCTCTCTCTCTCTCTCTCTCTCTCTCTCTCTCTCTCTCTCTCTCTCTCTCTCTCTCTCTCGCTGTGCCGGTGTGGCACTCCGCTCTAAGAGATGCGTCTACACGTGCACTTCTTCTCTCTCTCGCTCTATGTCTCTCTTCGTTCGCGTATGTCGTTGATTATGTGCATATGCGACAATTCAGGTATACGGATTTGTCGTTTTATGGTATGTATTGTGTTATTATGAGTCTTTTGCAAGGCCATCGTGCATCTGTTTGTAGAAATTTGAGCTGCCCTCTCTCTCTACATCTGTTGAAAACAACCGAAAGCTTCCTAATCCTGTTGGGCATATTGTGCAATCAATGCACTACATGAGAGAGCATTGCGGTAGGAAGCTCGTCAAGGACTTGTTGGGAGGACCTGTTGAGCTCACAAAAGAATGACTTATTCTCTTTCCCTCCATGATTGCTTGTGTGGTGGATATTGTTGCTTTCTTGGCACTTCTCTGTGTTCATCAAACCAAGATACCTTGACCTCTTCAACTACGTTCTGGTCCAACTCTACAGCCCAGTTGAGACACTCATAATCACAGTTCTCCTCCTTTTCCCTACGCTTTGGGTTGCTCTCACACAATATATTGAACTCAAGGTATTGTATTGACTATGCCTGCAATATCCATACGCTTTAACCACGATGTCTTCGTACATTTTTGATTGCTTTGTTGCTAGTTTAAGGTTATAGCCTTTTCCACGTATGTGTGAATGTTGTTTTTGTAGAGGAGTCATGAGTCCAAGCGGGTAGTGAGTTCACTCTAATCAGGCCCTTAGCTCACTTGTAGTAGTTTAGGCTATTAGAGTAGCCTTCTTTCCTCTTTACTACCACTTTTTAGTACTGAAACATCAAATTCATCACTTTGTAACCTTTTGGTCTTATAGGTCACTCAACTACCAGGAAAGCACGAAAAGTGGAGTAACCATGGGATGTGTGAACCAGGTTCTGCATCGGCACTGCTACCCATTGGTCCACCTTGGAAAATAGTTGAGGTTGCTGGGTAGTCTGAACCCTCTCTAATGGAACGACACCCAGTGCTCGAAAGAAACTTTTTTCCATAAAATTGGCAAGCCTATATATATGAAAATAGGTCTTCTCACCTTCAAATTTAAAATTTAGAGGAGTTCTCTCTCTCTCTCTCTCTCTCTCTCTCTCTCTCTCTCTCTCTCTCTCTCTCTCTCTCTCTCTCCCACGATATTTATCCCAATCATGATCTCTTGCCAATTCAATTTCACTTAAAGACAATTATATAGATCTCGTAAATGTTTTTCCAATTCATTTTTGCTAAAAGACAATTATATGGTGTCTCTGCACCCAACACACATGCGCACCAACTTTCTCTATCGACAGATGGCGATTGAACTTCTGTAGGCACGGCTCTGTGGAGTGCAGCCAGTTGTGCGAGGGTGGAATACATGTAGCTGCAGAGCTGTGCATGACCTAAGGCTGCAAACCGGGGATGCATTGCCAAGGTGTGGCAAGCCCTATGCTTGGCAGTGCTCGCAATGACTCCCGAGTTGCACCCACCCCATGCAAGCTTAGCGGCACATGATGTTGTGTACTGTGTGTGTGTGTGTGTGTGTGTGTGTTTGTTTTGGACTTGAAGATGCTGTAGCCTCGCCCGCATCAGAGAGGCATGTCCACCCGCAACCTTGGCTTGCATGTGGCATACATGGCTATGAAGAACACCCAAATATTCCGTAATGGCCCACCTTATCGCCCTAGATCTTGTTGTGAAGCGCCCACATGAGAGAGAGAGAGAGAGAGAGAGAGAGAGAGAGAGAGAGAGAGAGAGAGAGAGAGAGAGAGAGAGAGAGAGAGAGAGAGAGAGAGAGAGAGAGAGAGAGAGAGAAGGGATGGCTCTAATGATTAAAACAAAGTGCATACTGAAGCCGCATATGGTCCTCGCATCTCACTCTGCTTGGCGCAATATCTCGCTTTGCCAAACCCGCTGTAGTATCCCGCAGCCCAAGACCCGCTCTCAATTCAATGTATTGGGAGTCTCTCTCTCTCTCTCTATCTATCTCTCTCTCTCTCTCTCTCTCTCTCTCTCTCTCTCTCTCTCTCACACACACACACACACACACACACACACATCGCACATACGACAATGCACACTTACTTGAAGTGGCCGTAGTAAGCACGTTCCACCACGTGTGGTGTCACAGGAATCTCTTCCCCCATTGTAATAGTATAGATACACACACACACACACACAATATAAATAAGTGAATATATAATATATGTTCTTTTTATTGTATGTGTAAATTTATTTATTTATTTATTTATTTATACACACACACACACACACACACACACACACACACACACACACACACACACACACACACACACACACACACACACACACATATATATTAATGAGCAAACGGTAAAGAAAAGAAAAATCGGTGAAATGCTATCAAAACTTAGTTAAAAAATCCTACAAAATCTCAAAAGTTTTGCTAGTATTTTTGGTTTGCTTTTTTGCGAGGAGGACACTCAATCTCTTAATAAAAGAGACATTCCCGAACACTGCTTCACCTTGTATAATTCTAGTTAAACTCAACCTGATGATTTTATCACTTTCTTGTTCTTTTAGAAAGCCATCGTGACCCTTTCACTTGTTATTTCACATTTCATTTCACAGCCTACATGGCTTGATTTTTCTTGCATTCTATAACTTAATTCTAGTCAATATTTGGGAAAGTCCCTTTTATTAAGCGGCCGTTAGCAGAGTTTCCTCCTCACAAAGAAGCAAATTGGAAATACTAGCAAAAATTTAAAATTTGCATGATTGTTTCAAACTATTTTCTCACATATTTCATTGGTTTTTCTTTCCTTTACCATGGTTTGCAACCAGCTAGTCTCGAATTTCAATTGGCTCAAGGCTATGCTGAGGCATTCCTTTCTAGAACACTAGATTTCCAGTTGAACCCAACCTAATGATTTTATCACTTTCTTATTGTTTTAGAAAGCCACCGTAACCCTTTTACTTGTTTGGCTTAGAGCAGTATTTTACACAAGAAGTGTTCTCCCACTTTTTGTGTAAAATATTGTTAAGTGGGTGTGAAGTGATCTTTAGAGGGTTGCTTGAACAATCCTTCATAGCACGGCACCTTTTCTGGAAAAAAAGCATTAATTAATGATTTGTTGTCTTTTGAGCCTTTTTGGGATGCACAACTACAAAAAAACAAGGATTTTATCTAAGATAGTATGAGCTTGGTTGCTTGCAACTACGAAGCAGTCCTACTGCCCCGTTATTTGGTGGCCAATATGGTCCATTGAGAACCATCATTACAATCGGGAGGGCTGGTCAACAGCTCTGTGAGAGGGGCATGAAAATGGCTCACTACTGTGGCAAGGCTGTTGCCCGACAACTACATCCCATCGAAGGTGATCACTGCAATGAAACCACGATCACACCAATATTGAGGGAATGCAAACAAAAATGTTCGCCTTTTTATGCAATTTGACGGAGAGTTAATGGGTGCATTCTCTCTCTACACAATCGGCTGATAATCGGGGGATACAACTGCATGTCACCAAGCTCTATGCCTTTGCGTGCCCATAATGGAGGATGATTGCTACTTTTATGCAAGTACCTAATAGGAGCCTAGTAGGTGAGCCGAATCCTTTTTAAGGTGCTTCATTAATGCGAATTTGCATAGATGTTGTGATGGGTTTGAGGAGGAAAAAGGGCGAGAGAGAGAGAGAGAGAGAGAGAGAGAGAGAGAGAGAGAGAGAGAGAGAGAGAGAGAGAGAGAGAGAGAGAGAGAGAGAGAGAGAGAGAGAGAGAGAGAGAGAGAGAGAGAGTTTTAACTATTAACAGTATACATAACACATGAGATAATCTACAAAGACCTTGGCCTACAGATAAAGTACAAAGTCATGTATTTCTTTCGACAGTTTATCCAAAGCAAATACATCATAGTAACAGGCCATTGAAGGGTAGGATGGTCCTGTTATAGTCCAATAGTTACAAGTACAACACTTCATCTTCTTAATCAATTGCCAAGGAGAGGACACCCTTACCTGCATCCACAGTAAGAAAACAAACTATTCGTTAGCTTCCAAACAGCATTGCAGGTAACTGGGGTGACCTAGTTGTCATCCATGTCACTAAGATATCAAAAAAAGAAAAATCATGCTGCTAAGGTTTAAAGTGATTAGTAATATTTTGTTTCCCTAAACTAGAATGGAATTTTGAAACAACTTTCCAGTTTCAGTTCAAGTAAAAATCCTTCCTTCCGTACTTTAAAATTTAGTTTTTATCGATCAAAACAATGTTCATGCTATAGCAGTTGTTTTTTATGTTACTGTGAAGTCAGGTCTTAGTGTTTTTCATCCAGATTAATCAATCATTAGCATGGCTGTCCGCCTCTACCATTATTTCCACCATAAAAGAAAACCCTATTTTAATGAGTTAAAGCAATCTTTGAGTCACAGCTTTTCTTTAAAAACCAAAAACCCAAACAGTAATGATTCGAGATTTTAGTCAGCAGACAAAAGAATTTTTTACCACCAGCCTTTTTATCGTCTGGTTATGCTACCATTTAATCATATAGAGAATAAGTAGAAATATATTTTGCAACCCCACTCATTCAGGTCGAACGAGGGGCCCATATCCCTCATGTGTTTCAAAAATAAATCCCTAATCCAACCATTAGACCAACCCATGTTATGACTACAGCCTGCTGTCGATTCATTTCTCCGCAACAGAATGCTCAATTGTTAGTATTTTATTGCTTTACATAGCCTGCAAAATAGAAGCCAGTCGAGGGAAAACCCAGTCCGTTCCCATACCAATGTCATCCAGCCGATCGAAACACACGCTGTATCGACTAAATAGTATAGATTTGTAAGAGCTAGTCCAAAGGTCATGCAACCCTATCCCTGTAAATGAAAAAGAGCATATGTATACAGTCACTCAATCAAGCTAGTGTGAGAAAATGCATCAGCACGAACAACCTCCTAAATCCAGATAGAAAGAATATGAGCATATGCATACATTCACATCCAATCCAGTCATTCAATTGGTATTTCTCTCAGGCCAAAAAAAACCAAAAGCTCCTAGCTAGTACAAATACTTGTATGTAAAATATGGCTTTTAGAAAAACAAATAATTGCCATAGCTACCAACCCCAGTAAAAATAATAGAAAAAGAGTATGGCTCCGGCACCAGCTAAGACCAGCAAAGGCCATTAAACAATTTTCCACATAGAGTGGGGAGCCTTTAAGCCGTTCTGTTCCCAAACCAACTCAATCACCAGAATATGCTTCAGCCCTAAACAACTCATTAGGTCAGTCCATCCTATCCGTCAATCGCTGCAAGACAAAGTTAATACTTAAGTTTAAGCGTCATAACTGTATATACGAGGCAGCAGTTTAATAAACCAACAATCCAGTAGGAAAAACCAGTCATCCTATCCAACATACCACTACCAGATAGTGCCTAGAGTCAATGTAGACCAATCCCAAGAGTCGGTAGCAGTGAATATAACCAGCAAACCAATCGTCAAAAATAACCCCAAGACCAGTAGAGGATAGCTTACCCTACCATATATCAAACATCGGCAAGGATTCTCACAAAACAACTCATTAGGTCAGTCCAACCTACCCGTCAAAAACGCTGCAAGATAGACTTAATATTTAAGAGTAAGCATCATAGCTGTATCATATTAGGCAGCGGTTTAATTCACCAGCAATTAGTCGAAAAAAAAACAGTCATCCTATCCAACATACCACTACCAGATAGTGCCAAGAGTCGAGGTAAGCCAGTCCTAAGAGTCCGCAGTCGTGAGTAACACCAACAAACCAGTCGGCCAAAACCAACATAGGATAGCTTACCTTACCATATATTTACCAACGGCAAGGATCCTTACATAGTCAACAATCAATCTCAGTCCATCCATTGATTAGACACATCACTACCAGATAATGCCAAGAGTGAAGGTAGATCTAGCCCCACCCCTCAAAATGAGAGAGAAGAGTAGTCCAACAGCCCGAGACTACACCTTGTCTCAAAACCTTACTCCTTAACGGATATACTGAGCCATGCAACAGTCCAAAATAGAAGCTTAAGCTTTTGTAAGATATCTATAGAAAGAAAGACAACTCAGCCTGCAAAATAGCTAGGACATTATAAGAAAGCATACATTACCCCATACCAAACACCGGACATGATACAATCCATCCTTTTATTCACCACATTCAGTAGAACACCTGAACAGTGTCAACCACTACTCGGATACAAGGCCAGTACAACCTTTTAAACACATTGGATTACCCAGCACGATCCATTGAGCTATTGTGAGAAACCCAATCATAGCATATCGAAAAAACCATAGAGTGAGCCTTGCTACAGCCCGAACCACGAGCTTCCATGTTCCCCATTAGAGATAGAAAGCATATTTTATTTATTTTGCAAAGTTTAAACCGAAAATGGTGTAAGCAACATCAGTGAATTACC
Organism: Adiantum capillus-veneris; assembly: GCF_014529385.1. Lineage (NCBI taxonomy): Eukaryota > Viridiplantae > Streptophyta > Polypodiopsida > Polypodiales > Pteridaceae > Adiantum > Adiantum capillus-veneris. The sequence continues at coordinate 89,530,224 of NC_140954.1, forward strand.
CAGCTGAAAAACCTTCATATCAAACCGTTATATCAAAGCATACCATGCCCAAAGTGCCATTCAATATTAAAATCACACAGGGTACCTCTGTAGATTCGGCCAGCGACTTCTTGTTAGGAGCCATCACCAAAGGACTTGCAGAGATGAAGCCACTCACAATCTCAACAGTATTGAAAAAGATAGAAAGGAAACCCAATGCGGAGTGGAAGCTAAGTGAGCTTAGGCTCACCTTATATAGTATTGCCAAAGAAAGTCTGCAGTCGCATTCAACTGGCCGTGGAGCCCTCTTTGGGGCAGATGGAGAGGCTGGCTTGCAGCGAATTCGTTTCCTCCCCCATCCGATGCCTGGCAGGCTCTGTGCATGCAACCCAGAAACAGTAAGCGGTGCTACCTTCTGCCATTGAAGTCGATATGATGTGCTATCACGCCTCATTATGCAATGAGATATTTGGTTAGAAAAATGAAGACCCTCAAAAAAGTCCAAGGCGCCCAAGAAGTCTTCTTTTCACACAATAATATCGAGGGGTGAAAGAAACCCCAGGTAGTTACCATGGATGAAGAGTCGCCAATCCTTTAGCAGGATACACACACACACACAGAGAGAGAGAGAGAGAGAGAGAGAGAGAGAGAGAGAGAGAGAGAGAGAGAGAGAGAGAGAGAGAGAGAGAGAGAGAGAGAGAGAGAGAGAGAGAGAGAGAGAGAGAGAGATCGAGAGAGAGAGAGAGAAGGGTCAAAGTAAATCAGAGAGTTATAATGTAGTAGATATGATATCTAGTCCGATCTAGTCTAGTGTTTAGACCAAGCCAAAGATAGGATGTGGTAGATCAAATCTCGTTGATACCAAGTGTGTATATATATATATATATATATATATATATATATATATATATATATATATATATATATATATATAGAGAGAGAGAGAGAGAGAGAGAGAGAGAGAGAGAGAGAGAGAGAGAGAGAGACCCACCCTTACCCAGGGGAAGATCTTCCACTTGGTTTGGGGGGTCATCACCAAGTGGTGAGACCTCCCCTACAACCAATGTATCATTGTATGAGTGTTAGAAGTTCAATAATAGTCTCCTTGTCAGCCAAGCATAAGGGCCAAGAGTTTTTAGCGAGAAAATCCCTAACCGTGCCTTGTAGTTCTTTCATGGAAAAACCATTCGCCTTATATTTCCTCATAAGGTGACAAATTGCCTGAAAGGCTAAGAACGAGTCCGAGGATGAGTACATAATCAAATACACCATGCCGAGACAGGTTTTTACAGCTATCTTATGTGGACGATTACTCTTCCTTTTGACGTATTCGATCAAGCTCAGGTGCAGATTATCCCTTTTCCAGGAGAATTTTGTGACAAACCTCCTAGTTATTAATGGAGAAAGAAGTGATAACTCTATATTTAGAGATACTGTTTTAGTAATGATATTCAGCTCGGTATCGTTCACGCAATCCAATGAGGTACTTTGCAAAATTGGGATTGTTTAGACTCAATAAGTCATCCATATACCTGTAGGTATGCCGAAAGAGTGTTAAGTCAATAGTGGTGTCCGTTGTCTCTAGTTGTTTCATTATCCATCTATACTCAAAAAAAGCAAGGTAGAGATTGCACATAACATGTGAACATGAGAATCTCATAGGGATACCATGAATCTGCCGAAAGCATTGATTTCCTAACAAAACAAAGCAATTCTGAAATAGCCATTCAATAACCATAGTCAGACTACACCGATTATAGTGAGTGGGTGGTCCCTTACGTGAGTTTTTTACCCATCTGGGACTCCGGGTAAGTGAAATAGCATGATAACCTATCAAACTTCTTTTTTCAAACACCCATTTAATCATCTGTTGTAGGACAGAAAACAACCCCAAAGGTTCAAATAGTGATATGTTTTCATAGCATTGCGTGATATCTGCTGAAAACATGAAAAAGATGCATTGTGGTAGATTAATGAACACCTCCGTCGCGTTTTTTACTAGCCAAAAGTTATTCACTTGAAGCCTTGTGAAGGTCCTAGCTGCTATAATTTTCTTCACAGATGTTGGTAAAGTTAGTGAGAATGAGATTGAGACACACAGTAATTACGTCTGTGGCGTGTAACATAATGCAATTAGAGGCATGTGAAATCCACCTAAACTTGTGTTTGTGACTCTTATACGTGGGAAATAGTAATGGTAGTTTCGAACTATGAGTGTCTAGTTTTAAGTTATTTAGTGAAATACCGAGGTATCGTGTGGTTTCTTCTGGACACATTTCAGATACTAGGAACTCTGGTCCTTTAAGCCTAGCCTCAACTGCTACTTTGGCTAGGTGCTTGTAGATAAGAGTAGTTATATGCGGGGCTTTGTCAAGTCCTACCACAAACCAATCCTGTTTTAGTTTATTTATCAAATACAGCAGTGAAGGAGATAGCCAAGTTGTTTCCTGGCTTAACCATGTAGGTGGGATTGCTCCAATACTGTTACCATATACATGTGGTAGTGATGTGTGTGAACACACTAGGACCGCCGGGGCATTTTTTCCCTCTTTAGGAGGTTTTTTCCCCCGTGCATTATATACGCCCATCACTCTAGGGCTATCTATCTTTCGATTGCACACTAAGTAATACACTCTTTATTGTGTGCCTTGAGCTTCCTTCGTCTTCTCCAAGTTGTGTGCGTTCCTCTGCAACCCTAATTCCAACAGTTGGTATCAGAGCAGGTCACGTCCTCCCGGGCTTAGTTGCCAGCTGCTCCAGCACACGCCTGCTCACTTTCTTCGATTTCAGTGAGCTTTGGCGAGCGTTCGCAGGTCGACAAAAATTTTGGGACTGCTTGAAGAGCTTGGTCTGCTCAGAATTTTGATTTGGGCTCATTTCGGCCTCCGTTTCCACTACAGACAGTACTGCACATGCTATTTCGTCATTTTGTGTAGAATTTTTGTCAGTGCCGTTTTCTACATAACAGGTGCCTTATAGTCTTCTACGGTTTGTGCTATATAGCACAGGTTGTTCCCGCTCCATTTCTCCTATTTTCATGCAGTTTTCACATCAGGTGCAACATTTACCATGGCTGACAACAACAACACAGATGTGTTCAAGATGTTTGCTGCTGAGGACAGGTTGGATGGGGAAAACTACCCTATGTGGGCTTATATGATGCAACATGTTCTTGTGTCAAAGGGTGTCTGGAACATTGTGCAGGGCATTGATGTACATCCTGGTTCTGAGGATGTAGGCGATGTTGAGGATGTTGCAGGTCTTGCTGCAAGGATTGCAGCTGTTAGAGTTGTTTTGCCTACGGCAGAACAAGCTCGTTGGGATGTTAAGGATGCGCACGCTCATGCATTGATTGCGTTGTCTGTGAAGCGCACCATTGTTCCTCACATCCGTTCAGCAAAATCTGCAAAGCAGGCTTGGGATATTCTAGCAGGTCTTTATGCAAGCTGCAATGAGGCTAAAATTGCTTTGCTGCGTAAAGAGCTGGAGTCAAAGATTATGCATGAGGAAGATGATATGGACACTTTCCTTGCTAGTGTCAAGGATATCAATGAGCATCTTATTTCTGCAGGTGAAGTCATTTCAGACAGTTCCCTTGTGCAGACTGTTCTTGATGCCTTACCAGATTCCTACCATACTTTTGCTAGTACTTGGAGACTGATGACCCAAGGAAATCCTGAAGTTGTCAATTTTGATGCATTATGCACATTGCTGTTGCAAGAGTCACTTTCTAGAAAAAACAGGACTAGGCAGCGTGCAGTTGAACAGGCTTTTATTGCTTCTCAAAGAAAGGGTGGTAACAGTAATGCAGCCACTTCTTATGGTTCTACTGCGAGTGGCAAAAATTCTGTTCCTAATGCTTCTGCTGGCAGTACTTCGTCTGGCAATTCTGGTGATAAGGGCAAAAAGAAGATGCGTTGCCATTATTGTAAAGCCAATGATCACTTGATCAAGTCGTGTCCTAAGTTGAAGGCCAAAGAGGCTAAGAAGAAAGAGGGTGGTTCCACTGCAAATGCTGGTTCCACTACAAATGCAGCCATTGTTGAGTCTTCTGTGAAAGGAGACTGTGTTGCTGATGTTGATGCAGAATGGGCTTTTAGCACAGAGTGAACTTACAATCCTGCTATCCATGATGCATGCTTGTCAGTTGCTGTAGATTCACATGTGTGGTATTTTGATAGTGGTGCTACAAAGCACATTACCTCACATCGTGAATTGTTTACCTCTCTCGAGTCTGTCCCTCATAAGAATTCATCACTTGTGCCAACAACGCCTCTTATCCAGTTCAGGGAGTTGGAAAGATTGTGCTCACTGCTGCTAATGGCAGTTCCTTTACACTTGTTGATGCACTTTATGTACATGGGATCAAGAAGAATCTCTTGTCTGTATCCGCACTTGCTAGACTTGGACTTGTAGTCAAATTTGTGGATGACAGATGTACAGTTCATGATCTCAATTTTGGTGATGAAATTGTTGCATATGGGCTTTTGTGCCGTGGGCTGTATAAGCTCACTTTGTATGACAAGTGTGGACAAAATTTTTCAAATGTTGTTGCAGATTCAAGGTCTATTTCAGATGCAAAACTTTTGCATGCACGTTTTGGTCATCTGAATTTTGCCAGTTTGGTGCGTTTGCAGAAATCTGATATGGTTGCTTCTTTGCCACCTCTTGAAGCACCTGTCAAACATGTTTGTGAAGGCTGTATTTTGGGTAAGATGGAGCGTTCTAAGTTTCCAAAGGATGGTTCAGTTCGGGCCACATGCAGGTTGCAACTTGTGCATAGTGATGTTTGTGGGCCCATGCAAACTCCGTCCTTGGGCAATTACCTGTACTTCGTGACTTTCATTGATGATTACTCCAGGCATGCATGGGTATTTCCGCTTAAAGCGAAGTCCGAAGTTTTTATGTGCTTCAAACAATTTCTGGCTATGGCTGAAAATGTCTCGAAATGTACTATGGGCACCCTCCGTTCCGATCGAGGGGAGGAGTATATGTCTCATGAATTTAATGCATTTCTGGCTAGTCGTGGGATAAAACACCAATGTACAGTGCCTTATACACCTCAACAAAATGGTGTTGCTGAGAGGAAAAACAGGTCACTGACGGAAATGGCACGATGTATGGTCAAAAGTCAAGCTTTGCCAAATTCTTTTTGGCTTGAGGCCATTATGTGTGCCACTTATGTACTTAACAGGTGTCCTACGAAATCTTTGCAGTCTATTACTCCATATGAAGCATGGCATGATAGAAAGCCTTCTATTGAGCACATGCGTGTTTTTGGCTGTTTGGCATATGCTTTGGTGCCACAAGTGCAGCGCAGAAAATTGGATGATTGTTAAGTATGGAGCCTGATTTACCCTTGTAATTTTCTGTGGTAAAAGCGCACATTTGTAAGGCCCCCATTATGAGGAGTAGCCATCGTGCGTGAAGGAAAATCACTCACCGGAAACCAAAATTTACATGGACAAGAATCAGGGGCATTCTTTTTCGCCGGAATATTCTTTTTCGCCGGAATATTATGGCCGGACGACGGCCGGAAAGTGGTCGGAAAACAACCGGTCGGTTGGCTGGTGGCCGGTAGTCAATGGCTGATGGCCGGTGGTCGAAAGCTGTCAATGGCCGGTGGCCGGTGGCCGAATTCAAAAGCGGACTTGTCTTCTCAAGGGCGGCCACACATGGGCGGATTGGAGGGTCCGATTTGGACTTATTCTCACAAGGGCGGCTACACATGGATGTCTCTCATAAGAGAGGGCAACCCTTTTGGCCTATAAAAGGAGGCCATTTCTACACACATTTCATAGTATGAAGTTGATGCAACAAGGTGAGTGTGAGGTGGTGAGAGTGAAGCAAGGCGGGAGCTCCATTAAGGGTATAATCCCTTTGTAAACTACTTCTTGTTTTGAAGTACTAAAGCCATTGAGTGGCTGCTTTCCCATGGACGTAGCCCACATTGGGTGAACCACGTATATCGTGTGTACTCTCTCTCTCTCTCTCTCTCTACTCTATAATCTCGTGTATATAAATCTGTCTCTCTCCATTAAGTAATCTCCTCAATTATCTATTTAGCTACGTCTTATTTCCTAACAATGATAAGGTTGTCAAATGTATTTTTGTTGGTTATAGTGCTGAAAGCAAAGGTTACAGGTTGTATCATCCGCAAACAAAACGTATTCTGGTTTCTCGGGATGTAGTGTTTGTGGAAGATTCTGTTCAGCCCTTGCTGTCATGTACTAGAGACACTAATGTAAGCTCACAGGACATTTATGACACTTTGTTGCCTCTTTTCAGTGGTGGAAATACGAATGTAAGTTCCAATGAGGCAAATGTACAGCCTATGGGGGTTTCTAAAAATGTTTTAGATCAGCCTATTACTGATGCAGATGTACATGATGTACTTGATGAGGAAAAAGTTGAAAATGAGCAGGCTAGAGGTATGCCAAAATGGCTATTGCACACTTTGCATGACAGTAAATTGGATGCACCTTTGTCTAGTCGTACTCGTTCAGGCTCTCGCCATGCATCTTATGCATCAGATTGTTATGCTTTGGCTGTGTCTAGCTTACATGATGTTGAGGAGCCTCTTTCTTTTGATGAAGCACATAATTCAAAAAATTGGATGGCTGCCATGCAATCAGAATATGATGCACTTATAGAGAATGACACATGGACTTTATGTAATTTGCCTCCTGGCAAAAAGGCCATTGGTACGAAGTGGGTTTACAAGTTGAAACGCAAACCGGATGGTGAGATCGATCGCCATAAGGCTCGACTTGTTGCAAAGGGTTATGCACATAAAAGATGCATAGATTATGAAGAGACTTTTGCTCCCACTTGTCGTATGACTACTGTGCGTTTCATATGTGCATTGGCAGTTCATTTTGGTTGGGATGTACATCAATCAGACATTGTTACTGCTTTCTTGAATGGTGACATATTTGAGGAAGTTTATGTAACGCAACCTCGCGGTTTTGTCATAAAAGGACAAGAGGACAAAGTGTGCAGATGTAAGAAGGCTTTGTATGGGTTGAAGCAATCTCCTCATGCTTGGTATGAGAAAGCTGACACTCATTTGGTTAAACGAGGCTTTCGTAATAGTCCAACAGAAAGCACATTGTATGTAAAGCGTGAGGGTGATGTACTTCTCATTGTGGTTCTTTATGTTGATGATTTGCTGATCACTAGACCAAATGAGAGACATATTGCTGAATTTAAGGCTGATTTGAATGCTACTTTCAAGATGAAAGATTTGGGGCTGTTGCATCATTACTTGGGTATACAGTTTAAGTAGTGTGATGGTGGTATTGCCTTATGTTAGAAAAGTTACATAGAGACATTGCTATGTAAGTTTGGACTTGAGGATTGCAAACCTATTGCCACTCCCACGGAAATAGGTTTGAAGTTGAGTCTACATGATGCTGGTGATCCTACTGATGTCACTCTTTACCAAACTGCTGTTGGTTGCCTCATTTATGTATGCAACACGAGGCCAGATATCAGTTTGCAGTCTCACAGGTCAGCAGATTTATACATAGCCCAGGCTGTCAAGAGGATTTTCTGCTACCTTAGTGGCACTTTACATCTTGGCTTGTTTTATCCCAAGGGGGGATCATTGCCGCCAGACTTACATGCTTTTTCAGACTCAGATTGGGCTGGTTGTTTTGACACGCGAGTGTCCACAAGTGGTTTTTGTTTCATTCTTGGCAGTTCATGTATATCATGATTGAGCAAGAAGCAACCTACTGTGGCCACTTCGAGTTGTGAGGCTGAGTACAGGGCAGTCTTCACAGCTACGGTTGAGTGTGTATGGCTTAGACGCCTTATGGCTGATTTGGGTGTTGGACAGGACACTGCCAACACTATCTACAATGACAGTCATAGCGCATTGGCAGTTGCGAGGAACCCAGTTTTTCATGCTCGCACAAAGCACATTGAGGTGCATTACCACTATGTCAGGGAGAGGCTCTCAACAGGAGAGATCAGCTTGGCTTATGTGCCAACACAGGACAACCTTGCAGATCTTTTCACAAAGGCATTGTCTCATGAGAAGCTTGAAGCTTTCTGCAAAGCTTTGGGCTTACTCCCCTTTGTGGACTAATCCTATCCTCAGGGCATGGCACTTCCCTTTACTCATGTGCCAGCTCTTGTTCACCGCATCACTCCAGGGGGGATTTGTTACCATATACATGTGGTAGTGATGTGTGTGAACACACTAGGACTGCCGGGGCATTTTTTCCCTCTTTAGGAGGTTTTTTCCCCCGTGCATTTTATATACGCCCATCACTCTAGGGCTATCTATCTTTCGATTGCACACTAAGTAATACACTCTTTATTGTGTGCCTTGAGCTTCCTTCGTCTTCTCCAAGCTGTGTGCGTTCCTCTGCAACCCTAATTCCAACAAATACATATTTGAAAATAAGAGAAAGTAAACTCAGAAAGTCTAGCATGTTGTAGGCTATCTAAATTCAATACCTTGGCTATGTTAGACAAGCAGGTAAGTAGTGCGGCCAATGCCAAGTGCGGGTTCAAAGGTTGTAAGGGGATATGATTTAGACCTTTACTCAATAGGTCTTTGATTTCCTTTGAACCAATTAGAGATAGATCTGTAGTACAAACGTGTTGTCCAAACTCACCAAAATCCGAACAGTAGTCTCTGAAAAGAGGACATGTACATGATGGTTGTTTGTCAGAAGTCAAAAATTCTGTAGAGTATACAAAATACTTCAGTGGTGGGTCAAAGGTCCAACCAAAAGTCAATTCATCTAACATGTTAGTATTGCCAAACAATCGTTGAAAAGCATATTGCATCAAAGAATTTGGTGTATAAAGATCAAAAACCGATTTGAAAAATGGCAGTGAATTAAACGCTTCTTCAGATAATCTTTTTTGCATATAACTAGCTTCCCAGAATCAGCCCGCTTGATCTGAAAAATCAATACAATCAAGAGTTAAACATTTTCTTGATAGGGAGATTCTTCCCTCTTACTTTGACATAGCTTCTAGCTTTATTACGTCCTTCAGAAGATGAAGAGGGGGATAGAAATGAGGTGATAGAGTGAGAAGCAGAACTAGTCAGTATAGGCCTTTTAAGAGTGGGGGACTCATCTGTATCTAGTGATGGTTTGAGAAGGGATAGAATATGTTTGATCCCTTTAGAAGCACTAAGATTTGAAAGTAGATGACTAGGTGCATCTAACTTTAGCTCCTTCAGAGCTTCATACATGAAATTCTTGAAATGTAGATATGCAATCTGGGCTCGCACAGCTTCCTTAGCTTGGTCACCAAGCCATGAACAGATCATAGGTAAAAAATGCTCCTCCGTGTGTGAAGAGAAGAGGTCCTCCAGATGGTTGAGAAGAAACCAGATGGCATGATCAAACCAGAGGATGTTTCTTTCACAATCTGCTTTTGCATCCAAAGCTTTACAAGCACACTTGATGTAAGGATGGTAGATGTTCCAAATAGACTCAGAGTAGAATTCACTGCTTTGTTTAGAAAAGGTCATCGTCCCCTTGGTTCTGACATAGATGCCTGATAAGACCGGACATTTCCTAGAATCCAAGAAGTGCATACTGAAAGGTGCTTTTATCACATCACCTTTGTCCAAGAACTGAACTCCTTTGAGGGTCTCTAGTCGACAGTCTTCACTAGTAGAGGCCGGTAGTGATGCTAAGAAGACACAAGTCTCTATAGAGATGGGTGCAACAAAGGCTTTGTTCTGAAGTTCCCAAAGCTGATGGTCAACCTCAATTCCTTCAATTGCAATCTGCCTGGGAGGGAGAAAAGGAAAACATTTTGAGACTTTTGGAACCATATCAAGTAAAGAAGTTTCACTTGACGAGCTAAGTCCCTGCTAAAGCTTTTTACAGCTTCCAGAGCCGCGTCATCCCTGCAAAAAAGGCCTTTAGGATCCTTAGCAGGATCGAATGATTTAGTGGAAGCAAAACATGAAGTGAGGCCACATAATTTTCTGATAAAGTTAGATAGGTCGGCTTCCTTAGCTAAGAATTGTAGCAGATCAGTTTTATGACTTATTTCAATAGCATATAGATTGGAAGCCAATCTCAATAGATGAAGTACCCCTTCCTTTGAATCAGCAACCAGGTTGGCGAGGATCAAAACCCAATCGTTGAAAGTTAACAGATTCATGATCGAATCATGGGCCTCTGTTACTTTTGAGTGTTGATTCAGGAGGGAAATGGCTAAAGCATCTTGGATTAGTTTAATCACGAGCAGGGATGCCGGTGAGAAGGGCAAGGTAGAAAGTCAAGGGTAGCAGAGATAGGGATAATCTGAAGCCAAAAATAGGAAAAAATTAGTAAGATACAAAAGAGGAGTTGGTAAGTATTCCATCTTAACGACAACCAAAACAGAAGGTCATAACGGTTGTGTGGGATACTCCCTATCTCGGAAAATATGGTTGCAAGCCATATCTTCTGAGGATAAACATCCTGTAGACTAGGTCTTGGTGCTTTAGGGCAACCTGAAAGCTGAAAAGCACCCATGTTATTAAGGAGAGAGAGTTTTAACTATTAACAATATACATAACACATGAGATATTCTACAAAGACCTTGGCATACAGATAAAGTACAAAGTCATGTATCTTTCGACAGTATATCCAAAGCAAATACATCATAGTAACATGTCATTAAAGGGTAGGATGGTCCTGTTATAGTCCAATAGTTACAAGTACAACACTTCATCTTCTTAATCAATTGCCAAGGAGAGGACACCCTTACCTGCATCCACAGTAAGAAAAAAAACTATTTGTTAGCTTCCAAAATGCATTGCAGGTAACTGGGGTGACCTAGTTGTCATCCATGTCACCAAGGTATCAAAAAAAGAAAAATCATGCTGCTAAGGTTTAAAGTGATTAGTAATATTTTGTTTCCCTAAACTAGAATGGAATTTTGAAACAACTTTCCAGTTTCAGTTCAAGTAAAAATCCTTCCTTCCGTACTTTAAAATTTAGTTTTTATCGATCAAAACAGTGTTCATGCTATATGAGTTGTTTTTTATGTTACTGTGAAGTCAGGTCTTAGTGTTTTTCATCCAGATTAATCAATCATTAGCATGGCTGTCCGCCTCTACCATTATTTCCACCATTAAAAAAAACCCTATTTTAATGAGTTAAAGCAATCTTTGAGTCACAGCTTTTCTTTAAAAACCAAAAACCCAAAGAGTAATGATTCGAGATTTTAGTCGACAAAAGAATTTTTTACCACCAGCCTTTTTATCGTCCGGTTATGCTACCATTTAATCATATAGAGAATAAGTAGAAATATATTTTGCAACCCCACTCATTCAGGTCGAACGAGGGGCCCATATCCCTCACGTGTTTCCAAAATAAATCCCTAAACCAACCATTAGACCAACCCATGTTATGACTACAGCCTGCTGTCGGTTCATTTCTCCGCAACAGAATGCTCAACTGTTAGTATTTTATTGCTTTACATAGCCTGCAAAATAGAAGTCGGTCGAGGGAGAAACCAGTCCGTTCCCAGACCAATGTCATCCAGCCGTTCGAAACACACGCTGTATCGACTAAATAGTATAGATTTGTAAGAGCTAGTCCCAAGGTCATGCAACCCTATCCCTATAAGTGAAAAAGAGCATATGTATACAGTCACTCAATCAAGCTAGTGTGAGAAAATGCATCAGCACGAACAACCTCCTAAATCCAGATAGAAATAATTTGAGCATATTGCATACATTCACATCCAATCCAGTCATTCAAATGGTATTTCTCTCAGGCCAGAAAAAACCAAAAGCTCCTAGCTAGTACAAATACTTGTATGTAAAATATGCTTTTAGAAAAACAAATAATTGCCATAGCTACCAGCCAGTAAAAATCAGACAAAAAGAGTATGGCTCCGGCACCAGCTAAGACCAGCAAAGGCCATTAAACAATTTTCCACATAGAGTGGGGAGCCTTTAAGCCGTTCCGTTCCCAAACCAACTCAATCACCAGAATATGCTTCAGCCCTAAACAACTCATTAGGTCAGTCCATCCTATCCGTCAATCGTTGCAAGACAAACTTAATACTTAAGTTTAAGCGTCATAACTGTATATACGAGGCAGCAGTTTAATAAACCAACAATCCAGTAGGAAAAACCAGTCATCCTATCCAACATACCACTACCAGATAGTGCCTAGAGTCAATGTAGACCAATCCCAAGAGTCGGCAGCAGTGAATATAACCAGCAAACCAATCAGCAAAAATAACCCCAAGACCAGTAGAGGATAGCTTACCCTACCATATATCAAACATCGGCAAGGATTCTCACAAAACAACTCATTAGGTCATTCCAACCTACCCGTCAAAAACGCTGCAAGATAGACTTAATATTTAAGAGTAAGCATCATAGCTGTATCATATTAGGCAGCGGTTTAATTCACCAGCAATTAGTCGAAAAAAAAACAGTCATCCTATCCAACATACCACTACCAGATAGTGCCAAGAGTCGAGGTAAGCCAATCCTAAGAGTCAGCAGTCGTGAGTAACACCAACAAACCAGTCGGCCAAAACCAACATAGGATAGCTTACCTTACCATATATTTACCAACGGCAAGGATCCTTACATAGTCAACAATCAATCTCAGTCCATCCACTGATTAGACACATCACTACCAGATAATGCCAAGAGTGAAGGTAGATCCAACCCAACCCCTCAAAATGATAGAGAAGAGTAGTCCAATAGCCCGAGACTACACCTTGTCTCAAAACCTTACTCCTTAACGGATATACTGAGCCATGCAACAATCCGAAATAGAAGCTTAAGCTTTTGTAAGATATCTATAGAAAGAAAGACAACTCAGTCTGCAAAATAGCTAGGACATTATAAGAAAGCATACATTACCCCATACCAAACACCGGACATGATACAATCCATCCTTTTATTCACCACATTCAGTAGAACACCCGAACAGTGTCAACCACTACTCGGATACAAGGCCAGTACAACCTTTTAAACACATTGGATTACCCAGCACGATCCATTGAGCTATTGTGAGAAACCCAATCATACCATATCGAAAAAACCATAGAGTGAGCCTTGCTACAGCCCGAACCACGAGCTTCCATGTTCCCCATTAGAGATAGAAAGCATATTTTAATTATTTTGCAAAGTTTAAACCGAAAATGGTGTAAGCAACATCAGTGAATTACCCAGCTGAAAAACCTTCATATCAAACCGTTATATCAAAGCATACCATGCCCAAAGTGCCATTCAATATTAAAATCACACAGGGTACCTCTGTAGATTCGGCCAGCGACTTCTTGTTAGGAGCCATCACCAAAGGACTTGCAGAGATGAAGCCACTCACAATCTCAACAGTATTGAAAAAGATAGAAAGGAAACCCAATGCGGAGTGGAAGCTAAGTGAGCTTAGGCTCACCTTATATAGTATTGCCAAAGAAAGTCCGCAGTCGCATTCAACTGGCCGTGGAGCCCTCTTCGGGGCAGATGGAGAGGCTGGCTGGCAGCGAATTCGATTCCTCCCCCATCCGATGCCGGGCGGTGCTCTGTGCATGCAACCCAGAAACAGTAAGCGGTGCTACCTTCTGCCATTGAAGTCGATATGATGTGCTATCACGCCTCATTATGCAATGAGATATTTGGTTAGAAAAATGAAGACCCTCAAAAAAGTCCAAGGCGCCCAAGAAGTCTTCTTTTCACACAATAATATCGAGGGGTGAAAAAAACCCCAGGTAGTTACCATGGATGAAGAGTCGCCAATCCTTTAGCAGGATACAGAGAGAGAGAGAGAGAGAGAGAGAGAGAGAGAGAGAGAGAAAAGGGTCAAAGTAAATCAGAGAGTTACAATGTAGTAGCTGATATGATATCCAGTCCGATCTAGTCTAGTGTTTAGACCAAGCTAGAGATAGGATGTGGTAGATCAAATCCCGTTGATACCAAGTATATATATATATATACACTGGTTCGATATTTAAAAAAACCCCTCAATAGTCAGAAGATTCCCTTCCTGTGAAGACTGCTGCTAACCTTACTGATGCCGCTCTTCTGCCAACAAGGTACAGCCCCCCTCCCGCCCGCCCCCCAAGCTCCATCTCTCCCCCCCTCCCCAAGCCTAGGCGCGTGCCTCGCCTCCTCTACCCAAGCGCCACCGTGCACCTACAGCTCCGCCTCTCCCAATCTCTTCCATTACAAATACAGGTGATAGTTAGCTGAGAAGTATCTTGTTGAAGATAGCCAAGGAGGTCATAACCTCCCACCCTCAACACTCTTTTGTCTTTATTTTGTTGCCACGGCCCAATTGTGGAGAAAACCCAATCGCAGAGAGGCGGGGAGAGAGAGAGAGAGCGTGTTTCACATGTGGTTGGTGGCATGCAGCCCGAGAGAGAGAGAGAGAGAGAGAGAGAGAGGGAGAGATTCTACTACTCTGTTTGCTCGTCGCCTCCTCTTCTTTCCCTCGCTAATTGATCAAAGAAGGCATCTTCAGTAGGTTCTAGCTAATCTGTATTTTCTAAAATCTGTAGGACATACCTCCTAAAATTGGAAGCCATCATGCAGACTCCAATGACTGCTTTCAGCTTTGTATTAAAGGCAAGAGGGTATGTCCAAAGTGGTTTCTTGTACATGGTAAATAGGCTAAGAACAGGACCATTAACATGCGTGATGCTCAGGTGGAATGTGCAGGCAGCAAAACAAAAGGGGACGAGGTGATAAGGATTCAGCCCGTGCACAAGTGACAATATGGGTATGCGATGGTGGATGCACAGTAGGCCAAAGGCGACCCTTGATTCATGGCAACAAAGATCTAGGGGGAGGCACTATGTATAACGGCTATCTGTGGTCGGCAGAGGGATTTAATGTTCTTGTCTGCAGGCTATTGGGAGTGACTGAGGCACATGCCAATGCACATGGTCAATAATCAGATGATGCGATCCATCATCTGCCTCTTGTCAGCATTGCCATAAAGCAGCATGGAGATGCTTGGACTGCAGGCCAAAGACAGTGGACATGGGAGTCTCATCGGCATTGTCAAAGAGCAGTGGCAGAGGCGGTGGGAGTGTTTGCGACGTACGCTTAACGGAAGTAGACATGGAATAGATGGAGAGAAAGCATGGGATGCACATTACCATTAGCACTGAGGGCTCTCTCTCTCTCTCTCTGTCTCAAAAACCAGGTGAGGCAAATCCTTTTTAAGGTGCTTCATCAACGCAAATTCGCCTAGATGTTGTGATGGGTTTGAGGTATGTGGGGTCAATTCTGGATTCATTTGTTTGATGAGAATCTAGCAAGATACTTTTAATGGGAAAGTAAAAGGGAGGAGGGATGCAGGTCGCGGGGAGTGAGATAGGACGGACCACTACAGGCACCTGGAAAGCAAGAGGTGGCAAGGAGGTCTGGCAAGAGGTGCGGCCATTGACGGAGGGCACGCGAACAACTGCAGGCACCGGGAAAGCGAAGAGGTGGTGAGGAGGTCTGGCAAGAGGCGTGGCGACTGACGGAGGGCAGGTAATACGCACGGCATGCGATCAGATGGAGACGTAGATCATGGATTTTTGGCCTGCAGAGGCCATAGGAGAGGGTGATGGAGAAAACGTGCAGTTTTCTAGCCGTTTATTTTGGATGGCCCGATGAGTGCCAGGTGGATTGAGAGCATAAAGATTAGGGCTTTTTCCTGTAGAAGCTCTATTTGTTTTGCTGAAGCCTGATGCACCGCGTGGATGAGGGGAGGTTGTCTGCAGCGCATGGGGAACGCATGCTGAAATGCAGCTGGACGTACCGCTCGTCCACAACTGAAGGTAGGCGCCCTTTTTCCTGTGAAGATGGCCTTTTTGCCCGCGTGCTGCAGATTGCTGTGCTGCATCATGTGGTAAGCCTGCATGGCTTGCTTTTCTCTCACACATCCTATCTGCTGTGCGTTGCGCCTTGCAGGGCATTGAATGGCTGATGGGAATCTGCTCACAGCCCAAAACAGCTCTGTTTTTTTGCACTGTTGCACATTCAATGTGATGCAAGGTGTTTGCAATGTGGTCGTTTCGGCCTTGTGGCAAGCAGGACAGCAAGTAGACTCAACATTAAGAGGGCGCCAGAGTGCAATGCCTCTTATCAAATTCTATAAGAGCTTTGTGCATCTCAAAAGCTCTGAGCACATTCAATATTAAAATTATCTTATCAAATTCTATAAGACCAGACGTTCTTCTGTCTTTGTCCATCTCAAAAGCTGTGAGCTCATTTAAGATTAAAATTACCTTTGCTTGCCAATAGCTTCCAAACAACATAGTGGGAGTTCTTTTGCTCTTGAAGGACAAGAATGGTATATAAGCACTGAAGACTCTGATGGTGCTGACAGCATGGATTTTGAAGGCGGTGAGACTTATTGACGGCTTTTGTGTTATAGTTCCTCATTTTGCTTCGCCAAACTTTTAAAGAATTTGTATTGGGAAATCTATTGCTAACTTGTATTACGAATGTGCTACTCATTCCAAAATTGGTGAATATCGTTGTTCGATGATGGTTATTTTGTTTACTATTTTGCAAATTTGATCTTTGTTTTACTCATTCTCTTGTTGCTGTGTTATGCTGCTTTTGAATCCTTGCATGGTATTCGCTTTTTTCTTGTGCCAATTTCAATTGTTGGCCTCATCTCTAACACTTCACGAGGAGCATTATGCTGCTCTTGAATCCTTGCATGGTCTTCACTTTTTTGTTGTGCCAATTTCAATTGTTGGCCTCATCTCTAAAAATTCTTGAGGAGCATTCCAATCGGACCAAACAGAAATAATAATTAGTGCCACAATGCTTGTCTAGTCTTGAATTATGACTCACACACCGTCAAAAGATAGTCGAAATCTGGCCGTAGGTCAATAGCAGTGCTGCTCTAATCAATTGATTTACCTCAAGAAGTAGAAGAAGACTTACCTTTTAGTGACTTTTTAGAAAAAGTAAGATCTATTCCTTTTGAAAATAGTGATCGAGGACATCGCATGTCTGACAAGCGGGAGGGGCTTCAATAGCAATATTTCGAGTGGGATTTCATGCACAAGGAGATTTTGCAACACACCTAGCCTTTATTTTCCATGCTCGCATTGTGCCTTCTCTCCACCACCATAGCATTGCATGCGTAACAAGTACACACAATATGCTTCTACTATGTCATTCGGAGACCAATGTTGTAGGTGCATGCGCTCTTCTCCATGTTCGCAAATACATGTAGGGGTTTGTTATGTTTGTTAGCTTTTAAGAAGCCAATTGAAAGACCACTCTTAAGCGACAATATTTGGGCGGCATCCACTCCTTTCCATTTGTGTCAAAAGTGTCCAAAGCCATGTTTCTATAGGCTAGGTTTGAACATATTGTGTACTATATTGTTATCGATGGTTTTGTCTGGCATGCATGCACTTTTGTTGCCATGTTTGAGTGCTCATTACCATTCTATACTCCATCTAAGAAGAAGTTGTGGTGATCATATTGTGTGCATAACTCCCTTCCATCATAACAAGCTACTTGCATTTGCACAAGGCTTAAAAATCCTATGTTGTTGATTGCATAACACAAGAGGATAAGAGTTCTTGTCTTGTGTTGTGTCATGACATCTCTCTCTCTCTCTCTCTCTCTCTCTCTCTCTCTCTCAACAACGACAAGATGCTATTGCTCTCAATGGCCGCATTGGCGGACTCCCGAGCGATTGGCAAGGAAAAGAGGACCCCAAGTTCCACAAGTCTTTCGATCGCATCCGAACAACAACCCCCATGATACAATGGGATCCAGCAACAATCACCACTCTCGCTCACGAGCATCGCACCAACCATGCAATTTTTACCTTCAAGACCAAAGCGGATCGAGTCAAGCTCCTTGAGCAATCGAAGCTTCTCAAGGACACAAAAATTTGGTTTGCCGAAGATCTCACACCCACCCAACTCAAACAAAAGAAGACCGAACTCCAAAAGATGCGAGAAGCGCACACAGCAGGGAAATGGGCAGTTTACCGAGGAGGCAAAGCCATCATCCAAGAGTTTCGAACTCCCAAACCGGCCCCCTCCTCCTCACCTACCTCATCTTAGGCTTTTGTTCATCCCACCTTATCTTTTTTCTCCCCACTCGATGGACTCTCAGTCCTTAACTGATATGTATGAGACGAAATCCTTTGTACTGTTTTGTTCTGGTCCTATAGTTCATATATGACCTCCATGGACGATAATTCAATCTCTCTCTCTCTCTCTCTCTAAGACACACAAACACACATAGATCTATATGACAAGAACATTCACCACTCTCATATGATTACCCACCTCTTTGCCTCTAGGTGCTTTAATATCCAAGGAGTAATTTGTATCACAAATGAGTGCTTGCCTTTCTAGCTTTCATTCCTGAGTTTTTTGTTATATTTGGAAAGCATTAGATCCTCATAATTGATGTTCTGCAGAGCTCTGAAGTTTGACAGAAGCTACTCCTATCTCGAGTGCTAAATCTATCGACACATCCCCAACTACATGCACAACATCACCGCCTTGCAAAAGATCGAAGCAAGAGCTTCATAGGCCTCACAAGCCAGTTGCACGCGCATTGTTTCATTTGAACGATCTCTAAACTCTGGACGTGAGCCTTCTCTTTTGCAAAAGTGTCTTTGTTTGAGTGCCATTTTATTGACTCGTACAGTTGTTTGCTTATGTTGCTGTCTTTTGTATTCTGTAGGCAACCAAGCTGTGGTAGAGTCCATTAATGTCAAGAAGGAAGCATATCTTGAAACAACTGTTCCATCTCATGCATTGAACAAGGCAAGACCTCTTCATATTGAGCCTTTGTCTACTGAGGCTCTGCTGCCACTGCAAGCAAGAATTGTTGCAAATCGTATTGAGGAGATACCTCTTAACATTGCTAATGATCCAAGTCCGATTGAAGTTGAGCCTTCTGTTCAAGCTTCTGGCCTATATCAAGTGGGTGAATCATCTCAACTATATAGCAAGCTATTGATCTTAGCATTGTTCCATTTGCTCAAAGTCTCTGATTCAAGTCCACAATACTGTATTGAGGGCAAGATATTGAATCTGTATGGAACTTACAAAGTTGGTCTTGACTAATTGAAATACAACCATTACTTGAAGGTCGACTTAGTTGATGAAGAGTGCACCAACACTATTACGATGGTGGTTAATTATCCATACATAGACCTCTACATTGACAAGCTCCACCTAGGTGACTTTGTTCACATTGATTACCCAGTTGTCAGGTGCAAAAATAGGGCAGATGGGGGGCCAACACTGTATTCCTTGTACATTGATGCTACAACTGCTGTAAGCACAACAAAACCTTCCCCAGTGTCTCTCACCTTCGCCCCTGATTGCAAGATACGTGTATTTCTTGATGACATAAGTGCGCAACAATCTTCAAGTGGACATTCTCAATTGAGCACACTTGCTTTTGTTATTTTACAAAAGCACAACTCACAGTCAAGATTTGGTGGGTCTGTTGGTGACCTCTTGGTTGCAGATGGTCCTCTCCCATCAGATAGGGAATTTGTAAGAATTCAGCTATCTTGCTTACTATTTTTTGATCTTTTATTATAGATTTGAAATTTTCCATGATTCATTCATGCTCTTTTTGATTTGGTTTCCATATTGAATATTCTCTTGTAGCTAAGTTTTGTCAACTCTCACAAAGATGACTGCCAACAATCGCTTCAAGAGATGATTGCTAATGGCCCTATAATGTGCGTTGCAAGAAACATTGGTGCATTCCTTGGCAAACCCAACACCTTGTAGATATTAGACGTTACAATTCTGGTGCCAGTTCGTAGTGCACGTCGAAAATTGTGTTTCAGCTCAAACCGAAAACTTAGGCTACAACCGTGAGGTTTGCTCATATAGGATAAAGTGATATATTACAAGTGACTTCTTTCATTTTCTTACATAGTTACCTTGTGCATGTTGTTGGCACACTTCAGTTCATCAACTTCAATAGTGTGCTACTAGAGAAGCATCGTTCAAATTGTAAATCCGCAAAAGTGTATAGACTTAAACAAGCACCTTATTGTGGATCTTGCAATAACAATACCACAATAATTACGACACCAGAGTTGGAAGTACGTATTGCAACAAAAGACAAAAAGCTTCTTGACGTCCAAGTCATTGGTCCAACAGTGGATTTAGTCCTTGCATTGGATAGAACCTTCAATGAAATTTACATTGAGGCCGTTTCTGAGGCAAGAGATACCTTGGCAAAAACCTCACGCTTATGCCGCTTCAAAATCAATGCGAGGGGCCATGTAGTGGCGTATGAAGTTGAATGTTAGTGTTATGAATCTTCACCTATCATTATTAGTTGCCCTTAATTTTGCTTGCTTGATCCAAATACATCCTCAACGTCCTCTACTTTGTAACGTGCTTTTGCACACTTTTGGTCATGCTCCTAAGTAATGTGGTTGTGCTTGTAAGTATTCTTCGCTTCCTCCTTACATTGAGAACCCAAAAGATTTCTCTTTTTCTCTTCTCTCTCCCTCCCCCCTCCCCCCCCTCTCTGTGTGTGTGTGTCTCTCTCTCTCTCTCTCTCTCTCTCTATCACACACACACACACACACACACACACACACACACACACACACACACACACACACACACACACACACACACACACACAAACAAATACCCACATCCATATGTGCATAGATATTTGTACAGACACAGACACACGCACATAGAGACAAACAAATAAACACACACACAATTTCCAATAGACATGGAGAATCCTACTAATTTGAGTATTCCAAAAGAGGTGGATGTTGACATGATATTTATGCAGATACATCCTTTTAATCAAAAATTATTTCTAGCACTCCATAGTGTAATGCAAACAAACTTAAGATTTGAATCGTTTAGGCTTATAATGTCACAATGCCTATTTGAGAATTACTTAACGAATTCTATCACGCACTCTTCAACTTCATTGTTCTTTGGATCACAATTGGAGCCATCAAGTGAAAGAGATACACAATTGAATGCTTTATACAAAACTTGCAAAGCATCAATGAGTCTCACAATGGAAGTCATCAATATTTTTGCTCACAAATTCAAAAAAACACTTGTCATAATCCTTCACAATGCCACGACTCTACACAACAAACAACAAGTAGTTGGAAAATCAATTCAACAATTTAAAAAAATACTTCTAATTATAGATACATCTACTATGGACTTAGTCTATTATGCTTTCACAACTTCACAATCATGTCGCAACGTTGTCCATTGGACAATCAAAGAGTGTGATGCATTATCCCAGTTATGGAGAGAGAACATGGATAAACCAGCTACTCAAATCGCAAATCTATTTATTTAAAAAGGAACCACTTTGTGTCCATACACACTCTGCAATCACAACAAAACTAAAGCGACTAAGACATACAAAGCTGACAGAGATTGGGTCATTGAAGCAACATCCTTCCATTCATCCACAACAAAAATCCAAGATCGTGAACAATTTTCTAAAGAGGATGAATGACACACCTACATATCCATGCAAGAAATATGGCCGATTGTTTTTCCGCTCACAAGTCACACAATTTTCTCCTTCGCTGTGCTTACATATTGGATGTGGAAAGCAGAAAAGATGTTGCTCTCTATTTTGTTGTTGTGCATGCAAGCGCAAATCAAACAAATCCAAGGTGCTGTTCAAGAGCTTGCATAGATTAGGCTTTAACGACCCTCTGATGCCAATCATGCAACTAAACAATATTGAAGCGCGCTTGGTCTCTATTCGCATACCATTTGCAAAGATTCAAGAACTAACTTATGATGGCCAATATGGTTTGCGAGGGAGTGTGGTCAATGTTCTTGCAAACATAAAAAAAAAACAGCAAGTGCTTCCTTGCTTTATCCAAGATGAGGCTCCAGTCTTGATAGGGCTCAAATACAAGCTCGGGTATACACATTGCTACTTATCTGGGCTTGTTAGACCATTACTGACAGTAAAGGCCACGCATGTTCTTCTTAATAGCTCTCTATATAAAAATGAAGACATAATCACAAAGGATAATTGGCTTGCACACTTTCAAGAAATCTCCCACTTATCACTTCCCCTAGACACAACCAGACATGAGATGGAGGATGAGGAAAGTATTGACACTGATGTTCTCCTACACAACATCACTACAACTGAGCAAGTTGTTGATTATAACAATAAAATTTTGCATGTTGCACCATCAGAGGGGAACAGTTCACTTAGTTTATTTGCTGATGAGTTTTGTGAGGAGCTTAGTTTTCCTACGATTTTCTTTGGAGAGCCTAGAAAATACCATCAACACATATCAAAAAATTACCAAACAATAGACAAATGGGAGCTGATGCACAAAGATAGACGTTTTGCGCTCAAAATCGAAAATTTATTCTTCAAATCAGTGAAAATCATGACACAAAAAATACTTTCCTCCATTTGGATACCCCTCCACAAAGCGAAATTGAGGGAGCAACCTTCTGTACTGGGCAGGTTTGTCAGGACACAAACATAGAGAAACAAGTCTCATCACAACTAGGCTATAGAGACTTTGAAGCACTTCGTACCTCACCAGATTATAAAGAAAAATAAAAAAAATGTTGTTTGCTATGATTCAACAACTAGGGCCACCAACTTTCTTTGTGAGATTATCTTCAGCTGAAAAACATTGGAAAATCCTTCTTGATGCGCTGCAACAAATAGTCCCACTTAAACAAGATACAAATGAAAGCGATAGCTCCTTCCATAAATGTTTGGTACGAGCAGATCCAATGACAACATCTCGCTTCTACCTTAACCGCTTCACAGCCATGAAAAGAATATTGCTCAAGGACAACACAATTTGTGGAAAAATTCTTGATTATTTCTTCGTCATAGAGTTCCAAAGCCGAGGCAGTCAGCATGATCATGGTCTTTTATGGGTTGAACAAGCTCCTTTATTCAAATATGACACAGAGGATGCTAGTGTGACGTTTGTGGACAAGTACATAAGTACAGACAGCTCCAAGCTTCCACCAGACCTTCACGAAATACAAATACATCGTCATTTGAAAAACTTGCCTTACAGAAAGGCAAATGTTGTCGCTTTGGTTTCCCAAGGTTTCCCATGCCATTCACAATCATTCTTAGACCCACTACCAATGACTATGAAGATCAAATGAGAAGCAAGAGAACTTTTAAATGCATTAAGAATAGCCTTGATACACTTTCAAGTAAACCACCATTTCCTTTGAGGAATGGCTACAAAGCTTGCATTTGACGTTTGAAGAATATACTTTGGCAATAAGAAACTCGCTATCCACATCTGTCTTTTGACTTTCCACCTTCACCTGTCTTTTCATTTCCTAAGCTCACCCTTCACTTATGCACTTAATATGTTTTGAAAGAATTTGTACTTTTTTTAGATTGGGGAGACCTAATCGTATAACGAGTAAAACAAAGATTACATGCACATGAAACACTAAAAACCTGGTACAAAAAAGCTTGAAAAAAATCGATGGTGGTCTCAACTTCATAGATCCATCATCCATCCTCAAAACTAGTCTCATACTCTTTAGGTCTTTATCCCATAAAGAACCAACATTACAATGGCTAGCCTCTGAATCATTCACACTTTGAGGGAGAGTAATCAAGTCTCTAAATCCAAGTAGAGCGGCTTTGCAAGCCATGCCATCTAGTGGTGGAAGCTCCTTGAATTGCACTACTACTAGCAACACCCTTCCTTGATGTCTCTCCAAGACAATGCCGTTTAGCAAGGTGTGTCTATTGAGTGAAGTGCATTATATCCTCTCAAATGAAGTCATAGACATCATTCTCTACTATGTGCGGTTGGAACTGTGAGATGTCTGCGGGCTGAAAAAGGACCTTCTTATGGTCGACCTATTGCATCGTCCATCCCATTGTGCTGCCACCATCTAATGCTCCAACCTTCTCCAAGACTAAGGTTGGCATTAACGTAAACCTCGGGGGGGGGGGGGGGGGGGGGGGGGGGGGGGGGGGGGGGGGGGTCATTACATATAAATTTTGTATATCATGTGCGTTCAAGGACTATTTTTTAAAATCGTTATCTTGTAAATTTTGAATAAATAAAATACCTCTTTTTTATTTTATCTATAATATTTTTTTCCAATTTTATTGTAGAGTACTCTTTTGTATGTAAAAATGTGAGAAAAAATGAAATTTAATAACCCCTTCTGCTGAAGTCACGTGATAGTCACATAAATATTAAGTGACCCCCCCCGAGATGTGAACCAACTTGTCCTATTGAGCCATATTGAGCTTGAATATACCAATTTCAAGGATTTTTTTTTTGGAAGAAATTATTGAATCTCATACATGATAAAACCATTAGAAATTTTGACCCTCAAATCTCATACATGATAGAACCATTAGAAATTGTGAGAAAAACATGCAACTTACATCTAACTTCTTGCATTCCTTAGTGTGTATGTTACCCATAATAACCCCTTATCTATCAATTGCTAATGAGCCAACCTCTTGTGAGAAGATTTTCATGGCCAACGCTTGCACGGCAAGATTCTAACCTCAAAATCTCCCACCAAGACACTTGGATAGATTGATTGTGTGGCTCTTTTGCTATCTACTACCTCTATACTCCCTATACACTCTAAGAGGTCCCCTGCTAGCTGATTTATTGCATGTGTGTCATCAACATAGATGATCTCAATATATGCTCTCCATCATATAAGGACGAACGTATTGTTCCTATATGAATACTTTCTCCATAATGATGAAGAATATGTGATTGTTCCTATCTAAATCCGTTCTCCAAAAATGATGAAGAATGCATGCAAGAACAATGCAGAGGCTATCAAAACCAACTCCACCTTCTCTCAAAGATGGTACACATAGCGACCACTCTGCAATGTGCATAAATGATAAACATCACAAGATGCCATACATATATGCAAGGCATTATGGCATGCATGATACATACATGTACTAAAGACTTGGTCCTAAATTTTGATATGGTACCTCTTAAGAGAAAGCACTTTACAATCCTGAATAGTATGTTGGAGTTTATCCATGAACTCTTAAAGCTTCATGAAGATCCATTGGACACGTGCAATACCAAGATGATAGGAATAAGAGAATATGGTAGATCCATTGTATAAGTGCAAGACCAAGATGATAGAAATACGAGAAACTTGGATGGCGTCTGCATCAACCCAAAAGGAGGTGTCATATATAATATCTTAAACACGTGCAACATATATCTGGTGACATAGAATTTGACCAATCAAGCCACTGTTGGTCATCCACCATGCACTGCAACTAATCCTTACACTTAACTAGGGTGCAACATTCACTACAATACATTCATGTATAAATCTCAAGTCAAAATTTTAAACTTCATAAGTCTAATAAAGAGGTACTCTAGTACTCACAAATAGAATGTGATAAACATGTAACAAAATCATGTCTTGGTTGCCTTTTTGTTATCAATTTGCAATATATAATGGGTAAACAAGCCAAGAACAAACGACTTGCATGTTACAAAGTTAACAAGGTGCAACTTTTTTGCAACTCGATATTAGCCACCCATGGAAGCACCCCTATGTCCTCCATCATGAGATCAAGGGAGTGTGTAGCACATGGAGTCCACATAATGTGTGGGTATTTTGCCTCAATTGTCTCACCTATGAGCTTGCAACTACTCGCATTATTTGTGTCATATGCACTACATGCTCTAGCCCAACTCTTCTATGATCTCATCAATGACCTTGAAAATCATCTCATCTACACACAAATGAAAATGAAAAAGAACCCATGTCAAGTGGTAGACCATAGACATGCTTGAGGAAAAAATGTGACATTAGTAGGTTATTTCATTCCAAGAAGTCAGAGCATTTATCATGGAATAGATAAAGCATTCCAATTGATTGCAAACAAGTTGTGACAATGTAAAAAGGACCCACGTCAAGTGGTAGACCATATACACGCTTTAGGAGAAAATGTGACATCAATAGGTTACTTCATTCCAACAAGTGAGAGCATTCAAGTGGTAGACCATATACACGCTTTAGGAGAAAATGTGACATCAGTAGGTTACTTCATTCCAACAAGTCAGAGAATTCACCACAGAAAAGATATAGCATTCCAACTAATCACAAACGAGTTGTTGCAATGTAGCAGGACATTGGAATATTGTTGGGCAAATGATGCTCATAGATATCTCCTAGCCGTCAACTATGACAATAAATTGATAAAGGGCTCAAGAATCTCCATGACTTGTGCATTGGTCATGCACCATCCCCACCTGTTAAGTGAGTCTTGTGGTGCAAAGTGCCTCCAAATATTTGAGGATGATTGGTGCTCTTGCCGCCACTACAACTGGAATAGGTGTCACAAATTGCTTGTATGCTTTAGTGCATGCAACCTAGAAAGCCATGTTGCACCTAATTTTTGCAATTCTCTTTTTGGCTGCAAGAATGACTTTTTTTAATGCATTTCAAATGCATTTGTGGTGTCGAAAACATGTAATTCTATGACAAAATGAGCCTCAAGAAATTTATTTTGTTATGAGATAATCCATTTATGAGTGATTTGTACCTCATAGAGATGCTTGCATTGAATAAAGAGAACTCTTCACAATGCCTCTTGAATGAAAACCATCATTGAATTGATTTTGATGTGTCTTTTCTAGCTTGGTATTCTACCTTCAACTATTACATCTAGCCTAATGAAAGTTGCCTCAAGCTCAATTGTATTTGACATTGGCTTTTTCTTGGTCGACTACCTTACTTGACACCTGACCTATCTATTCCTTGAGCGAATACTTTGACTTGGAGCCACACCCTTATTGTCACAATATGAATCGCTACCTAACTCTATGATGAAGTATGAAGTCTGAAGAAAGAGAGAGAGAGAGAGAGAGAGAGAGAGAGAGAGAGAGAGAGAGAGAGAGAGAGAGAGAGAGAGAGAGAGAGAGAGAGAGAGAGAGAGAGAGAGAGAGAGAGACCAACCCAAATATCTAACAATTCAATTGTGTAAGACTTCCATCACCTCACTTGAGGAGAACTCCATATCCCTTTTATGGTGAGGGATTGATGTGGTTGCAAGATTACACATTCACCACTCTTTTCAATGGTTGAGTGGACATCCCTTGTCCATTGAATCATAAGAGTAGTGTCACATATCCACTCAAGACCTTAGATATTCCATTGCCAGGTTATGTATAGATTGGGTATGGGTTCTTTGTTTGTTAGCGCAATTGGATTCAATTTTTTTCGAGTGAGTTTAGATTTTGTCTATTCCTAGTTTTTGATACATTATTGTTCTCTTTCTATCCCCTTTCTATTTATGTTTGTTAGTTTTTAAGTTATGTACTTGAATTTGGCGAAAGCTCTTGGCCAAAGCTCTACCAAAATTTTATCATATTCTTGCCATGATTGATTTATTTTTATTTTATGCACAATGTCATTTCTATTCTGTTGTTTCTTGGGATATTTCCAATTACTACCATATAGCTACCAACTTTTCTTTGTGACCCCACCATCATCTCGTGCTTGAATATGGTGGTGTCTACATCAAACAAGAAACTCTTTGACATTAAAAGTTTTCAGTGGAAGCAACTTCTCATTGTGCAAGTTCAACATGTTTTGATTCAAAAAATGCAACTAAAACATTCGAAAGGTTTAGAAGCCAAGCTTGCTACCATGTTTGATGAACTTTGTCTTGATCTAAACACATTAACTAGATCTAGAAATATTCATCAAGAAGAAAGGAAGAAAAACAAGCGATGATGGCAAAGAAAGGACAAGGATAAAGCTAAAATCAAAGAGATAATGCAATCATTAGTGGTAACTTGAGTGTTTTGTTTGCCTCTTTGTTACCTACATGTTTTTTGACAAGCAAAGATGGCTCATTTATCCAAGATCAGATCTGGGATTTTGGAGGATTCTTTCTTGTGACATAATTCATGTAGAAGAGGTACATGCGAGGTCTTGGTTAGTGGTTCTTTGATGTTTGTTCTTAACAATGTGAGACATGTGCCTCATCTCACCAAGAGTTGACTATATCTTCTTGCCAAGCTAAGGATTGTGGTTATAAAAAATGCTTTGCCAATGGCCAGGAACAAATTAAAATGGATTTTTTCTCTTGGCTAGAGGAGAGAAATGTGGTATATTTCTACGTTTAAGATCATATTCTAAACCATTAGGAAGAGAATGGGGTCTAGGAGGGCCTCTTTATTTGGCAGTTTAAGGAAGTCAAACCTTTAGTATTAAGAAAGTAATCAAAGGAAAGCTTTTGAATTCAAACAAGCAAAAGCGGCTAGTTTATTTGAATTCAAAGTTCCCCCCCAAAATGGAATTTAAAATCTAGCAGGTAAAACCATATCATGTAGCATATCTATGGAAAGAGCTCGATGTGTAGATTGTAGATCTATGATTTTCACTCGAATCGGAGATCATATGTGGGAGTTATGGAAGGCCGAAACTCATAAAACTTTCCACCTCCTTTTTGAGGGGAAATGTGCATCCTTTGACCACTCTTACACATCTCTTACACACCCACCATTCTTGCACACATGGCGTACACCTATTCGTCAAAATGTTAATCACCTCCATAAGCTCATGGAAAATAAAGAGCCCCTCCTACAACCCATCCTCTTCCTAATGCATAGCCAAGAAATCAAATACCTCTATGTCGCATAGTTGATAAGGCCAATTCTATGCAAGAAGCATTAGGAGGCCTATAAAGACATAGGCAAAGTTGTACATCTTTTTTTTTGGCAATAAAAAGAGCCTTCCATTAGTTAATAAACCTGCCCATAGGGCTACAAACCACCTATGCTAAAGAGGGCTACATCAAAAACATGGGGAGACTCTCCTAGTGAGAAAAAAAAGCATGTACAATGACGGCTAGAGCACAAGATGGGAGGAGGATATAGCCACACTTGTGGCCGATAGTGCCATCTAGGCACACCTTGGACCATGGTGAAGAAAGGACCTAGGACCATGGTGAATAGTCTTTGTCGGTAGGATAGGGTGAGCCCAAAGATACGAAAGCAGCGCCCCCCCCGTCAAATGAACCAGAGTGTCAGGTCACAGATGAGCTCCCAACACCACTCTCTATCTCTGCACCACTCTTAAGGGATGAGGTCTATGACAAGCTGGCGGAAGCCATCTCAAAGCGCAGAATTGAGCTCAAGAGTGTGGATTAGTCTACAACACCCAAAGTGTACTGTTGGGCTATGGAAAGGGTTGGAATCAGTCAAAGAATCCGAAGCCAAACCTGCTATTCCATGGGGCAGTCCCACAAACAATGACATTGACTCTCTAGATGGTGGCCATAGACTACACATGATGTTGAGAAGCCACTATGTACAAACCAACTCCCAATTGCTATAGCTCTATGTGCAACAAGCCATTGAGACATGGTAACTCTCCTCAATTGCCCGTTTTCCCATAGCCGCTCCTAGAAACCTAACAAGAACTAGGTTGTGAGACCCTCCTCCTACGAGTGAAGTGCTGCAAGTAGGCAAGCCTCACTCCGTGCTACCAATATGTGTCGCCCCAAGCAAGCTGTGTGTTAGAAAAAAGGAGTCCTTGGGTGATTGGCTAAAGACAAAGGATCTCACAAGAACCACTCTCTCGGGTCCCACTGCACTCGTACCAAGCCCATATCCACCAGTGTCCTGACTCAAGATCTATAGGGTCAAGATCTATGACACAAGTCCTCCTAGAGATGCCCACATTTTGAATCCTTTGAAAACAAGACTCTGCAACTTGTGTTGCCTCTACTAAGACTCTATGAAGAAGACCCTCTCCATGAACCTCAAAAAACATGTAGGATATTGACTCTGAGTAAGCCCTAACTACAATGAGGACCTCCAAATGCGTGAAGGCCCACATCCATTTGGGAGGTGCTGTCTCAAGAAGGGTATGCCACTCAACAAGGATATCATGAAACATGATTTTCACCCCCCTCATTCCTTGTAGATGGATGCTCTAAATCTACTGGGGTAGTCTTGAAAACTCTATCGAGTTGTCGAGAGTGTGGGATGGACCCTCTACCATGGGACCCCAAGAAACGTGAGGCCTGCTACCAACCAAGTGGCCGTGCTATGTGCATCACATGGGGTTCCAAACAAGAGGCTACCTCAAGCGCTCCTGCATGAAAATGGGCTGGTGTTGCTCTAGGCCATTTCCTAGTTGCTCCCAAGACCTAAGCAGGCTCGTAGCAAAGTGGCCTCCCAACTCTTGCTTAGGCCATCTCAACACATCTCGATAAAAATCCACTTGATGGACGTGGGCCGCCCGTATGAGGGACTCGGGCATGAATGTGGTGTAGCAACAACTCCTTCCAGGGGTCCTTGCCTAGAAGAAGTCCTCTAACCACAAGCTTCCCAAAGAGGGCTCTACTCTGCCGTGCTGGGTTGATGATCCCCAGCCCTCCCTGAGAACATGGTAAGGTGATGACCTGCTAGGAAATTTTTGCCCGTGCTGATTGGGTGTCACGCCCTTACCACAAAAATTTCATCATTGGCCTCTCTAGCTAGATGAAGCAAGAGCTAAAAAAAATCCAGCAGGACGTGATGTACCACATAGTAGCCAAAAGCATGTAGTTGGCCACTACAACTTTGCCAGCCAAAGAGAGCCGTGCCAAACTCCAGTGAAGCAATTTTCTCCTAATAGAAGGAGGAGATGAGTGTGTGCGGCTCTGGAGACAGATCCAAGCCAGCCTAGCAACCTAGATAGTGTACAAAAGTCCTTGGGGGGATCCACCTGAAGCCCAGTCTTAGTGACCAATCAAACATTGGAGCACTACCAATGACCTGCCAACCCAGAAAGCCATTGTCTTCCTTGCGTTTGATCAATGCTCCTGATGCACAATAGAACACCTCAAGAGCCTGCTCACACCTATGTATATTGGCCTTATGGCCCTCCCATTAGGAAATTTTGGAGGTCTTTTGGAGGGCCTTTTAGTAGAGAGAGAAAAAAGAGCTCCTCCAATCAGAGAAGGGCCAACATTACGTAGAAAAATAGACTGATATTAACAAAAATATGAAAAAAGTACCACCTACTCTTTCAATGAGCCAAGGATCCTTGAAAACGGTCACCTTTTCATTTAATGTGATTGTCTTTTTCACGAGGTCGACACCGCTCATTCAATACGGCTTTCTACATCATTCAAATAAAAAGAAAAAAACAAAATTGTGAAATAATGTCAAAATTTATAGATTTGGACACTGCCAATGTGTCTGGAACGCCCAAATACCTAAAAATCGAATGTCTACTTTCCTTGTTCTGACACTCGGAGAGGGAGAAAATGCCAAAAAACCTCTAAAAGTGGGTTGTAGCAGAACCACGTGCGAGGGGCACTCCAAATTTTTGCGAAATGGCCTCTGTGTGCTGTTCTGCTACTTCTCCATTTTATGGGTTTATATATATATATAAAGAACTATATATACTTCAAACTATGTATATATAGTTCATATATACTTCTTACTATATATATATATATATATATATATATATATATATATATATATAGTGAGAAGTATATATAGCTCTTTATATATATAACTTCTTACTCTATATATTTACTTCTTACTCTATATAAGAAGTAAATATATAGAGTAAGAAGTTATATATATAAAGAGCTATATATACTTCTCACTATATATATATATATAGTGAGAAGTAAATATATATATATACATAGTTTAAAGTATATATAGTTCTTTATATATATATATAAACCCATAAAAGAGAGAAGTAGCCCAACGGCACGCAGAGGCCACTTCAGAATTTAGAGTGTCCCTCGCGTGTCGTTCTTCTAAAACACCTTTAATATATATATATATATATATATATATATATATATATATATATATATATATATATATATATATATATGTGTGTGTGTGTGTGTGTGTGTGTGTGTGTGCGTGTGTGTATATATATATATATATATATATTTCTTATGTCATAATAATCAATATCTAATTCTCCTAAATGATTTTCTCATGTTAAACTGATCATTTACTATGGGGAAGTGCCAGGGGGGAAAAAGCTAGAATATTGGTTAAGCTAGCAGACCGGCCACGGTAGGGATCCAAAGGAGGGAAAATAGGGATCCAAAGGGGAGGCCATCTTCAAAAGTGCTATGTGCAACAATGGGATCAAAAGACCCTAAGGTTTAGCCCATTAAGACTTCCAAAATGCTAAGGTTCCAAAATTCAAAGGTTGTGTCCAAAGGTCAAACATTGGGGGGTGTTGGATGCTTTGAGTGTGTCCCAAAAAGTCTTTTTCAAGCCCTACATAGGAGGGGGCGAGCCCAAGAAGTAGGGGATGAGAGAGAAAAACCCACACACACTAACAAGATTCATTTGTACACAAGGGGAAAGAGGGACACATGTCAGCTCCCTAGGCCAGATGCCCACAAGGTGTACTCAAATCCTTTTGGATGGCCATGGACATGGATCAATGAGAATTAGGCTAGAGTAAATCTAGCTTATGTAATTTAAAAAACACTTATTAAAAGAACCAATAAGAATTAAGCTCTCTAGAAGACTATTGGAGAGTCTCCCAAGGGGGCCAATAAGCATTCAACAGCCCAATGGCTTGCCTGATTCATATTGGCCAGGAGGCAAAGGGGTCCAATGAGAGTTTAGTTGCATTTATTAATTACCTAAAACTCTCACAAAAGGGGAAAGGGGGACACATGTCAGAAGGCTATCACTAATGCTGCTTAATGTTCATTGGCTAGGCCTGGGGAGGTCCAATAGGGCTGTAGCATAAGCATTTAGCAAGGGGGTCGACAAAGAGAGAGAGAGGGGGCTGATTTTTGCAAGGCATTATCACACACACACTCACACAATCTCATGTGTGAAGCAAAGAAGACTCTCTCTCCTTCTGAAGCTTTAATGGAAAGCTTACCACCTACTCCAAGATTGTGAGAAGGGAGGCCTACACCAACAACTCTTGGATTTGTGATGCAAATCCAACCAATAGCCAAGCTTCAATGCATGCTCATCTTCTTTACCATGCTAATTACTAAGCTAAGCTACTAATATTATGTGAGGAGATGTACATCTTTCTCGTAAGAATACTCCTTCTTCCTCTCAATCTACTCTCATACCCCACTAGCTCTCCCCATCTTCGAAGGTGTGTGAGGTCTTGGGTCTGAGACTGTGAGGGAACTGATGTTGTGCTTGATAAGTGTTTTACTTAGTGTATGAAGTTTCCATCTTCATTGCTCTAGCTAGTATTGAAGGAACACAAAGAATTGTATTGTAAAATGTCTCTCTTGATGGGAGAAACCATAATACATAGCCTTTTGGAGGGGGGACCGGCTCCATGCAAATCCGGTCCTCAACTGTTGTCAGTTGCTTAATTTCTCTCTCTTTTGAAGTATTGTTCATGTTATCTAACTAGGTGTTATACTTTTTGTTGCTCTCTCCACCCAAGCACTCTTGTTATTCTCATTAGGAAGTTATTCTAATGAAATGCTCACTATGTTCATGCTATTTTCCGCTACACACAAGTTAGTAGGCCAATAATTGTACATTGGTATCAGACCACAAGGTTTCTCTTTTCTTGCTCAAGAAGGGAGGTCCTCAAGCTAGCTATAAATGGTTGGTACTATTAATTGCATGTGACTAAGTAGAATAGGGATTTTTCAGCCTTGTAATGCGCTTGCCTTTGTGCAGTTATGGGGCATCACCGTCGAGAGCTATGGTCTTAATAGTGGATTCCTACGGGACTTGCCTACGGCTTAACCACTATTGAGCTATTAGAAGCTTGATAGGAGCCGGTGCTATTTTGGTGTTGAACGACCCTCTCTTCTATTCCTTGCAATTAATGGTATTTGAGCCACGGGTACAATAGCTTGAGTTCTTTTTCTAAAGGGGTAAAGAGGAATAGCAACTAGGGCTTGAAGTGCCAAAGTACACCTAAAAAGTTTACACTTAAATGTTGTTAGAATGGCTGACAATAGTAAAGAGAGTGAAATTAATGTTGATAAATTTGATTTTGCTAATGAGCAAGCTACTAATGATGCCTCGATGCTTGTTAACTATCTTGTTTCTAGGCTTCAGCAAGCCATGGGAAATCCATCCCTCCAAAGTGAAATGTAGCGGTAGCTTCGTGCTCATGGGAATCTCCAAGCTCCCCACCATGAGGAGAGAGCACCTAGGAAGCCTCCTTGCGAGACTTCCAAAAGAGGTCTCTCTCCGATTCGGGAAGAAGAAGAGGATCCATATGAAGGGCTTTGCTCCTTGATGACACATCTCCTTCTCAAAGGAGAACTCAAGAGCCTCCACCGAAGGAACGAGAAAGAAGCGAGTCTCCCACCACCTCGGAAGAGATGGCTCCACAAAGACGGTGGGATAAACACTCTCCATCACCTCCACAATGGAGAAGACCATCGACTACTTCTCCACACCATACTTCAAAGAGGGATGACAAAAATCAAGAGAAGAAAAAGGCAAGAAAGAGGACACCCTCTTCTCCATCTTATTCATCCTCTTCCTCTTATGAAAGTGATGGTCAAGATAACGAAGATCAAGGCAAGAAAAAGGAGAAAAAGAGGTCACCCTCTTCTCCATCTTCCTCAAATTCTTCATCTTCTGGAGAAAGTGATGGTGCAACCTTTGAACCATCAAAAAGAAGAGGCCATAGGAAATCCTATGCCGCATGGAAGAGGTCATCCAAGCTCAGCAAGTTCAAAGAGGGAGGGAAGAGCATCTCTTTCCTTACCTACGATGGCACTTACAGCTCAAAGCCACTGTCTTCAAAAAGTTGGATTTTGGAGAGCAAAAGCAACAATTTTGTGTGGGCTTAACTAAAGAAATGGTGGAGTATGTCAACTCCCAAAGGCCACGCACCATATCGACGGTTATACACCATACTATGGTGGCCTCTCGAATCAATTTCCAAACGGGGGCTAAAAGAAATTCTAAGCCCATGAAAAACAAGGGTTCCAATGAGCCTAAGAGGAAGGACAATGTCTAGAAGTTCCCTAAGGGCAACTCCAACAAAGCTAAAGAGAAGGGAGTTTATAAAGGCAAAAATAAACTCTCTCCTGAAGAGCTTGAGCGTTATCGCAAGGATAACCGTTGTTTCAAGTGCGGCGAGCAAGGGCATGCGTACCACGCTTGTCCCCAAAAGAACACTCGCCATGAACCTACTAGAGATACCTTGGTTGAAATCCAAGAGGAGTAAATTCACCAAAAAGGATCTCATGTATGCCATGCTTGGGGAAAGGTAAGAGAACATGATGCTTTTATTCTCTTTGACCCTGGTTCTTCTCACAATCTTATATCTATAGAGTTGGCCACCAAGCTAGGCATACAAGCCTACAAGATGGGAGATGTCCTACCCGCAGACGGTGCTTTCAAGGGGAAAGAAGCTTCAGCCACTCCCTTAATCGGGAAATTGAGGCTAGATGTCCAAAGCTATGTGGACAAAGAGGACTTCTTTATCTCTCCTCTCAAGAATGAGGATGTAATCCTAGGGGCACCTTGGTTTGATTGCATGGCTGCCAGTGTTAAATTCCCTGAAAGGAGAATGTCCTTTAAGTTCAGGGAAAAAGATATGTATATAGATTCTAAGGAAATGGGGAACACTATACCCATTGTACATACACAAGCTTTATTTCCGTGTACATGATTTTTGTTAAAGATTCTCAAAATGAACCTAATGTTTTAGCAAAAGAAAATATACACAATCAAAAGGAATTAGAGTTATCCAATTTTCTCAAGGGGTTTTAGGACGTTTGTATTGATGACATCCCTTGTGAGCTACCTCCGAAACGAGGTAATGATGACCATATAATTGAACTTCTTCGAGGAAGTTCACTGCCTAACAAATTTCCTTATAGAGTTTCTCAAGCTCAACAAGAGAAGATTATACGGCAAGTGCATGAGTTAGTTGAGAAGTGCATGGTTAGGTCTAGCTCATCTCCATTTTTTTCTCTTGTGCTACTAGTGCAAAAGAAAGATGACATATCGTATGTGTGTCAACTATAGAGCACTAAATAGGATCACTATCAAAAATAGGTTTCCCATTCCATGGGTAGAAGACCTACTTGATAAGCTACAAGGGTCCACCTACTTCAGTAGGATTGACCTAAAAAGTGGCTATCATCAAATAAGGATAGTTGATCAAGACATTGTAAAGACCGCATTTCGCACTACGTTTGGTCTTTACGAATACATTGTCATGCCTTTTGGCTTGACCAATGCACCAGCCACATTCAACCGCTTGATAAAGAAGCTATTCAGGTCTCATTGAACCTTTAGTGGAGTGTTCTTTGATGATATCATCATCTACTCTTATTCATTAGACGAACACAAGCAACACCTCAAGGTAATATTTCAAGTTCTAAGAGAGAATAAACTTTATGTTAATCGAAAGGAAAGTGAATTTTTCTTAAGAGATTCAGTATTTAGGTCACATTATCTCTCAAGATGACATCCAAATGGATCCATCAAAGTTAGAGGTAATAAAAGGATGGCCTAAACCAAGGAATCTCCATGAATTAAGAAGCTTTATAGGTATGTGCGCATACTATAGATGCTTCATAGAAAAGTTCTCACTAATAGTAGGACCATTACATGACCTAACAAAGAAAAACCTTAGGTACACATGGTCTGCCAAGGAGAACAATGCTTTCAAAAAGCTTAAAGAAAAGCTTATCTCTCAACCCGTGCTTACACTACCGGATCTCTCAAAGCCATTTGAGGTCCAATGTGATGCTTGTGGTGATTGCTTTGGAGCTATTTTTCTTCAAGAAGGACACACTATAGGCTATGAAAGTCGAAGGCTAGACCTTGTTGAGCAAGCTCTAGGCATATATGAAAAGGAACTCCTCGCAGTTCTACATGCCTTAGACTCATGGAAGCACTATTTATTGGGGACTCCTTTCATTTTGCAAACGGATCACCAAAGTCTTAAGTACTTCATGACGCAGACCAAGCTCTCCGACAAACAAATGAGGTGGGAAAACTTTCTTTTGCAATTTCATTTTCATATTGCTCACATTGTTGGCAAGCATAGTCAAGTAGTCGATGCACTCTCAAGACGGCCGAGAGTGAATGCGGTTTCCATAGCAACTCACAATGATCTATCTTCTATGATAGATGAGTATGCTATTGATCCCAATTTTATAGATGTGATTTCAGCCCTTGCACTAGGGAAGAAAGAGGAACCATTTACTTTACAAGATGGTTATCTTCTCTACGGAAATAGACTATGTGTTACTAGCTCACTACGTGAGAAAGTAATGTATGAATCTCATAAAGGCATAGAGAAATGTAGTCTACCCTAAAGGGGATTGAAACATATTTCTATTAGCCTACCATGAAAGTAAACATACAAGAGTATGTTTCTAAATGTGTGGTATGCCAAAAGACGAAGTTTGATAGAGGGAAGCAACCTGGATTGCTTCAACCTTTGCCAATCCCTAATTCACCATGGGAGAGCCTATCCATCGATTTTATCTTTGGATTTCCTAAGTCTATCCATGGGAATATAGGAATATTGATGATAGTAGACAGGTTCAGTAAACAAGCTCATTTTATACCTATCAAAAAGACTATCAAAGCCCATCAAATGGCAACCATCTTCATTTCACAAATCTTCAAGTACCATGGGGATAGAGAGCCTAGAATGAACAATAATTTCTAGAAGGGTCTCTTTGAGAATTTAGGAACAAGGCTAAAATTCTCTTCGGCCTATCACCTGTAAACGGATGGACAAAGTGAAATAGCTAACCTGACAATTCTCGATCTACTAAAAGCCTATGTAATGAAAGTAGATCAAAGATCCCAATGGGAGAAGTACTTACCCTTAGTGGAGTATGACTACAATAACACTGTACATACTTCCACGGGAAAAGCACCTTTTGACGTAATTGAGGGAAGATCAAAAAGTCCCTTGCTACTTAAGGTACACGGGAAGATCTTCGCGGAAGATGAGTATAGCTGAGACCTACAAGAATCTTTCCAAAAGATTAAGGATGCTATTTCTATCTCACAGCAAAGGCAAAAGGCTGCTGCTAACAAGAACAGAAGAGCCCAAGCCTTTAAAGAAAATGATTGGGTTTTATTAAAATTTCCCAAGGCTTGATTAAGGCACACGAAAAAGGCAAGAATCCTACGGGACACCAAAAGTACTATGCTAAGTTAGCAAAAAGCTACTATGGTCCCTTTGAGATTCTTAGGCCAATCAATGAGATGGCCTATCAACTCATGTTTCCCAGTCACTGGCTCATACACAATGCTTTCCATGCAAGCCTACTAAAGCCTTACAAAGGAGAGCCACCTCAAGAACCAACTATTGAAGACCCACTAGAGATCGAGGACCAAGAAGAGGTGCTGTAACCCGAGTCCATTCTCCGACATGAAGACAAGGTACTAAGAGGCGATAAGACTATTCGACGATATCTTTTTAAGTTTAAGAGTTATCCTTTTTAAGATGCTAGATGGATGTAATGCATACAATTAAATGATAACCTAAACCTTGTCAATGCTTACAATGCTTCCCTAGAGTAAGAAAATATACAAATGTTTAAAATGAACAAATTTTTTGTCTTATAAGACTCTTTTAAAAAAAATAAATAAATTGTGCACAAAAATGAAGTAGTATGCATGCTTAGATCAAGTTTGTGGAGACGACGTCTCCCGAACACCAAGTAGAGATTGTCACTCTACTATGGAAGATTGATAGAACTAATGTGCAGACATGCTTGAGGTAGCTTAGGCTCTCAAGCACCAAATGGACTAGTCATCCATTCTGGAACGATGTTGTAGGGTAACACAGGGATACTCTACCCGCTATGAAAAGGACTAATGAATATGCTTTATCTCCTCTACCCCATAGTCAAGGACGACTATTATTTCAAGAGAGAGGTAATGTCATAATAATCAATAACTAATTCTCCTAAATGATTTTCTCATGTTAAAATGATCATTTAATATGGGAAAGTGCCAGGGGAGAAAAAGCTAGAATATTGGTTAAGCTGGTAGACCGGCCACGGTAGGGATCGAAAGGAGGGAAAATAGGGATCCAAAGGGGAGGCCATCTGCACAAGTTCTATGTGCAACAATGGGATCAAAAGACCCTAAGGTTCAGCCCATTAAGACTTCCAAAATGCTAAGGTTCCAAAATTCAAAGGTTGTGTCCAAAGGTCAAACATTGGGGGAATTGGAGCTTTGAGTGTGTCCCAAAAAAGTCTTTGTCAAGCCCTACATAGGAGGGGACGAGCCCAAGAAGTAGGGGATGAGAGAAAAACACCCACACACACTCACAAGCTTCATTTGTACACAAGGGGAAAGAGGGACCATGTCAGCTCCCTAGGCCAGATGCCCACAAGTTGTACTCAAATCCTATTGAATGGCCATGGAGGTGGACCAATGAGAATTAGGCTAGAGTAAATCTAGTTTAATTAATTGAAAAACACTTAATAAAAGAACCAATAAGAATTAAGCTCTCTAGAAGACTATTGGACAGTCTCCCAAGGGGGCCAATGAGCATTTAACAGCCCAATGGCTTGCTTGATTCCTATTGGCCTGGAGGCAAAGGGTGTCCAATGAGAGTTCTATTTCATTTATTAATTACCTAAAACTCTCATAAAAGGGGAAAGGGGGACACATGTCAGAAGGCTATCACTAATGCTGCTTAATGTTCATTGGCTAGGCCTGGGGAGGTCCAATAGGGCTGTAGCATGAGCATTTAGCAAGGGGGGTCGACCAAGAGAGAGAGGGGGCTGATTTTTGCAAGGCCTTATCACACACACACTCACAAAAACTCATGTGTGAATCAAAGAAGACTCTCTCTCCTTCTCAAGCTTTAATGGAAAGCTTACCACCTACTACAAGCTTGTGAGAAGGGAGGCCTACACCAACTACTCTTTGCTTTGTGATGCAAATCCAACCAAGAGCCAAGCTTCAATGCATTCTCATCTTCTCTACCATGCTAATTACTAAGCTAAGCTATGCTAATATAAGTGATTATGTGAGGAGATGTACATCTTTCTCGTAAGAATAATCTGTCTTCCTCTCAATCTACTCTCATACCCTGCTAGCTCTCACCATCTTCGAAGGTGTGTGAGGTCTTGTGTTTGAGACCGTGAGGGAATTGATGTTGTGTTTGATAAGTGTTTTTATTAGTGCATGAAGTTTCCATCTTCATTGCACTAGCTAGTATTGAAGGAACACAAAGAATTGTATTGTAAAATGTCTCTCTTGATGGGAGAAACCATAAAACAAAGCCTTTTGGAGGGGGGACCAGCTCCATGAAAATCCGGTCCTCAACTGTTGTCAATTGCTTAATTTCTCTCTCTTTTGAAGTATTTTTCATGCTATCTAACTAGATGTTATACTTTTTGTTGCTCTCTCCACCCAAGCACTTTTGTTATTCTCATTAGGAAGTTGTTCTAATGAAATGCTGACTATGTTCATGCTATTTTCCGCTACACACAAGTTAATAGGCCAGTAATAAATGTTACATCTTACTCTATATATATGAAGAACTATATATACTTCTCACTATATATATATATATATATATATATATATATATATATATATATATATATATATATATATATATATATATATATATATATATATATATTATATATATATATATATATATATATATATATATATATATATATATATATATATATATATATATATATATATATATATATATATATATATATATATATATATATATATATATTGTTGAGCCAGCAGAGGATCACACCCACATTTTTGCTCACACTCATCATTTTTGTAACCATTGATTGTAATAAATGTCTTTCCGACATTGATTTTGAATTGAGCCATTCATTAAGTAACGGGACTCAATTGAGTTTCCAGCTTGTAATCCCGAAGTAATTTCACTTGCTGATGTAATTAGTTAGAGATGTTCTCACCTCCAAGGCTGAGGTATATAAGCCAAAGTTTTGTAACCTAAGGGGATTCAGATTATTAATCAAAGTGAGTTTTTGAGCACCGTGACTGTGTCTGAGAGAGAGTGAGAGAGAGAGAGAGTCTTATCTACTTGCTACACGAGCTACGGAGCCGCCATTGGAGAAGCGACACCGCCATTGTGTTAGCAACGGCGAGAGCTACGCACTGATACCAAGAGTGCGCGCTATCGGCTTCTATGTGTGGTAAGTTCCTACGAGCTTCGGTGTGAGTTTTCTTCCAACTCGTGTGTCGGAATAGAGCGTGCAGCATATCTATAGAACCACAACGAGTAGAGCTACACATTAGTACCATCAGGGTCAAGTTTCGGTCACCTGTATTTTTCGGCCTGTCTTCATACGCGTTTACCGCACGGAGTGATTTTAGGTTGATTTTGCAGTTCAATTCTTAAGGGTGTTTTTCTTACCTAGTGCATAGACTTCCCCTTGAGTTTGAGATCGATTCAATGATTCTAGATCCTGTTTCGTATAGCATTCGTTCGTAGTACGGATTTCAGTCACTTGCATATTTTAGAACTCAGATTTGATTTCCTTAGTAGTGATTGTCATTAGAAGGTCGAGTAGGTGATTTGACACCCACCTAGTTGTTTCCATGCGCCTGCGGGTCAAGCTTCGACCTCGTCTGACAAATTCTGTTGTTGGTTGAGTTCTCGCTATTTAGCTTCCGCTAGCGGCGTAACCGCCTTAACATTTGGCGCCGCTGTCGGGGACAAGAGCCCTAAGTAGGTGACCTTAGACTAATCCTACGAGGTGAGTCGTATAAACTACTTTGTATACTTTAGTTAGAAAAGATCTAGGAGTGGTGGACTCTGAAGATCTCGAGAGATACTAGGAAGTGGGGTATTCCTGGCTCTTCCGTGTTGACAGTATTTTTAGTTTAGCTTAGATTTGTTTGTTGTTTTGTTGGTGTTGAGTAGTTGTTGATAGAAGAAGTATTTGCTAGTCCGTGAGTGACAGTGGATCTCTTTAAAATCACAATTACCAAACCCATTTTATGATTAGGAATAGCTTAGGTAGGACTTCATTTGATCCTGATCTGGAGCTAGTAATCATTGGAGTATTTGCTTGATATGGTTGATTGCATGTTAGATCACTAAACCGTCGAGTTAGTAGTGAAACTTGCAATAAACAAAAGTCAGAGAAATTTTCTGTGTATCTGGGAGTTGCTGAGCACTAGAGGAAGCTTTAGGAAGGATTTTGTGCCAAAAAACTGGAAATCTGCAACTTTAGACATCATACGCGTATGATGTCTAAATGACCAAACCGAGACCAAAACAGAAATTTTGACTTTACCGGAGTGTTCAAAAGGGGGGTTATACCCTAATTTCAACTTAAAACAAGAGCATTAACACTCAAAGAAACCCGAAAAGACAAGTCGGAGTCCAAGAAACGCAAAGAATAGAAAATTTTGGATTCAGATCTTGTTTTTACATTCAAACCTGACAAAAACACTTGAAACTCAATTATAAACATTGGAGAAGGCTTAAAACCAAGAATAGTTAAAATCTGGGACAAAAGACATCATACGCGTATAATGTCTTTTGGCACATCCACTGCTTATTTTTGATATCTGACCTGACAAGATTGTTACAAGCACTGTAGAAAGCATAAATATCAAGTTTTGACCCAAATTGATGAAAAAGACATCATACGCGTATGATGTCTTTGACCAAATTTTGGACATATTTTGATACTTTGCTAACATAGATCCATTGTAATAGCTGTCTAGAGGTTATATTTCAAGTTTCATCCCATTTGGATCACAATTGATCCAAAAAACAAGTCAAAAGCGGAAAATTGCCAAGAAAAGCCTAAATTAGCCATAACTTGCTCAAACAGAGTTCAAACTGAATTTTGTGAGTGGACAGAGCATAAGGGGGCTACTGAGAGTGAGCATAACCAAAATAGTCCAAATCTGTGAAAAAAGACATCATACGCGTATAATGTCTTTTTCAGCATAACTGCAACAAAATTCTCACTTGATGAAACAGAAGTTGTCCAACTGACAAGATTAAACAATTGACCAAGTATCAATCAGTTTGGATCAATTCTGACCACAAAAACTTGGGGAAAACAAATTGCCGAGACGGAAAAGTTAAAGTCCTTTAGGGGAATTGATGAATTTGAGATCGGCATTAGGAAATTTTGGAGGTCATTTGGAGGGCCATATGAAGAGAGAGAAAAATAGAGCGCGTCCAATGAGTATGAAGGCTACGTTACGTAGAAAAGTACCTGGAAAAACTC
This sequence comes from Adiantum capillus-veneris, assembly GCF_014529385.1. Taxonomy (NCBI): domain Eukaryota; kingdom Viridiplantae; phylum Streptophyta; class Polypodiopsida; order Polypodiales; family Pteridaceae; genus Adiantum; species Adiantum capillus-veneris. The sequence goes on from NC_140954.1 coordinate 89,573,371, forward strand.
AAAAAATAGGAAAATAGCATAAAACTTTCACGAAACTAGGATTGTAGCATAGTAATTTCTTTACTTTTACCGAGCTTTTAGGTGCTTGCGTGTGGTCCCACTTCTGATATTCTCTCATGGTCATTAACGTACTGGAGGGTGACCATTAAGCCCGCACAAGATATTGGAATTTTGAAACACTTTCCCTCCATTAGAATGCTTTCAAAGTGAATCTCCCTCCACTAAAGCTTTTCTCTGAGAGTTATGGCATCCACGTCTTCTCGCCCAAGAGCCTCAAGGTGTTTACTGTCTCTCACACCAACAAACAACAACGGCACTTTGCCTAGAAGGCCAAGTAGTAGCATATCCTCAATTACAATACCAGCTTCAATAAGTGCAGACAACCAATGGGTTGGACAAAGGATAAACAAAGGTTCATGGGTCCTCATGCAACCAAGAAGACCCAAGAGGTTTAGTGGTATCAACGTTTACCGCTCAGCATGGAAAGCCAGGGTGTTGGATTTCAAAGTTGAGATCGGCAAAAGATCTGTAAAGGAAGTTCTTGTTCAGCATGTGTTTACCCATCCAGAGGTGATAGCAAACGGTGGAAATGTATCAAATATACATCAACCACGTTGCAATTGTAAGTACTCTTGACATGTGAACTTACTGATACTCTCATTATAACTTTTCTTATATATTTTGCAATGTTTCTCCCGCTTGTTATGAGTAATGTCTCTACTCTTCACAACTCAATTACATTAGATTTGTCATTTGTACTTATTGATACTCTTAGTTTAACTCTTCTTTTATATATTGCAGATGTTTATCCCTCTTCTTATGAGCAATGGGAGCCTGTGGAGTGCATAATAGGCCTCTTCCATGTTGTACATGCCCATATTGGTTCTCTACAGTATTCAGAGAGGAGCACCAAAAGATTGGCTGATGAGGGAATCTTTTTTTATGACCACTTTTACCAACTCAGCTCAGGCAATAAGAATGGCATGTTGGTGAAACTACCTCTACCGACTGATTGGAACACTGTGGACTGGCCAGTTCCCGAGGAAACAATGGTGGAGGCAATGCGAAGTAAGCTCTACAAGGATATACAAAGGTCTCTGCGTAGCTCTGTTCCTACCAAACTGGTTCGAATTGCAAACTTTTGTCCTGTTGCACTCTTCATAGAGCTGTTTCATAGCTACAACATCAGAGTTACAAAAACTATGTTCATGTGCAAGTCATTTCAGCAGTCATCCTGTGACAAACTTCTTGACAAAGGATGGTATGCAAAGGAAGAGATTGGTTTACGGTGCGAGGTCGCGCTTGATACTCTAGTTGTCAAGTACATGATTGCAAGCCAATCACTATTACTCTCATTTTGGTATATGCGATCACAAATGCTAAACGGTAAGTACATTCCTATGGACCAAGTTTCTGCAGGTTTGGAAGATAATCCTACTGTGGATGTGGAAGTGATTGATAAAGAGCATGGCCTACTATTGGTGGTTACAATAAGGGAGCTATGCAGTCTTCAGCATTTGCGAAATGACATCATTGAAGAGTCAATGGACAAGGAACTATCAGATTTTTCCTTTTTCTTAGCTGGCCGTAAGGTGATGCGGCGAAGAGAAAAAGATATTTTGTGCAAAGAGTTGGATGGTCGGGTTGAAGTAGTGTCAATGTAACAGATATTCTTGTAAACCCAAGTGTATACAAATGACTTTCAAGACATGAAGTTTATTGATCTCATTTTTCAATTGTGCCCTGTGAAAAAGTGTGCTTGAAAAAGTTTACCACGTCAAATCTCTCTCTCTCTCTCTCTCTCTCTCTCTCTCTCTCTGTCTATATATTAGAAAAACACAGATAGAAGAATCATCTTAATTCATTAGAAAGTACAAACTCGTCCGTGAACAATGGACTGAGATACAATTTCTGTAAGTATGGAATCAGAATATCTTCAAGGTAAAAATCGAAGGAATGCCCCTCGAAAGAAGGTGGTGAGATGGTTGTTCCCGGCGGATTTAGTTCTCCCTTTTCGGGAGTATCGTCAATTAGTAGTGTATTAGTTGCATCAAAGGGTACACCGATTTGGCTAAACGGTTTGTACAAAAGAGGTAATCCTGGTTTTTTAGGGTGGTAGTGGCCCTC